>NC_081561.1:26738851-26754521 GCF_022355385.1 Mustela nigripes | reverse complement strand
ATATATACCACCTCTTCTTGATCCATTCATCTGTTGATGGACATCTAGGTTCTTTCCATAGTTTGGCTATTGTAGACATTGCTGCTATAAACATTCGGGTGCATGTGCCCCTTCGGATCACCACGTTTGTATCTTTAGTGTAAATACCCAGTAGTGCGATTGCTGGGTCATAGGGTAGCTCTATTTTCAACTTTTTGAGGAACCTCCATGCTGTATTCCAGAGTGGCTGCACCAGCTTGCATTCCCACCACCAGTGTAGGAGGGTTCCCCTTTCTCCGCATCCTCGCCAGCATCTGTCGTTTCCTGACTTGTTGATTTTAGCCATTCTGACTGGGGTGAAGTAGTATCTCATTGTGGTTTTGAGTTGTATTTCCCTGATGCTGAGTGATGTGGAGCACTTTTTCATGCACCTACTTTGTTTCTGAACTTGACCTGCTTGCACACTTCCTGTCTTCCCACATGGAGAAACGGCGTCCCATGAAGCCCAGAGGAGCAGCTGCCCTAGCAGCATCCCCAGTCAAAACTCGCTTATTGAGAAGACAACAAAACCAAGGCAGCACAGAGTGCTCCGAAATGCTGTTAGTGACCGAGTAGGCAGACAGGCTCCGGGTGGCCCCCCACACACGCACTCCGGTGGGCTCAGCAGTCAGAAAACTGGCTGAAGCCTGCCGGCGGCTGAGTCCCCTCCGAACAGAGGTAGGGAGGGAGGGTGGCCGGGTGCTGCTCCCACCACCGCCCGCCCCCTGGGGCCTCTGCCAGTGGTTCCCGACTCCTGCTTGCAGAGGAGTCCGGCTCCCCGGGTCACAGCAGGACTTCTGATCCCATGCAATGTACACCCAACGAAGTACAAAGAGAGCCGGAGGCTATAGTTCTGGTCTTCTCGCATCCACCATGGGGCAGTTCTGAAGCCCATGGTTCACTTTCCAGTCGGCAGGCTTACCTACTCCACAGGCCTCTTGAGAACAGACACACGGGAAGAGGGGAACTCATACTACGTCCGGTCAGCCTCAGCCAGAGAGTCCCGGCCCACTGGTTTTCCAGCTCAGGTCTGGTGCCTCCTCTGCACGAGGTCTGCGGAACTTCAGAAACTGCCTCCTGAACAGGCTGACGAAATGGCAGGACCCACCCAACCCTTCAGCTCTTTGCAAAAATGGGAGAATAGCTTAAGGGAAAAAAAAAAAAAACAAAACAAAACACAGTGCCGAAGAGAAAGAGGGAAGTCCAGGAGCCGAGCACCCTTCTCTGCGAGGACACAAGCTCTCTAAGAGCCTCAGCACGCTTCCTTCCTTCGCGGACCACTCAGAATATTCTCGCCTAGGACAGTAACTTCCTTCCCAGCTGCTCAGCTCTCCCAAAGACTTTGCAGGCCGGGAGCGCTTGGGGCTGTCCCAAGGGCCATCTCTCCACTGTCCCCAGCAGCAGCCATTTTCCTGTTGTTCTTGGTTCTTAGGAGGGAGGGTCCTCACGTCTGAGCAGCCACATGCTCAGGTCCCCCAGGAAGTGCCCCCCCCCCTGCCCCGTCAGAGGGCTCATTCAGCAGGAGTAGTGACGGGGCCAGCACGGCCGAACATACTCCCGGGTCAAGGACAGTCGGAGCACCAGTCCTCGCACCTGGCGTGGCTGTGATGAGCGGATGTCCACTGTTATCTTCACAAATGAGGCCACGGAGATCAGAGATCCAGAACTTACTCCCACGCGGTGGTGACTGACCCGGGCCAGCGGACCCCACACTTGGAAGCTCTAATGCTGTCCCTCACTTGTTTCAGCCTAACCCTGTCCTGCGTGGCCCTGCGAGGCCCTCAGTGGACCAACGCAATGCCTCTTTGAACCCCTGTACCCCAGGGCCTTTTCCCTAACATAGAGACCCCCGAGCCTCCCTCCTTGGACAGAAGCCCAGTCTGCTCACAGTAAGGGACGAGCCGCTGAGTCACACGGTTCACTGGTTTATTGAGACTGGGGGAGATCCCTCCCCAAGAGACGCCTTGGCATGGAAGGGATGCCCCCTCCTGCCCGGTGGCTCTGTCTGTCCCTGCCAGCCATCGGGGTTGGGGAGCCTTCCTGTGGTTGGGATTCTCACCAACTGTCTGCTGGAAGCAGCTCCCCAAGCTTGCCCCCATTCCTTCTCCCTCAAGTACCCCCAGAAAAACACAAAACCAAAGGGAGCAGCCCTGGGAAGGACGCAGAGCGTGGACATAGCGTGGACATGAGCACGACGGTGGGGTGGGGGTTCAAGCAGAAAGCACGGGAGGGTGTGAGCTGCGGAGAGTGCATAAGGACGTGGAGCGTGCGCGCCTCGGGCTCTGCTAGGAGGACACAATGGTCTTAAGGTGCAAAGGCAGGGTACCTGGGTTCCATGAGCACACACGGGGGAACGCAGGGGGAAACACGGATGTGCGCTGGTGGGGAAGGCCTCCGCTCGGCACACAACGGGCGCAGGGGCCCGGAGCGCAGGAGGGAGGCGAGGACAGGGCACACACGTGCGCGCCAGAGGGAGAGGCACGTGTGAGCACGCATGCACACGCGCGTGTGTGTCGGGAAGTGTGAGCACGCACGGGGCGGAGGCGGGCACCTCCAGGGGGACGAAGCTGGCAGAGCGGGAAGGGTGGGCGGGAGGCAGGAGACCAGGCTGCGGCGGGCACGGGCAGGAGGGGAAGGGGCGCGGTGCGGCGGGGCAGGAAGCTGCAGCCAGGCACAAACCGGCCAGCGCGGCGGTCGGAAAACTGCAAGCGCGGAGAGCAAACGCGCCGGGTCTGCAGTCCTGGGGACCCAGCCGATCCCAGACCCACAGAGGAGGCCTTCCTCCCAGCCCCTCCCCGGTCCCCGGGGCCCTCACTTGTACAGCAAATGAACCCGGCTCCCGTCACAGCTGAGCCTGTCCGGGGGCTCATGGGGCCCCCTGGGCAGGCCCCCCGAGGGGTCTGGGGGCGTCGAGGGGTGGCGCCGGGGGCGCAGCTGCTGCCGAGACCGAAGCTGATGGCGCAGCTCGGAGACTCGCTCCTCTTTCTGCAGGAAGAGAGATCGGGAGAGGTTGGATGAAGGGGAAGTGAGGAAGGGCTCGCAGAGAAGAATGTGGGGTGTGAGCGGGGACGGGGGAGGGCCGCCAGCACGGACAGCAGACGCCAACATGAGGCACCAGGAACGATGCAGCAAAGAGAGGCATCAGGTGAGGAGGGACCAGGGCAATGAGGAGTGGGAGGCAGGGGAGGGGGAGAGGCCCATGCCCACAGATTTGTGCCGGCGCCCCACACCCCCCAGCGCCCCCAGCGCCCCCACACCTCAGCAATGATCTTCTCCAGCTCCCGGTTCTCCTTCTCCAACAGCCGGGACTTTTCCTCCTCGTTGTTGTTGGTGGAGGAGCCTGTCTTCATGGTGTCCTGCGCCTCCGACTGCCACTCGCCCCGGGTGATCAGCCTGCGCATCTGGGGGCCGAGGACTGCACATGAGATGGGGGAGCGGGACCAGCCGGTGGCGAGGCCCGTGGGGCCCCTCCCGAGGGCAGGAGCAGGAGAGGCTCCCAGGAAGCAGGGCTGGGCTGCGGGGACGGAAGCGGGCACCGCCTCACCTTGGGCACGAAGAGCACGACCAGAGTGATGTAGGAGGAGAACACTATGGCAAGGGACGCGAAGGCGAAGGCTGCGTCCTGCTGGCTGGACAGGATCATGGTGACCGGGGCAGTGATGAGGCACAGGACCTGCGGGTGCACCGTGTTGGGGGCCTCCAGGCTTTCCTCCCCCAGGAGGGAGCCCATGAGGACAGGTCCTGGGGGAACTTCCCATCACTAAAGGCTCCAGACCCCAGGCCACCCTCAACTCCAGAGCGGGAAGAATCCCAGACCACGTCCCGCTCCAGGTCAGCCCCTGTGCTGGGATCCTCGCACCGGCCCAAGCGGAGTCCCTGAGCGCTGAGCGTCCGGGCACTCTGGCCGGAAGCGGACTCGGATTCCAGCCTGGGAGCCGGGGACACGGCATCTCACCTCCCCACTCTGCTTCCTCACCTGTGCGGGGGCGGTAATGTCTGCTTCGTGTGCCCCGGGCAGAGCTGTTAAGTGTCTGTGCAGGGCTTTACCCACCAGGCAGAGCTTTACAGACCCGCGGCACGAAGAGGCTTCTTCAGACTCCCGCCCACGGGTCCCAGCCCCGACTCCTCCCCAGTGGCCCTGGGGTCAGCACCAGGGCTCCAGGCTCACCGCCACGTTGTAGATGGCCATGCCCACAGCCCGGTGGTCGTTGATCTTCTCCGTAGACACGCTCTTGGTCTCGTACGCAAGGAAAATGCCGAGCAGCAGCAGCAGCCCCTTGGAGCCGTAGAAGATGCCTGGGGCGGAGGCGACGGCCGCTTGGCGACAAGACCTCCAGGCGTCCACTCAGCCCCGGGCCCTCCAGGCCCGCCACCCACTGCTGCTCCAGCTTCGAGCTCCACGGGTGAAGGGGCTCCTTTCCAATCGGCCCCCTGACCTAGCACACCTGTCTCCGTCTGTCCCCGCAACTTGTCCCGTGGTCCCGGCTTCCTCATGGGACGGAGGAAGACGGCTGCGGAGAGCTGGCGACGGCCGTGCCACGCCCCGGCCCTCCCCCTCCCGGCTGAGGGCGGCCATGCCCTTTCCGACCCCGCACCGGTGTGCAGGCCTCCCCGGGCCTCCCCGTCCTGCTCGCACTCTAGGGAGCCGGCCAGACGGATGGGGTCAGGCAGTCCCCACGGGCCACTCTGCCCCCAGCTCTGCCCCAAGCCTGCTTTACGCCCCCCAGCTCCTCACGGAAGAAGACCGGCTCTCCCTCCCTTCCAGAAAGGATCGGGGCAAGGCCGCCCTCCTCCCGCGGGCCCTCCGGCGCCGGCCCTCCCCCGGCCGCGCACCGAGCCACGTGTTCATCTTCCTGGAGCTGCAGTGCTCCAGCTGCGGCAGGATGGACACGTCGATGTCTTCCTTCGGCTCCTCCTTGGCGAAAGTCTAAGGGAGAAACGGGGCCCCGGGGAGACCCCGGTCACGCTCCCTGCCCCACCTCTGCTCAGTCCTGATGCCCAGCTCGGCCTCCTCTTTCCCAGGCGGCCCTCAGCACAGGAGCCAGGCCCCACTCTAGGCCCGGGAGGGCTTTCACGAGAACCTGGGAAGGGCGTGTTCCTGGCTTTCCATGAGGCCTGGGACGTCTGCGCATCCTTCCGGGATCCCCACCCCCTGCCTCCCCACCCGCACTGGGCCTCCTCAGGGCACGGGGAGGCGGCTCTCCTCCTGGGTCCCCAGCGTGCAGAGGCCCCGGCCCCCAGGGCCTCCTCTCAACGGGTACCTCGATGGTCCGGTGCAGGGGGTCCACGATCTGCCAGATGGCGAGAGTGAGGACGTCCATGCCCACCAGCAGGCCCACGGTGGCGTACAGCTTCCAGGGCTCCAGGGTCTGGGTGGACACAGAGCACCGGCAGGTCGGGAACCCTCTGAGCCCCGAGAGCCAGGGGCCTGCGGGCCGAGGAGCAGCAGCAGCTCACCTTCCTCCACTCCTTCTTCTCCTCCTTCTTCGTGAAGACCGTGTGGACCCACCAGATCTTGGTGAACATGGAGCCGTAGCCCAGACTAAAGCCCAGACCCAGGAGCCAGAGGCGCGCCTAGGACAGGAGAGGGAGCAGGGCACAACCGTGCGCAAAGCGGTGCAGTCAGGCGCCACGGGGGTGCACGCGGGGCCGGCGAGTGGGTCTGCCTCCAGCAGCTTCCTTCCACCCACCCCCTCCTCTGCCGGCAGGGCCTGCCTGCGACAGCTCCTGCGGAATCCCCCTGGCCCGGGGCGGCGGTGTGGCAGCACACCCTCCACCACACAGCCCCTGCCGGCCGGCTCCTCGCCCTTTCCTCCCACCAGGCTGTGGCCTCGCCGACGGCTCACCTCATCTACTGGCGTTCGACCCCCGCAGGCCACCTGAGTGACCCCCCGTGCCTCCCGCTGAGGAAGGCCCGCACATCCTTGACACTCCAGTGCCGGCCCAGCTACTCCGGAGCCGGTCCCCAGCGGCCCGCCTCTGCTGCACAGACCTCTCACACACCCCGGAGGTCAGTGTGCCCACTCCCGCTGCCCACTCATTTCCCTGGGGGCGACAGCCTCTGGGGAAGTGCGCTTGTGTGTGCCAACACCACGTGCCCAGCTGAACGGTCAGGAGAGGGCCCAGGATGGAGGAGTACAGATGGGCAGGGACAGGGGCTGTGTCCCACCAGCATAAGAGAGCTGCACACGTGTGGCCACAGAAGCCAGCCTTTCCCAGAGCCCCTGGACCTCCCACACCCCAAAACCAAGCATGCACCTCATTCCCGCCCCCGCTGTCAGGTCCAGTCCCTGCCTCTGCCCTTCCCCCAGGAGTGCACAGTTCCTGGGCTCCGTCCTCAGCCCGCAGCCAAGATGCCAGTATTGAAGGGTTCTTTGTGCAGACCCTTCCCGCGCCCGAGCGCCCCCCTCCATGAGGCAGGCCATGGCAACCTTGGAACTGGCTAGAGCCACCCAGCAGCAAGGTCTGGAGGGTGGGAAGAAGGGAGACAGCCCACAGAGACTGGGGGAGCAGGGACAGTCTGGGAAAGGCCGCGCCCGGCGCCTCCAGGAGCGGCTCCCAAGCGGGGAAAGCCAGGGTCCACGGCGAGTCTGCCCGCCTCCTCCTCACCTGGCAGACGAAGGGGAACTGGCTTCTCCCGATGTGGTAACCATCCAGCCCGAGGGGGAAGACAGCCGCCAGCGCCAGGGAGCAGCCCACAGCAGTCAGATTGTTCAAGTTGGGCTGGGAGTTCTGGATGTAACTAGGGCAGAGGCGGGAGAGGAGGAGGGCGAGGAGCAGAATTAACCTCTTCTTCTGGGAGGCCCTGCTCTCCAGAGCCATGGGGCCTGCCCCAGCCGGTGCAGCCTGGGCCAGGGCCCAGCGGGGGCAGGCTGGAGTCTCCCAGCACCCGCACCTGCACACATGGAGCAGAGCCCCCGTGGTGTCCCCCAAGAACTTGGTAGTTGTGGGTGAGCTGCTCTGGAGCTGGGATGTGTCTGGTTTCCCCCTTTGGTGGTCACGGTCACTGGAAAGGCACAGGCCAGAGTGGACGCCTCGCCCCCCCACGACGTGGCAGTCACACGGGGGCATGCTCACAGTCTCCGAGGGCAGAGAGCAGGAGGACAGCGTCCGAAAGTAAACTTACCGGACGTGAGAGTTGTAGATATTAAACGACAGACACACCACAGCCAGGACGATGCCCAGGCTGGACAGCACAGAGACCGAGATGAAGAGTTTCTGGGACATGAAGCGGAATGTCTTGATGACAAGGGTCTGGTCAGCCGGGGGGGCCCCTCCTGCATGGCATTAGGGATAAGAGGGGGTCTAGTCAGCTGGGGACCCCTCCTGTGTGGCCCTGGGGGAGGGGTCTGGTCAGCTGGGGGCCCCTCCTGCGTGGCCCTGGGGAGGGGTCTGGTCAGCTGGGGGGTCTCTCCTGCATGACACTAGGAAGTAAGGGGAGGGGACAAGGACATGAAGATGAGGCAGAGGAAGGGGCAAGGGACACCTGTCTCTAGCCCTGAGGACGTGGGGCCCTCGCTGCCCTTAATGCTGAGTGGGGGTGCTGCGGAGCAATGCTGCCCAGCCCGGGGTGGCGGGGTCTCAGGAAGCAGTCGGAAGGGAGAGGTGGGAATGGAGCTGGGGGCCAAGATGTGTCACCAAAGCTGGGGTGTTTCTGATAGTGTCTGTTCTGTGATTTGTGTCTTTTCGACCCAAAGGAACTGGGAGAGAAAGAAGGGAACGGCCGAGAGGTGACACCCGTGAGTCTCTAGCACTCAGATCCCCAAAGCTGCAGACGACGGTTGTGCAATCATAAAGCTAAGACTTCGAAGTACCCTGCCTGGCCTCCGGACCCCAGGAAGACAACCCGACCTGGGAGCTTCAACCCCGGCAGGGTGATGTTCCCAACAGTGTCTTCTAGTGATTCTCAAGAGGAAACTCAGATTTGTCAACGAGTTCACAGCAAAAAAAAAAAAAAACCTCATTTCAATTTGCTTAGCTTTAAAAAGAGAAGCATAATTTAGGCCATGCAGCATTTATAGCAGTAGAGAATACTGTCCTAAATTCAAATTATAAAAAAATATGTCCGAACTCCAGCAGTGCCAGCAGCTACCAGCTTCCAGTCGGGTAGGGCAGCCGGCAGCTGGCTCCGTCCCTGACGCGCCCGGCCCGATTCAGCGGCAGGTCCTTCCTCCTGTCCACAGGAGTGTCCTTCCCGCTGCCGGTCGTTTGGCCCGCGAAGCTCATGAGCAACACTTGCTTTTACTTTGCCTCTTTAACAAGCACATTCGAGGGGAAGACACTCCAGGAGGTTTTGCAACCTCTCCTGTAATTTAAGCAACTAGTTTCCTGAGAAGGATGAAGAGGCGACTCCAAGCTCCAGGAGCTGGTCCAGATAGATCAAGGTACCAGAACATGTGGGAGACCCAAACGGGGTTTCCCAGCCACCCACTATGCGCCCGCATCTCTGATCCTAGTACCTGAGCGGCACATTACTTTTGCTAGTGCATCGCTCCCTCTTCAAAAACATACCCCACCAACGTCTTAACCCGGACCCCAGCCCATCTCCTTGGCACGTTTCCAGCGCATGGCACCTGCCACCCCAGCTTCGTTCACGTGCACAACACCTGGTCTTGCTCAGAGGCACCGAAGGAGAATACTGACAGGACCCGCTTACCGATCCACTTGTCCGTTTTGGACCAGGAAAGATCGTCCTTGGTGCTGTCATAGTAGCCGATCTTCTTGTAGCTGCCCCCTGGGCGGGAGACAACGGAAAGCTGAAGAGCCCAGCCCAGGCCCGAGCTTCTCACTCCCCTCAAGTCACTCTCCCTGCTTGCGTCTGAGCCCCCGAGGGGTCCCTGGGAGGACAGGAGGGCTCTCGAGTCAGCCACCTGGCTGACGGGCAATGCAAGGTGTCTGCCAAGGCTCATGGGTGTGTGACAGCACCTCGGGGGTTCGAGGCCTCTGGGGAGACGCCACTGCTCAGCCTCACGCCTCTCCCGCCGATCGTCTCGCACTTCGATTCTGGCTTCGGAAGCCTGCGACATCTCTGCTGATTCTCCCTCTCATGACAGACAGAATCACAGGATCTATTTTCCCCATGGCTTTCATTTTAATTTTAGAAATTTCTCTTCTGTTGGCTTGAGTTCTAATTCCTTGGAAAGTTGCATCTGCCTCTTAGAGCCATGAGGTGGGGGGTAGTTCAGCCATCCCTAAGAATTCCTGTTCCAGAACTTTTCCCTCAGAAGCCAACCCACAGCCCTGGGGTTTGGGCCACAAGGAGGCTCTGCGGACCGCTGGGAGCGGGGAGAAGGAGAGGGCACGCTCCGGGAGGCGTGGGGACAGTCCGACCGGCAGAGGCTCGGCAGGCACGTGTGTGCTGACGTTTAAGGAGATACAAGTGAGAAAAGCCAGACTACACAGGAGACCCGAGAATCAGAAAAGCTTGCTTAGACAGCAAGGAAATGCAGTAGGTTTCCTCTAAAAATAGCAGCTCTGCCAGACGCCGCTCGCCTGGAGTCCGCAGGCTGCACCTGACAGGGGTTAGCCCCTCAGAGCCAGGCCCCCAAAGGGAAATTTCCGAAATGACAAGGGAAGCCCCTGGAGGAAGGCAGTGTGTCTGCCCCTTCCCAGTCCTGGGCACCCCCCACCCCCACTGAGCTTTTCACTCTTCTTATTAGGTAAACACTTGACGAACCCGTTCAAAGAGAAGGGCAGATGGGCACGCACAAGCCACCCTCCCGATCTCCGTCCTCGGGCGGGGCCACCAGACCTCAGCCCGCCCCCCTGCGCTCACCCTGCACCGCCTGACCCCATGGGCCCCCACACTCCTGAACTCACCCTGCAGCTGCTCGATGAGGGTCCAGGCCATCCGGGAGCCGCTGGCATCAAACACCACGTGACCCTGCGTGCGGGAACATGCGGAGGCGGTAAAGGTGATAAAAGCGGGAGCCAGGAGAGAGCTCAGGGCCTCTCTGGATCCTTATGTGTTTGATGTCACTGAGCCTCTGAATGAATTCTATTTATGGAATTTGCCTGCATATAGGACATACCCCAGATGCCCATACCCTAGATTTTAGAAACACTCTTTCTTTGGAAAAGAAGCTTCCCCCATGGGATTTGAGTGGGAAGCGTCCCCGGACAGAGCCCCAGGAGCCCCAGCCTCTGGCTGTGGGACCCAGGTGTGGCACCCCGCTGTTCTCCCCGCTTGGAGAGGAACAGGTGACCGCTCAGACTGTCTCCTTTAAAATCCTGTGATTCCCATCTGACTCATGAATATCTGGACTGAAAATCCATGAGGGAGAAGCTGAAAGAAATGGAATACAGCATCTTCCCCTCTTGACTCCTGCGGGTTTTTCTGGCCTGGGGGTCTGAGACCGATCCCGCAGGTTAACGCGAGCACAGGAAAGGAGAGTGTGCGCCCTCTCGGGGGAGCGCAGGGGAGCGTCGGGGAGACCGCCGCCACTCACAGAGACGCCCTCGAAGGACGAGGAGTTCATCGCCCGGTAGATCTGGTCGGTAATGGTCTGGTTGTTGTAGTTGAAGTCTTCCAGGCGCACGCCGGAGCGGCCGCCCCCACCGGACGTCTTGTTCAGGGCCAGCGCCAAGGCCCAGATGGCGTCGTAGGCCAGCGGCGCCTCCTGGAAGCCACCCGTCTCCTCGGGGTGTCTCTTGAGCCTCTTGGTCAGTTTCTCCACAAACTCCTGGGACGTCTGCGGAGGGAAGGATGGGGCGCACGGTTGGCGGGGGCGCGGGGCACACTCCCCACCCGGCTGCAGCCCTGTAATCCAACAGACGGTTGGAGTTGTGCCATCGGAGGGAGCACACGGAACTTTGAAAGCTGGACCTGGAGGGCCTGGACTGGAGCTGGGGTGAGGTGGCCCAGGAGCCTCGGCACACAGCCGCTGGTCCAGAGCTGGAGCCAAAGTTGTAAGGAGTGGACACTGCACAAGAGACGGCAGAAGAGAGGAGAGGTGGGCTTGCATGGCGGCGTCCCCCCGGGGCTCAGACGTTCTCCGTGGGCCGGACCCAGCACCTCACAGCCCCTGCGATTCTACAGCAGCCTAGAGGGGCCCCCGCAGAGCCTCCCTCGCCGGACCCAAGCAGCGCACTACCTCCCTGAGTGCTCTCCCCTGCTTTCAGCTCCCAGGCCCTGGAGGGTTCTCAGGAGATGGGGCCCCAGAGGCACTCTTCACGTGATTGAAAGCTGGTGTTCAGGCCCTGCCCACCCTCCCCACCCCCTATCTTTGTTCTCCAAGAAAGCTGAAGACAAGGACAGCTCCTGTAACTCTCCCATGAAATGGGTCAAGAGACCTGAATTTCTATACGTGGCAATGACCTCGTTTGGCTAAAAACCACAGGTAAATTGCTCAAGGGTTTGGAAATGTTCACTGTGCAATGGAGAAAAACACACCGGGCCTTTCTGACCTCCCAGAAGCCACACAAGGAAAGGCTCGGCGGCCCCCTCTCGGCAAGGCAGCCGTAACAGACAGGGCGAGATCTGGGATATACCAACAGCCTCACCCTCTAAGGAAGGGGGGAGCACATGAAGAATACAAAAAAATCTGTTCCCCATGCCCTGCCCACTTGTCTCTCTACTGAACTTTCTGAAGACACGGCACAGGGGAGGGCAAGGCACAGACCGTGCGGAAACAGCCTTGGAAAACCAGCCCAGGACCGACCACATCCGCAGCTCCACAAGCGGGAGGCCAGGACCACGGCCCGTGCTCCTGCACACCTCTGCTCCTGCACACCTCTGCTCCCGGCACCGTGCCTGGCCCCAGACCGACCACACCCACTGCATCACGCCTGCGGCATCGCGGCAGGGAGCTACTGGTGTGGCGTGTGCGGTGGTCCGTGGGACCGCGCACCTGTCTCCCGCACGGAAGGCACCGCCCAGACCACGCACTCCGGGTGGGAGCACTCTGAGGGCAGTGCTGCCGACGGCGGATGCCGTCCAAGTGTGCGGTCCCGGAGCGCCCTCTGCTCAGTTCTGCTGCAGACTCTGACCGCTCTGAAAAAGTTTTAAAAATGTCCATGGGGCAGATAAACAGATGCACGGATGGATCTCAGGTCCAACCCATCCACCCGCCTGCTGAGGGACCTCAAACGAGTTAGGAACCTGCACTGGGTGGTCATTCAGCTTTAGAATGGGGACGACACTGCACCTCGAAGAGCTGCTACGGAAAACCACAACATAGAGAAAACGCTGGGTATAAAGTCAAGTCGCGGTTTGTCTTTGCAAGTCTCCCTGCCCTCAGCCTCATGTCCGTCATGTGCTCAGACCTACAGTCCAGCTCGGCATCTCATCCAACTGGAGCTCTAAGATCAATAATCCAAAATTTAAAATGTCTAAGACGAGGTCCACTTTACCTCACTCCCCAACACTTCCCAGTACAGGAGACTGAAGGCTTGGACTCAGCAAGTCCTCTTAATTCTTCCACTGAAACGTTTCTTTGGGTTTTTTTAAGATTTTATTTATTGGGGCACCTGGGTGGCTCAGTGGGTTAAGCCTCTGCCTTCGGCTCAGGTCATGATCTCAGGGTCCTGGGATCGAGTCCCGCATCGGGCTCTCTGCTCAGCGGGGAGCCTGCTTCCTCCTCTCTCTCTGCCTGCCTCTCCGACTACTTGTGATCTCTGTCTATGTCAGATAAAGAAATAAAAATCTTTTAAAAAATTAAAATTAAAATAAATAAAGATTTTACTTATTTCTTTGACGACAGAGACAGACACAGGGAGAGAGGAAACACAGGCAGGGGAAGAGGAGAGGAAGCAGCAGCTTCTCACGGAGCAGGAAGCCCAACCCCTGGGATCACAGCCTGAGCCAAAGGCAGATGCTTAACTGACTGAGCCCCCCAGGTGCCCCTCTTGAAATGTTTCATTAAGACCATCATTGCCTACACAGAGCAGTCTTAATTATAATAATAATAATAATAGGGGGCACCTGGGTGGCTCAGTCGTTAGGCATCTGCCTTTGGCTCAGGTCATGATCCTGGGGTCCTGGGATGGAGCCCCACCTCGGGCTCCCTGCTCAGTGGGAAGCCTGCTTCTCCCTCTCCCACTCCCGCTGCTTGTGGTCTCTCTCTCCCTGTGTCTCTGTCAAATAAATAAATAAAATCTTTTTCAAAAAAATAAAAATAAGAAGAAGACCTAACATTTATATTTCCTTACAATGTTCCAGGCATTTTTCCATGTTTCAAGGTATTCGTAGATAGAAACAGGCACATAGAGTTTAGCTTGCCGGGAGTGCCCGTGCGTGGCAGGGCTGGAACTCAAGCCCATGCAGCCCGGCCTCTGTGCCTTCAATCTTCCCAGGACCCTCGCGTCGCCGCGGCACGCTGACTGCCTCCCTGCCCAAGAGCGCCTGCTTGGCCGCTGGCCGCGGCCGCCTTCCGAGTGGTCACGAGTCTGTCCCATCTCCAGGTCGACGTCCACGCCGGGCCACGAGAACCTCCGATGGAAAGGGACTCACGCAGCCTGCACAGTGCTCTCCCCACCCAGACCTTCGACTCTTCCCCGGCTCCAGGCTGCCTGACAAACATGCTTACCCCCAAAATCGTTCCCCCTCGGGCCAGCAAAGACACCACTGCAAATTTCCAGGTGGAAACATGGCAAAGCAGCTCCAGAAAAAGTAAACAGCGAAACTTCCACAACCCACAGAAATCAGTAAGTAATCAAGGGCAGCATTATGACCCTCATTTTCTGTCGCCCCTGCCGGCTGTGTCTGTGACGGGTGCCTGACCTTGACCTCGAGTATACATCCTGAGGCAGCTTCTGATTTCAGACTGTACCAAGATCTGACGGGACCTCTGCCCCAACCTGTGAGAACTGGAAGAGAATGTCATCTCCAGGTAAGGCCACCTCCTAGCTGCCCCTCTAGCCCAGAGCCATCATGGGTCCCCAAAACCACTGCAACCCAATCTCCCACGCCGGGCTCCTTTCTAAGCCAGGGTTTCTCCACCCCTGCACGACTGACATTCGGATCAGGAGAACGCCTTGCTGTGGGGCACGGACCTCTGCATTACAGGCTGCCGGGAAGCATGCCCCTTCACCCGCTAGACGCCGGTTGTGACGACCAAACTGTCTCTGGACATTGCTCCAGCCAACAGTTCTCAAAATGTGGTCTCAGATCAGCAGCATCAACAGCCCTAGGGAACCTGCTGGAAAGGCCCAGACCCCCCGCATCAGGACTTGTGAAGGAAGAGCCCAGTAATCTGTCCTCACCCACCCTCCAGGCCAGTAATGTCGGAGCACGAGGGCCCAAATAAAGCGACAGCAGCTCTGCTTCTCTTCCAGACCCAGTCTGCGTCGCTCTGGGTCCCAGGTCCAGCCCTAGCTTCTCATCTCCCTCTCCTGGGCCTGCGTGATGCATCCACCATCTCTTTCCTGCTCAGTCCTTACGACTGCTCTGTCCCCTGGAAAATCCTCGCTCTCCCAGGAGGCACTTCCAGCGACCACACAGACCTGCTGTCCCTAGAAGCTCTAGGGCCCCAAAGGCCCCAAAGGCACCACGTTTCTCTATAGACCCAGAGCCAGAAAGACGACCCTCCAGCGCAGTCAGCTCCAGAGCCCAGACGTCCATCCACACCCCTCCCCCGGTCCCTGCTCCCTGCCAGGGGCTCCTTTAGCTCCCTGCTGTGGGGCAGATCCCGGGCTCGGGGTGCCGATAAGCCTCTCGGCTTTGGGGCCAGCTCCTTTACTTCTGAAGGTCTCCCAGATGACTCACTTCTCAGGTGCCCTACAGGGAAGTGACCCTCCAGAATCTTCCAGGCTATGTTTCAACCACGACACCTGAAACATGAAGTCCCTCAGAACTCCCCAGGACAGTGTCCACAATCAGAGTCTGCGGACACAGCCCACCATGAGGACGGACGGCCTGAGTGTCTTCTTCCCTGGCTCAGGAGCTGCCGCCTGCCAGACAGTGTCGCCGGCAAAGGCACAGGCTCTTCTGTCGGGCTTCCGGATGCCCCATGGCAGCAACATGGCAGAGGGGTTTGGAGTTAGACTCAAACGGGGTCAGTTCTGGCTTCCCCACTCAGCAGTTTCGGAGCCTGTGCCAAGTCCCTCAACCTCTCTGCATCAGTTTCCTGGTCCGTAGAATGGACACGAGAAACCCCCAGCCAGCTTGGCCAGGAGGTCACAAAAACCAGGTCCCTGATTCCTGGGTTACTGCGCAAAAGCAATTATGACGACACCTCTGTTTTCAACACGGTCTATTTGGGGCTTTACAACCATGAACTCGCCCCTAGTGTGCTTCCCAAAACAGGTCTTACAGGCCTGGGGTACCCCTGGCGAAAATATGCAGACACGGAGGCTGCCTCCTCAGCTTGCCCAAGATCCCCTTCTTCCGCCAGCCAGAACCCTGAGCAGAACAGAGCCTCAGCTGCGTGCCGCGCTCACTCGTGCCCCTCGCCTGCCAGCTGCCCGGCCTTCCCGGATCAGACGACGTGGCTGCTAGCCCCAGACCTGTCACCAATCAGCTCCCGGGAACAAACGGATTTCAAAAGTCCCTTGTACATTTAAAATTCTAAAAAAGGATCATTAAAAAAAACATCGGGAGCCAAGCTAATTGAGTATCAGTCAGGAGTGAGGATTAAGCAACTGCAAAGGACGCGGAAGTCCCTGAGAAAACAAACCGCATTCCTGCTCGGGAACAGCCCTCGTGTCAAGGTGT
>NC_081561.1:26729162-26738841 GCF_022355385.1 Mustela nigripes | reverse complement strand
GCGTGCACACGCGTCTGCACCCCTGCTCGGGAACAGCCCTCGTGTCAAGGTGGGCGTGCACACGCGTCTGCACCCCTGCTCGGGAACAGCCCTCGTGTCAAGGTGTGCGTGCACACGCGTCTGTGTTGTCGCCAACGCCTCTCCCTCCTTTGACTTCTCTCCAACCGCTCCTCGTTGCCACGGTAACAGCCCTTCCTCTCATCAGGGGCCTCGCACACACACCACTCCCGACCCTCTCTCTGTCATTCCTGCTCAAGGAAGTCAGAGCCGAGGTGGAAGCCGCAGGAAGCGCGGTGCAGACAAGCCCGCGTGCCCTCCTGGGCCTGTGCGGTCCACTCCCGCCCCGCCCCCACGAGGCGCCCCGCCCCCACGCTCACCATGTTGGAGATGCTGCGAGTGTTGGCAGGGTTCAGCATGACGATCTCGGTGGTGATGTGGCCTTCCACGGCCTGGGTCATCTCATCCACTGTGCAGTTGATGGACGGATCGTAGATCTTGAACCAGTTGTCAGCGTACCATCCAATGAGGAACCAGACGTACTTCTTCCCAAAGAGCCGCTCCTTGTACACCTGGGTGCAGAGAACGAGCAGGGCTGGGGCTCTGGGGCTCCTTCTGGCCTAATCCCCTTGACGCGATCCAGCCTCTCGGGAATCAGAAAGCAGGGAACTGCAGAGAGGACTCTACAAGTCCTGGCGGGCGTAGGAGCCGCTCGGGGACTCCTCCTTCTAAGCTCCTCCCCAGCCGGTCAGGAAAGATGGGGTCCGGGGGATCCTGGGGAACACTAAGGGGGAGGAAACGGAGATCCGGAGAACCTGCTGGGTGCGAGAAGCCAAGAGACGGAGTCGGAGCCGAGAGACAGGGACGTCATACTGACCATCGCCTCCGACCGCCGGCTACCGACCCGAGCAGAGAGACCCCATCAGACAGCCCGGGGCAGAGCCCACCCAGGCCCCTCCCGCTCCGGAGGCCAACTCTACCTCACAAAACACTTTCCGGGCTTCGGTCTCATAGAAAAGTCCCACGATGATTCGGGCATCCTGGCGCTACAGAGAGAGAGAAACAGCTCCGAAGAGCCGCCCGGAAACTCCCAAGCACTTCCACCCCTTGGATTCCCTGCCCCGGAGAGCTCAGTGCAGGGTCTGCTCACGGGGTGCTGGGCAAGTGCCAAGTGGACGAAGAGTAGAAATGTGCCAGAACCGGAACTGCCGGCGCACGCAAGGGTGGCAGTCCCACAACCGCACTGCCGCACACCCATGCGTCCCGCCAACGGTCGGCTTACGCGGCACCGTCCGTCCCCCGTGTGCGATGTGTGACTGCACACGAGGCACAGTGCGACTCCTCCCAGGACGCACGGCCGCACTCTGTGCATGTGTGTACATGAAAACTCACCCACCAACGCTTCGCACACCTCAAGCTTATACGATGTTATATTCTAATTATAGCAGGACACAGAAAAACAAAAAACAAACGAAACCCACGTGCCCCTGCCTGGTTCTCCTCTCCGATCCCCCTCCATGCCCCCCACCTGGCCCCTCCACGGGCAGAGCCCCCCGCTCCCAAGCAGCACACCTTCAGGTTCTTGACGGGCACAGCCGGGTCGGAAAAGAAGCTCTGGCGGAAAGTGATCTCGATTCCAGCTTCCTTCACTCGCTCCTCGAGGTCGTCCAGAGTCTTGGGTGGGAATGAGCAGGAAATGCAGAAGATGTGGGGCGTGCAGTGGGGTCAAGAGCAGAGAGCATGGTGGGGACTGCGCGAGCAGGAGGAGGGGCAGCTCTGAACCGTGCTCCCGGCATGCCTGTCCCCGGGCCGGGGAGGGCGGCCAGGGCAGGGTCTGCAGCCTCGGGACCCAGACTCAACCCAGGAAGGCGCGGGAGCCCCTCCTGTGGGTCTGTGTCCCGGGAAGTGGCGCCACTCACCCCACGCCCACCAGGCAGCGAGGGCAGGGAAAGGAGAGGAGACGCAGGGTGAGCGCGACCGGTCTGGTGCGCACAGCACGGTCTCCGCTCAAGGGCCAGAAGCGCGGACAGAGGCGTCAGAGAAGGACGCCCTGAATCGCGGAGGGACTGGGGAGGCTTCCAGGGGGTGCAGCTGCAGCTCCCTCACACTGAATGTAAGGAGGGTGGGGTGTCCAAAGACGGGGAGACGTGAGAGGACCGGACTGTCTTCTCCGGCGCCCAGCCCTGCATTTCCTCTCCCGCTCCCGCGCCTCCTGTCTCTCCGCCCCCTTCCCTTTTCGTTCTCTGCCTCCTTCTCTGTTCCCTTCTGTTCTCACTGTTCCTTCTCTCTCTCTCTCTCTTTCTCTCACACACACACCGAGGGTCTGGAATTTGTTCGTATCTTATATTCCCTCTCTTACATCAACTTTGGAGTGAACCTACTTTAATGGAAGTGGGTCATTTGGGGTCTACCTGTCTGGGAAAGGGATCATCAAAGGGAAAAACGTGTCCTAAAACCAAAAACTTGGAAAGGATCCTGAAAACCTAGCTCTGTTTATTCCTCTGGCTCCAGAGAGAACATGCACTTAACCACTCAGAATGTGTTTGCTTTTGATAAAGAAACAGGTTCTTTGGGCACCAGGGTGGCTCAGTCGGTTAAGGGTCTGGCTTCGGCTCAGGTTTCGATCCCAGGATCCAGCCTGGCATCGGGGTCCCTGCTCGGCTGCGAGCCTGCCTCTCCCTCTCCCAGTGCCCCTCCCCCTGCTCGTGTGCACACACACACTCTCCCTCTCTCTCTGTGAAAGAAATAAAGAAAAATATTAGAAAAGAGACGAGAAGAAAGAAGCAGGCTCTTGTGCCCGGGAGGAGCCCTGGCCACCCCTCCGGGCGCGGGGCTGGCGACGCAGGCCTGCTCACCGAGGTGAAGACCTCCGTGGTCTGCTGGATGGTGGCGATCCTCCTCCAGCCCCACTTCTCAAAGAGCTTCACGCGCGTGGGGTTGTGCAGCGTGGCGGACGGATGAGTTCGAAAGAATGTGGGAAAGCGCTGCCGGTTGGACAGGGCCGGGGAGCTGGAGCCGTAGGACAGCTGAAGGACAGGGACATGGTGCGGGACAGGCTCGCCCACAGCTCCTCTGTGACCCTGCTGGCTGCCCCAAGCCTCCCGCCCACCTCGGCCCTGTGTGCAGCGGCTCCCACGGCCCACAGGCCCGCAGCTCAGGTCCTGCTGAGGAAGAGCGGGGAGCTGCGGCCATCGGGCCACCGCTGGACGAGGCCGCCACGGCCTGGGAGTCCCGGGAGTGCCCCCCACCGGCAACCCCCATTCTCAGCCCTCCAAGCCCGGCCTACCACAATGAGGTTCCACATCCTGGCAGCCTCGGCCACGAGCGTGGACACGGAGCTGCAGCCGGGCATAAGGATGATCTTGATGGGGTCATTGTAGAGCAGCTCATACAGGTACTTGGTGGCTTGGCCTGGGTCACACTGAAGGGGTGGGGGTAAGCGTCGGGGGTCCCCAGCAATCCAGTCCCTTCTCAAGTACCCCCCGCCCCCGTCATCAGCACCACGTTCTTCTCCTCCCTGTCCAGTCTCTGGGCTCCCCTCACGTCCCAAGCCCGCCCCTCGTCTTCCCCTGCGCCCTCAGCCCGTCCTCTCCTGCGCACACCTCCACCACGGTCACCGCAAAGAGCACCTTTCCTCCCTTCCTCGGTCACCGTGTCCCCTTCCCCACGTTTCTAAGCTCCCAAGGTCTGCGAGTTTTAGGAAAGAGTCTGCAGAAATGAACCCCCCAAGTCCGCAGACAGCCTCCTCAGAGCCCAGCTATGGAAATCCCTCCGTCTGCCTCTGCAAACCCCCTCTCCGTGGGCCCCTGTTGGTCCCCTGCTCCTCTCTTTTCCAGGCTAGTGATAAATAAACTCGAGGACAACAGGGACCAAGGTCACTAGGGAGTCGTGCTTGGCTATCCCTCCCCTCCTGCTGGGCCCTGACATTTGACGGGTCCATTAGAAAAAGAGGCGCTTTGGAGGGGGTGGCCGTGGGGGAGAAACAGGGGAGGAAGACCTGGGGAGAACACACAGCGTGAGGTTCTCAACAAACCAGATGCTTTTAGGGGTGCCTGAGGGAGGGGCAGGGAGATGGGGAAAGTAAACAATGCAGAGAGCCAGGAGGGAAGGGACATGGGGAGGAAGAGCCGGTGGTGTCCCCCTGCCTGTTCCCCTCCTGCTGGAGGATGACATTTCAGAAGCTGCTGGAGCCCCAGAGGAAGTCGAGGAGAAACGGAAGGCCGTGGGGAGCCAGGGCAGGCGGCACAGGGGGCTGGGGACGGCCACGCAGGAATAAGGAAGGCCCCTAGAGCCTGCTCACTTCCCACTGGGGCCTGACATTTGAGACACCGTGGGCAGCTGGAGAAGGGGCACTGGCAGAGCAGGAAGGAACCTCTGCGGCCCCCAGCGAAGGGGTGTTTGTGAAGATTCTGCCCTCCCCCCTGGCTTCTCGGAGCATCTCGGCCATTCTTGGACCCCACCGTCCCACACTGCCCTAGCACGTTACCCCAGATCCTAGCCCAGTACCCCTGCAGCCTGGGAAAGGGTGGCGGGAACAGGGACACGTAAGAGCACACACAACACACACACAGGGCGAGGACGCAGGCTGACCCAGGGCTCTGCTCCTTCCTCCCCGACTCTCTCTCTTCCACACTCAGGCCCTCCCTGCAGATTCCCTGATTCTCACCCCCTCCCCAGGAGACTTCCTCTCCGCCTCTCCTCCGCTCTGTCTTCTGCGAAGCCTCCGGATTTGCGGGCAGGAAACCACACGTTCCAGTTTGCCTGCTTTCCGCTCTCCCTCCCTGCTTCTTCCATCTCCCTTCTCCCAGGCCCCCCATCTGCTCCCCAGCACCTCCGGGGACTCACCTGTCACAGAGCTCACACACGGGGCTATGGGGCTCCCAGGATCCCTGGGACCCCCTCTCCTGACCCTGGCACCCATCCCTCCTAGTTTCTCTCTGCAGGCTCCCACCTCCAGCAGACCCGACCCTCTGCTCCTCTCCCTGCCTCTCCGACAACACCTAATTTTTTTCCCTGGGTGCTGCTGCTCGCCGACAAGGACCCTGGGGACAGCTACTTAGGCATACCAGGACAGGACGAATAATGGTAATAATGCAGATTCTTGGGATTCGTTCCTGACCATGGAGTTCATCAAATCTGTTTTAAACCCAGGCCTCTGGTGAACCTTGTGTACACGGAAGTTTGGAAATCCCTGCCAAAGTGTCGGGAGGGGGTTGAGGTCCTCTCTCCAAGCTGCCAACAGTCCGTGTGCTCTCTTTTCTCCAGGCACCCCACCTTCGACCCCACTCCGCCCGCTCCTCCCTCACAAACCCATTTCTCGATGCAGACAGCTGCTCGAAAGAATGAGGACACATGCTGGGTGCACCCAGGAGAAATGACCACAACCTCACCTCCCGCCCCGTGAAGGGGTGGGGCTGCACGTCAGAGAAGGTAAACTTGAGGTCCCAAGTCTCCTTCCTCCCCTGTGCCACATCCGTCCCCACACTCCAAGTCCCTCACAGGGGACAGGGTGGGGAAGGAGTCTTATGGGGCCCCCCCGCGCCCCCCCCCCCCCAGGCTCGCCCCCCCCCCCCCCCCCCCCCCCCCGCCCTCCCCCTACAGCCTACTTTCCTCCTCACATCTTGGAGGCCACAAGGCTGTAAGGAAGATTTCAACTTAAGACCCAAGTTCCACAGAACGCCCAAGAACTGAGCTCTGCCCCACACCTCCTCATCGGCCCCCTGCCCTACTGCCATTCTTTCCTGCTCCCTCTCCTGCCTCTGTCCAGACGCCCCCCTTTCCCCACCCGACTGGGAGGGCTCCTGCGCGCACCTCTAATCCGCTCATTCTCCCAGTGCCTCTGCCCAGCCCCGGACCATTCGCTTTTCCAGAACATGGTATGCCACATATCCCACAGTCTGGGGATCCGCGGCAGGACAGGGCTCACAGCTACCCCACCGCTTGTTGTGACAAATAAACCAGAGCGCTCGAGTCCCTCAAATTTTTCCTTATTCGGTCCCAACCTGCTGCCAAGATTACCTTGTTACCATGGTAAATCGGAAGCCGTGCTCCAGCTCACCCCTGACACCTCCTCCATCCCCGGAACCCATCCCAGGGTTAGTGGACTCGCCGCGACCGAGATCAGCTTGTACCCTAAATCCACCACCAGTCTCCCCAGCCCTCCCCCCACTTCCCTGCGTCCTGGGGAGCAGAAGGGTCTGCCCCACATCCTGATTCACCCTCCTAAGCCCCTAGACCCTCATCTTGAACCTGAAGCCCCTGTGACTGTCCCCAGGCTTGCGCACCCCCAGCCCCTCTCCCGCTAGTCACACGTGGGAGGGGTCCGCTTCGCAATCCCGAGTCCCTCGGACAGAGGCGCGCGCGCGGCCGGCTCCTGCCCCCCAGACCCCCGCCGCCCGCCCACTCCCACGTCCGGGGCTACCTTGCTGTCGTGGTGGATGAGCTTGAGCTCATAGTCCGGCAGGATGTCCCTGCGGCTGTTCACGTCCTCCAGCGCCATCTCCACCGCGGGCTGGCAGGCCTGGCCCCCGGGCCAGCCCCCGCTCATGGGGAACAGCGCCCCGATGTACACTGCGCGCCGTTCTGAAGAGGGGTGCGGGGGGACCCGCGGGTGAGGCCGCGGGAGATGAGGGGAGTGGGAGGCCCACACCGGAGTCACCCCCGTCGCCATCACCACCAGCAGCGGCAGCGGCCACCGCACCCGGGGAGCGGGGACCCCCGGACCCATGGCCGGGAGGGAGAGGGGCTGTCTGGGGAGGGGGAGGAGCTCAGGGGGGACACTTTTCCTGGGGAGGGCTGCTGAGGGGGTGTCGAGGAGGCGCCTCCATCCCGGCTCGTGCAGGGAGGAGGGGGCGAGGGCCCCAGGGAAGCGGGGAAGGTCGGCTTCCTAGGGCCCCCGCGGCTCCCGCTCCCGCCGCGGCCACCGCCACCGCCACCGCGGACTCTCCTCGCGGACTGACCGACCGACCGAGGGGAGGAGGAGGAGGAGGAGGAGGAGACGGCGGGCGGGGAGGGGGCCCTGACGTCACGCGCGGCGCGCGGCAGCTGCGGGGGGGAGGGGCGGGAGGGAGGCGCGCGCCGCCGTGGGAACGACAGGCGGAGGGGCGGGGCGGGGCGGGGCGGAGGACGCGACCCCCCGCGGAAGAGGCCCGGACGGGGAAGGGGGGTCCCACCTAAGGGGCGGCCGGGGAGGAGCCGAGAGGGGAAGGGGCGTGCCGGGAGGGCGGGGAGGGCCGGAGCGCGGGGGCGCCGGGATGGAGACGCGGAGGTCGGCGGCGGGGCGCGCGTCTCAGTCGGGGGTGCGGACGGCTGGGGCGCCGGGCCGGGGGTGCGGGGCACAGGGCGATGGCAGCGGCTTAGGAGAGAGGCGGTTGGGTGGGATGGGGGTGGCGTGAAGGGGAGTGATGGGGCGCAGGCCGGGAACCCGGGGCTGGGGAGACGGAGCTCGGGAAGGGGTGGGCGCTGCGAGAAGGGGAAGGCGGACGGCGTGCGGAGGAGCCGAAGCGGGGAGCGCCGGGCCCGGCCGGGGGGAGACGGCAGCGCGGGGGCGGCCGGGGTCTGCCCGCGCCCCCCGCCGCCGGCCCGGCTCTGCCCTTTGGCCCGAGCGGAGTCTGGGAGGAGGCGGAGCCCGGGGCAGGGCAGCCAAGCGGGGAGTTGGGAGGGACCGCGGCCTCGCAGAAAACCGGCACTGGAGGCAGAAAACAGGTAGGGAAAGAAGGGGCCGGCCGCGAACTGGGACGGGGGCGGGTCGCGGGCAGAAGAACGAGAGCCCACAGCCTCGGGGCAGCACCCCTGGGGATGGAGGGTGAAGAGTGGGGGGCAAGGGGGTTGCAGTGCGCGAGATGAGGGTTTATGATCTCACCTGAGTGCGGCGTTCGATTCACTGGCAGCAGGAAAGACGGGGATCAGAGAAGAGTTACCACTGGCGCCCGGCTTCCCCGGCCAGATCCCCAGCCCCCTCCCACACCTGTCCAGGCCGGAGAGGACCGGGTAGAGCAGAAGCCTGCGTTTCTGAGGGGAGGGTGCCTGGGGATAAGAGCAAGGTGGGGCTGTGGGTCAGGACCTGCCGGTTTTCTTCTTTTATTTTTCATAGGACAACAGAATTTGAGACAGGAGTGCCAACAGCTAAGACACGGGCAGATCCTGGTTTTGTGGAGCCTAAATATTATTAAATGCAGGGGTCTCTCTTTAAGAGAAAAAAATACAAATACAATTGATTTTAAACCATTGCCTTTAAAATCTTACTTTTGCATTTCTTACGAAAGCTATGACCATGCGAACACATTATATTACAGCACAAGAAGAACCCTGTGTGAATGAGGGTCCCTGACGCTGAAACCGCAGTAGCTTCATGGTAAACCCACCCCCGGCTGGGGCTCTGAATTTCCGGAACGGAACGGTAAACTACACGCAGAATAATTACATTAAGGGAGGAAAGCCAGGTTCAGAACCTTGGAAGAGTCTACAAGAGTGGGGGAAGCATGAGGTATGCCTGTATCCCTCAGAGAAGACTACACAGGGAGAATCCGGGTGCCCAGGAAAGGGGGGATCCTGCAGAACGAAATGCCCAAAAAAGGGGTTGGACACAAGACTGAGTCCCTTGGGAATGGTGGGGGTTGTCTGAGAATTCCAGAAAAGGCCTGTCCCTTGCCCCTCCCCCATCCCTGGGTGGTCCTTAGTGCTCTGACCGTTCTGCCCCCAATTTTAAGTCTTTTTAATTTTTACCCTGATAATTTTCCACCCCAGATATTCTTTCCAATCTTAACATTTTTTCTAAGTATGACATATGATTTATTTCTGAGTCTTTACAATAATCCAGTTATATAACAAGCGGAGAGGAATCCGTTGTAGAGGAGAGTTATGCATAGAAAGTTCTAAGTTTAGAGAAAGGGGCTGAGGCTAGGGCAAACTGGAGTATTCAAGCCTTAAGAAAGTTAATAGAGGGCGAGACTCAAAAAGGAAGAGACCATGCGAAGATTTGGGAGCAGGGAGGGGATATGAAAAGAGGGAGATGGAGGAAAGAAGCCCCAGTGTAGGTAAAGTGGGCACTGGGGCTGCAGAAGGGGGCCGCAGAGGGGAGGGGAAGCAGAGTTGGGTTCTCACCTCCAGTCCCCCACAGCCCCCCATCTCGCACAGCTCCCCATCCTTTCCCGTCCGCCCTTCCCGCCCTGCTCCCGTCCTCCGCAAGCGCCCTCGGCGGCAAGCAGGCGGCCAGTCCCTCACCCTGGCACTGCGGCTTGGGAGTGCTCCACTGGCCCTGACTACAGACGCTCCTGGAGCTGCCCACAAGATGGAAGTCAGGGTCACATCGGAAATCCACCCGGGCTCCGTCCAGAGCGGGGAGGTCCCCACCCGTGAGGAAAACCTTCCCGTTCTCCAGGGCCAAATAGGACTTGGAGCAGATTCGGACTGTGGAGAGATACGAAAAATGAGAAAGAGAGGCACGTTGGGGAAGGCTCCTTCCCCTTAAAGAGCAGGGAGGGACCTCCGATGAGGCCTTGGGGCCTCAAGCGTCGTCCTCTGCAGGAAATCAGGGGTGCAAAGGACTTGCCTCTCTAGCTTCCACTCCCGCCTGAAGCCTGGAAGCATCCACACATTACCCACAGGAAAAGGAAAAAGCCTTTCCGAGGTAGGAACCCGAGATGGAGCTATAAGCACATAGAAGGGGTCTCTCCAAAGTCAG
>NC_081561.1:26727649-26729152 GCF_022355385.1 Mustela nigripes | reverse complement strand
CGGCAGGGGGCGGGTCCCCGGCAGGGGGCGGGTCCCCGGCAGGGGGCGGGTCCCCGGCAGGGGGCGGGTCCCTGGCGGATGGATGTAATTTAAGATGCACAGATTTACCCTCCTTGTTATAGGTGACTTACACTAATGTCAAACAGGGTTTTGCTTTGTGTGTATGTGATCTCTGCGTTGGAGACAGAGGTATTCAAAAATGCCACGAAATCATTCTGAGTGGTTTTGCACAATCTGCCACTAATCCTCCTCAAAGAAAAGAACTCACAAGATGAGCATTTTATCAGAGGGCCCGTGGCCTAACGCAGGGAGAATGAGATGAAATGAAAGGTGTGCGCTGCTAACTTGACTCCCTCCAAGTGCGCATAGTAAAGTCCTTCTCACACCGTGTCCGCTCCATGAGCAAATCTGGATTTTGTTGCAGTGGATTTAAAGTGCTGACTTGTAAGCAATCATGCTAAGTTCGAGGGGTCTTGAAGAGAAGAGGGGCTTTCCCAGGCTACTCACCGCATCTGCTGGGCGTGTCCATGTCCGTCCAGGAGCCGTTGGCCAGGCACTTCCGGACCTTGGGCCCCACCACCTCGCGCTCGCCCCGGCACACATACTCTATCTCATAGTCCACGGGCAGGAAGTTGATAGCCTTCACCTGGTCCCGGGTCAGGCCCCTGTACCTGATGCCCCCTTCCCAAGGCGGGTGTATGATCTGGCAACCTGAGGGGTGAGTCCCAGGAGTCAGAGAGGGGTGGGAGGCGGGCAGAGTCAGGTTCGGGAAGCACAGGAGCCTAGGGCGTGGTCGGTGGGCAGGTGGCAGACCAGAGCCCCAGGGGGATGCGGGGGATGGGTGCAGAACCCTGGGCTAAACGGGGAGCCCTGAGCAAGGGCTAAGGCCAATGAGAGCTCACAGGTGAGGAGGGAAGCGCGCTGTCTGGGGGTAGTGGGAAGATTGGGAATTCGTGAAAGGGTCCAGTGTGCCGGTGAGCTGGTCAAACAGGCTATAGGAGGGTTTCTGAGAAAATTAGGCGGAGAGTAAAGGGAGGCTTCTCCTCCACCCCGGCAGCAGTGTGGGCAGGAAGGAGGGCTGGGGTCGAGAAGACAATGCAGGGTCACCGAAAGGCGGCGGATGCAGTGACGTGGGGCAGAGAAGAAGGGGTGCTGGGTCGGAGGCGGGGTGAGGGGAAGGGGGTCAGGGTGCTGACGTGGGGCCGGGCGGACGGGACGGCCAGGCCGGGATGCTATCTCTGTAGGGCTGACGGGATGGTAACGAGGACCAGAAAAGGGGTGCAAGGACAGCGGAGTGGTGGGGGTGCCCGAGGTCGCCGGAGAAGGCGCACCTTCTGAGGTGGCGTTGGGGGTCTGCGCCCCGCTCGCGCCCGGGGGCCGGAGGAAGAGCGGCGGCAGCAGCAGCAGCAGCAGCAGCATCTGAGTGACAGGCGGCCGTGAGGACCGGACCGAGCTCCGCCGGTGCGGCCCAGCCCGGCGCGCGGGGGTGGGGGTGGGGTGCTG
>NC_081561.1:26721132-26727639 GCF_022355385.1 Mustela nigripes | reverse complement strand
CCGCCCGGCCTCGCTCGCCCGGCCTCGCGGGCTCCGACCCGGCTCCGACCCGGCTCCGACCCGGCTCCGACCCGGCTCCGACCCGGCTCCGCCTGCGGACCAGACGCGCGCCCCGCGGAGGAGGCGGGGGCGGAGCCCGGCGCGGGGAGGGGGGGAGGAGAGAGCGCCTGTCCCCACCCTCCTCCGGCCTCCCTCGGCCCCCCACCCTCCCGGGACTCCACCTCTAACCACCTCCTCTCCCCCGGCCCCCGCGGCTCTCCGAGCCCCGCGTCCCCGCGCGCCCCGGCCGCTGCCCCGCGCGCCCCGGCGCGGCCCTCCCCCGCGCGCCCCTCTGCGAGCCCGGCTCCCGGCCCGGCTCTTACCTCGGCGCGCCGGCCCGGCTCCCCGGCTCCCCGGCCTCTAGGCCCCAGGCCCGGCCGCTCCTCCCGCTCCCGCTCCCCCGCCTTTCTCCTCAGCCTTCCCCTCCTCCCAGCCCTCCTCCCCGCGAATCCGGGTTCCTGCCCGGCCGGGGTCTCGCCCCCCTCGCGCTCCCCCAAACCCCACCCCGGTCTCTCCTTCCCGGGGCGGCGGCGGCCGCGGGAGCGGAGCCGGGAGCGAAGGAGGCGGCGCCGGGGACCGGGGGAGGCTCCGGGCGGAGGAAGGAGGGTGCGGAGAAGACGGGGCGGGGGGAGGGGGGACCGAGGCGAGGGCGCCTCCCACAAGCCGAGCCCCGGGAGCCGCCCCGATCCCGGCCCCGCCCTGGACCGCCCACGGCGGCGGGGGGGTGGGGGTTGGCGGCGGCGGGCAGGGGGGCAGGCTGGGGCGCGCACCGGAGCCGGGTGGGGGCGAGGGGCCCGAGCCGAAGGCGGAGGAGCGGGCGCGGGGCCGGGACGCGGGGCTGCAGGTGGAGAAGGACGGCTGCACGGGGAGGCCGCTGCGGACCGGGGTGAGAGCAGGGAGGCGGGGGCCGGGGCCACGAGGGGAGCGAGGCAGGTGGGAGGGAGAGAAGCTGAGGTCAGACCGCGAAGGGCGGAGGAGGCGGGTGAAGGCCGGGCGCCTCGAGCGCCTCCCGCGGCCCAGCCGCTCTGCCTAGCTGCCCTGGGCCGGCAGCTCGGGGGAGGACCGCGGGCGGGAGCCGCGGAGGGGAGCGTGGGCAGAGAAATGGACGTAGTAGAAGGGCGCAGGGAGACAAAGGAGCCTGCGGCGGGCTGCAGCCGACCGGGTCTTTCTCCACTCCGGCCGGGCCTGTCAGGGTTTCTGGGTAGTGGGGGGCCGGAGCCCGGAGCCTGCGGGACGTGCAGGCCTCTGGACAGCTCCCGCGGGCTCCTGGCCTTTGTGCGGTGGCGAGGCCGTGCGGGCGTGTGTGTTCTTGGGAGGGAAGGGCGTGTGTGTGTGTGTGTGTGTGTGTGTTCATGGAGTGCGTCTGGGCTGCCAGGGCGACAGGGGACTCCTTGGGGGCGGGGGGAGCTCACCTCGGGCTGGTCGCCAAAGACGTGGGGAAGGGCGGATAGCGTGAGGCTGATGGGAGTGAGGGTCTCGGCCTTCAGCCTTCCCAGTGCCTTCAGCCTTCCCAGTGAATCCTTTGTAGGCTGAATTGAAATTCATAAATGATACAACCTAGCTACGCACGGAACTACTAAAGGTCAACAGGATTCCCTACCTGTGCCATAAGGGGGCAATGGAAAGCAAAAATTTGTACTACAATAACCTGAGCCTCATTCTACCCTGTGGGTGTTGAGCCCTGACTACGCTGGAGATCGTAATCAGGAAGGAGGCAGACTCACAGGTGTGCAACTCTGCAGGTGCTGGGCACCTGTGCCCAGCACCTGCGGCGCGCTGCCGTCCGCTAGGTGATGTCACAAAATGTTGAACAACTCTTGGTAGCCAAGTCATTCTTCCCTAAATTTACACCGAACTGTAATTGCATTCCTAGAAAGTTCATTGTATATTAATACCATCTTTCAAACAGTATTAATTTCTAGGCTCAGATAATTAAACACAGGTTTTCACCTACATGAAGGCCCTAGGGGACACTTGAGATTCTGGATGGGGGACGATTCACTGTGCAGGCTATGCTCAGAAGAATTTCTTCTCCTCAATGGCAACACTGGCTCCCCTCATCTCTGTAATTACACAAGAAGAGCTCACAGCTTTTTAAAAACATTCCCGAGGGAGTGGTTGAGACCCACTGAGCTAGAAAATGGGCAGAAGAGACTAGGGCAGGATTTCTAACCACTCAAAGCAACAGCCACCCTCCTCGGAGTGGCCGGCTGTCCTCTAGGCAGGACCAAAAGATGTGTGTGCCAAGGAAAATAAAGTTCTCAGCACCAGGGTGAGAGATTTCCCAGACTGCTCTGAAAAGAAGCTGTTTCCTGCCTGCGCCCAGTCTGGGGCTCGTTCATCTGTCTGGCCTGGAGAACACCATCTCTCTGGGCTACTGTGTGGTCCTGGCTGCTGGCCCAGAGGACGCCCTTCCCAGACCCAGCATGGCCTTTCTGTATGGAGGCTCCGTACAGACGCCCTCTCATGAGCCTGCAAATGAGTTCTCGAGGTCCCGTCTCATCTTCATTCTGGCCACTCGTCTCTGGCCTCCCCCAAGTCCTGGCTGCTTGGCCATGCTGAAGTGAGGGGTGGAAGGATCCAATGCCCCCAGCAGAGGACTCTGTGGTTCTGTGAAATGGAGTATCATTCTGGTGGTATTTCTGGCCATGCTGCAGTGCTAAAGCAGAAAAGGAAACCACCGTCCTGTCCAAATCACAGAGTATTGGTTTCATACATTGGAACGTATCCATTCAAAGGAAGAGATACGAAAACACGCGTTAAGAGAGGAGCTAATGACATGACCAGGGGAAAATACGACAGTTGGAGGAGGGAAAAGCAGAATACAAAATGCGTACAACTGTGGTATATATAGGTTTTAAAGCTGGGAGACAACGCGTCACAGTAACAGTAATCGCCCCGCAGGCCGTTCCTGGTGGTGGTGGTAGTCGGCGTTTGCTCAGATGTTTTACAAGTGTTAGCTTTCTAATCATTTACCTTTTCTTTTTAACTGTCCTAAGCAGTCTGAAGCTGCTCGACAGCTGCCATTTCCTCCTCTGACACGGTTCCCTCCTCCAGTGTCCGTTCCCAGACCCGGGCCCTCGTCCCTCGGGACTCGCTGATGTCTTCCTCATCAGTACCCCAACCCCGCACTCCCAGGGCCAGTCCACTCCTTCGCCTTCCACACCGAGCAGCAAACGCTCTCCTCTGGGAAGGCCCCGCTCCATGCCACCCCCTAGTCCTTGTGCCTTTGGTGACACAACCTTTTACAGTTTGGGATCCGTTTCAGAGATGGTAGCATTCCTGCTCGGGTTCCCTGAGAACAGGACCCGTCTTCCTGTTCCTTTTATCTCCCAACCTTCTTCTGCCTTTCCTGTCTTCTGCCGAACATGTAGAGAGGAGAGCCCAGAACTTTAACTCCCCACATGCCCTGGTAACATGAACCAAGGTAGCTGAACTAAGGATGCTGTGCTGGGTGCTGGGTGCTGGGTGCTTTCAAAGGGCAGCTCACATCATTCTTACCCAGCCAAGCAAAGTAGATAGGAGGTCCTTAGTTTGGAGACCGGTGAGCTGTGATCTGGGGAAACTAAGTATAAATTAGAGGTCACCCAGCTATGAAACTGACTGAGCCAATATTTGAACTCAAGCCTCTTAGTCCGTTTCCAAATTCTTCCCCTGTATTCCGAGATTGAATCTGAAGGACCTTCCCTGACCCAACCCTGAGGCATTGTCAGAGCTCAAGGAGCATCCCGGGGCTTCCCATCCAAATTAGTGGGGAGTGGTCTGTGGTGGGGGGCGTATTCAGGTGAGAGTCGCATCTTCAAGGACTGTCTTCTGTCCTACACAGCTCGTGCAGTGGAGAAAACTCTACGGGACAAACGCTTCAACTTCAGACATGGAGTTCATCACAAGCCACGTCTCAACTTGGCCTCCTGAGGGCTGGAACCCTTGCTGCCGCACTGCCAGGAGGGGTCCGGGGGTAAGGGAAACCGTTCTTCAGCAAATGCTCACAACTGCTCCCCGTGCCCAGCTCTAGTCCTGTTGTGCGCTCTCAACTGGGCCCGCCTTGGGGCTTGGCTTTGTGCTGGGAAGAGGAGCCGGCAGAGTGACTGTCACCCCTAGCGTACCTTCCCTGGCACGCACAGGGAAACCCACCGTGCGATCAGAAACCTCAGGGAGATGCAGGAGCCTTGGGGCAGTTCCGGCCCTCCCACCCGATGCTGGGGGTCAGGGTCAGCACCGTCTCCATCGCCAGATTTCAGAGTCGGCGCTTCTGTGACTGACTTCTCTATAAGGGAGGTCGTCTGTGGTAAGGAAGCAAACACTGTCCCGAAATGCTAGGCTGACCGACACAACAGAAAGGAAAAGAGCTTGTCCGTCCCTCCTGAAGAGCAGGGAAGCCAGGGCAACACAGTGAGAAAGGGGTCAGTTCTCACAGACAAATGTAGTGAATGTTTCTATTCCTGGAACTACAGGAGGATCGGATTTTTAAGATTTCAAAACCAACGCATCTTATGTTTAGTTAAATACCCATAACGATGTCTCGAGCAGGTATGAACAGTGGTGCCAGTCCACAGACCCTACGGGCCATCAGGCATGTGTGCACTTGGAGGTCGTGTTCGCAAGGTCTGTGCTTGTGCATTTGGCTGCAACAGATTTCTCTCTCCCTATGTCCAGTTCAAGGAGTGACAGTGAGGGCACCTGGGGCCTCAGTCAGTAAGGCGCTGACCTTCGGCTCAGGTCGTGATCCCAGGGTCCTGGGATCGAGTCCTGCATCGGGCTCCCTGCTCGGCGAGAAGCCTGCTTCCCCCTGTCCCTCTGCCCCACTCCTGGCTTTTGTGCACGTGCGTTCTCTCTCTCTGCCAAATAAAAACAATCTTTCTTAAAAAAAAAAGAAAAAACTGATCATGATTTTTCACTTATTCAGACCACACCAGCGTGCTCGCCAAATCCTCAGAGAAAAAAGACACATCACCACATTTTTCTAATAGAAACCACAGAATGCTGAGAACTCCACTCTGACGTGTGTGTACAGGTATGACATCTGTAAGGACAGAGTCACATTTCTGCGATAAAATACAGGATTTTTTTTTTAAAGCTTATTCATTCATTTGAGAGAGAGCATGAGTGGAAGGGGGCAGAAAGAGGGGGAGAGGGGGGGAGACAACCTCAAGCAGATCCTTCCCTGAGTCTGGAGCCCCTCATGGGGCTCAACCTCAGGACCCTGAGCTTGAGACAGGAGCCAAAACCAAGAGTCAGTCACTCACCTGACTGTCGCCCAGGCGCCCTGAAATACATGATTATTGACATTATCAATATTTGCAGTTAGCAAAGACCATGAATACCTTCACATCTGGTCTTGCCACCACACGAGTCCGAAACAACGTTTTTGATTTTCAGAGCACTGTGGGTTTTGGAATTACAGAATAGGGTGTGTGGAACTGAGTGTACAAACACGAGCAAAGATTTACAAAGGAGGTTTTGGGAGTCAAGTGAACAAATCTGAGGCAACAGACTAGAGATTCTACTCATGGAAAAGCCATAAAAACACCAGCCAGGATCCCTCGTGATGGCCTGTATGGAAACCTGTGACCCTATTGCCGTGGGTGGGTCCCTGGACAGGGCCTGTCCAGGGACCCAAATGGACAATCCTAATCTGAGCAGAGAGGAAAGCCTGGGACAGGCGCGAGCAGGTCTCGATCTAGCGATCTAGAGCAAACCAACACCTGCAGGTTTTAACTCCTCCTTCCCCGTCCCTCTGAAACTCGGGAAGCCAGCATGACGCATACACACCTCCGGATGCTTTCGGCCTCTGTAACCCTCCCTCGGGCCCAAGACACCTTCCCAGTGCGTGAGTTATGAGCCACTCACATCATCCGTCTTAACCTTCCCAGCCTCCCCGGGTCTGCTAGCACTGTGACACGTTTTCGGAAGAGGAAGCTGCAGCTCAGAAAGGCGGAAGGACACCCCCAAGGTCACACCGCCGGTGGCCGGTGCCTGCAGCCCTGGCCTCTGCTCCTCCCTCCTGCTCCTGGTGCTCCAGCCACCCGGGCAGACGGCGTCCCTGCGCCTTGCCCACACACTGTGGGAGCGGGCAGCCCGGAACGCCCCTGCCTCTTCTCCCCTCTCCCCTCCCGACAGACCCCACCCCACCCAGCCCCGGGCTCTCCCAGCACAGCCTTCACCCTCCAAAGCACTCACCTCCGCGGTCATTGCCTTTCAATTCTAGAACCATGTATGTAATACCTGCCCTCCTGACTGGGCCTTAAGCTCCGTGGGAGCAGGGACCCTGAGCGGGGTTCTCGTGTCCTCCCCAGAGCCACCGCACAGGGCCTGCCACCTGGTCGGAAGCGTCGTGAGAGACCAAGCAACGAAAACATCTTCTGACTCAAGAATCAGTTTTCAGGGACGCCTGGGTGGCTCAGTGGGTTAAGCCTCTGCTTTTGGCTCGGGTCATGATCCCAGGGTCCTGGGATCGAGCCCCGCATC
>NC_081561.1:26707997-26721032 GCF_022355385.1 Mustela nigripes | reverse complement strand
CAGTTGGTTAAGCAGCTGCCTTCGGCTCAGGTTATGATCCCAGCGTCCTGGGATCGAGTCCCACCTCGGGCTCCTTGCTCAGCAGGGAGCCTGCTTCTCCCTCTGCCGCTGCCTGCCATTCTGTCTGCCTGTGCTCACTCTCTCTCCCTCTCTCTCTCTGACAAATAAATAAAATCTTTAAAAAAAATTAAAAAAAAAAAAAGAATCAGTTTTCACTGCACAGTGCGGGTCATCTCAACAGTTTCCAAGCCTGAGGACCCCTTGCTGGTCTGCTGTGTGTGTGCCATCCCCTAGGCCTTCCCGAGATGCCCTGTCGCTCACTCGCTCCGGGACGTGGGTATGAGGCTCAGACAAGCTAGAGTGCTCGGTGAGCCTGAGACACTGACAACTGCTAGTGCTTAAAATTTTATTCTGGGAGAGAAGTAGACGGAAGACAAACGATGATCCTGGCCTCCGAGACAGGAAGGGTCTTTGTGTCAGGGGACGAAGGGAGCAGGCACTCACTAAATGTGTGGTCGACTTACAAAGAGTATCCTGGGGTTTTCCCAATTTCCCAGCCCAGGATGCACACTTCGCCCCATCCTCTGCCGGGTGCCACTTGGAACGCCCCAGTGTGGGAAGCAGAAGCTCATGGAGGCCGTGAGCCTCCTCTCCGAGTGCTACGCCCGGACTCTCAGATCTTTTCTGTCTGGGCACGGCTCCTGCACCCAGGTCCAAACTGGCCAGCAAGTTCCCCAGAAGCCACCTCTCCGAGATTCGCACAACACTGCTTGGCCCTTCTGTAACCCTCGCCTTCCTCATTCTTAGAGTGGGGACGATACTGTGTCCCTCCTGCTGGGGTCATAGGGACTGACTGACCAGTCAGCATGTGAGAGTCGCTGGCCCACGGAGGTTCTCAGAAACAGGCAGCTGCCGGCAGGCCCCTAACTTCACCCTGGGCACGTCTCAGCTCAGACACTTCACAGTGGACCCAGAAGAGATGGCCCAGGGGCCCCTCGCTGGCTCGGTTGGAGGAACTAGTGACCCTTGGTCTCAGGGTCATGAATTCGAGCCCCATGTGGGGGACAGGGATGACTTAAATACAGTCTCCACTGCGTGGGGGGTCTCATAGTTTACCTAATCAGTCCTCGTTCAATAGACCCTAAGACGTTTGTAATCTGCAGTTACAAACACACTGCATTGAATCATTTCAGGGGCACCTGGGCAGCTCAGTTGGTTGAGTGTATGCCTTCAGCTCAGATCATGATCTCAGGGTCTGGGATGAGTCCTACCTCAGGCTCCCGGCTCAGCGGGGAGTCTGCTTCTTGCTCGCCGGCTCTCCCTGCTTGTGCTTTCTCTCTCTGACAAATGAATAAATAATTTTTTTAAAAAATCTGTTTGAGGAGCGCCTGGGTGGCTCAGTGGGTAAAGCCTCTTCCTTCGGCTCAGGTCATGATCTCAGGGTCCTGGGATCGAGCCCCGCATCAGGCTCTCTGCTCAGCAGGAAGCCTGCTTCCCCCCCCACACACACCTCTGCCTGCCTCTCTGCCTACTTGTGCTTTCTCTCTCTCTCTCTCTGTCAAATAAATAAATAAATAATAATTTTTTTTTTTAATCTGTTTGAATAACCTTATACATACCTCATTTCCCATGTGTGGAGTCTGCTTCTCCCTCTGCCCCTCCGCACTGCTTGTGCTCATTCATGTGCTCGCGCAGTCTCTCTCTCAAATAAATAAAATCTTTAAAATATGTTCAATTGGGGTACCTGGGTGGCTCAGTGGGTTAAGCCTCTGCCTTCGGTTCAGGTCATGATCCCAGGGTCCTGAGATCGAGCCCCGCATTGGGCTCTCTGCTCGGCGGGGAGCCTGCTTCCTCTTCTCTCTCTGCCTGCCTCTCTGTCTGTCAAATAAATAAATAAAATCTTTATAAAAATTTGAAAAAATATATGTTCAATCAATAACAGAAATGAATTGTGCATAAATTTAGCTTTGTTGCTAAAAATCACATCTCCAGACAGAGTTCAAGCTGGGGCAAGAAATAAGAAGGTATAGAAACCACAACAAAAGGTATAGAAATGCTAGAGGAAGGCCAGGGAACCACTAGGTCATGGTTCCCGACGAAACACCAGGAATAAAGCAAGCCTGCGCCCCTCTGCCCCGCCCAGCTCGCATGCCTGGCAGAGGGCGCGTCTGCACCTGCAGCCTGGGCGGCTGGGTCTGGCCCACCTTGGGCTCCTCTCAGCTCCGCTGGCCTCAGTATCCTCCTCCTAGTACTACTATGGGATCCACTTATTGATGGCACATTACTGTAAGGGACAGGGACAACCATGGAAAGCTGTTTTGAGGACGTTAAAAACCACATGAGGGCAAAACAGTATTTCCTCCCCCGACTGGCACTTGATTCAGATGCTACACAGCAGAGGGTCCTCGAACAAGACTTCATCGGTGGGTCAACAGGCCAGTAAGTGTAAGCCGTGGGCAAACCTCACGGACGGCCTCTGCGCGCTCTCACCTGCGCCCCTACGGCTGATCTTCAGGCAGGTCGGGGGACCCAGCGCCGGCCACGGTCCATCGTCGGAGCAGTACGTCAGTGTGACCAGTAGATGGCGCCGGTGACCAGGCAAGCCTGCGGTCCCGTCCAAAATCGAGCATTTCCCCCCAGAAGCCGGTCCTGCTGGTTTGTTTCCTAACTTAAAAAAAAAAAAAAAAAAAAAAAAAAGACCATTTTTTAAAAAGTAGAACCATAGAAACCCAAAGCTATTGCGTCCACATCACCCCTACCCACCCCCCAGACACACACGTCCGCATTCAATTCCACACTCACCAGTCCCCGTCAGCTCTTCCTGGCTTCTTAAGAAGCCGGATCCCGGTGGAGGTGATGAAGTTCTAGAACCCAGGTGGGGTTCGGTGGGCTGAGGTCCGGAGCCGATGACCAAGAAAGAATTCTTGAGACCTCTTTGGTGCAAAATGGTGGTTTACTAAAGCACGTGGACAGGACCCGTGGGCAGGAAGAGCTGCCGCCCCCGGTTGTGAGGGATGGCAGGTTCCGTACCCTGCGGTTGGGGGAAGGGGAGGGATGGGAGGTTTCAACCGAGCTTTCATATGCTGAAGAGGGCCTCCAAGGTGCCGGGAGCCCACCATTGTCTTTTAGCAAGCTATTAACATCAAGATAGTTGGAGACTCCCGTCTGGCAGGATTGTGATCTCTGCAAGTTAACTCTTTGTTTCTCATTTACGGCGGTCAGGGGTGCCTGAGGACTGTTACACTTATTACTGAGGGGAGCGGGTGAAGAGGGGGTGCAAGGTGCCAGCTTTTGCTCTGTCCTCAGCCAGCCTCCTGCTCCCTCATCAGAAGGCATGACAGCAGCGGGCTAACTGAGCTGCTTAGGCTTGTGGGGTGCCAGCAAGTCAGTAACTGAATCAACAGCTTCAAGAAGCACATTAAAAATCTTACACCCACCTGGGTGGCTCAGTGGGTTAAAGCCTCTGCTTTCGGCTCAGGTCATGGTCCCAGGGTCCTGGGATCGAGCCCCACATCTGCTCCCTGCTGAGCGGGGAGCCTGCTTCCCCCTCTCCCTCTGCCTGCCTCTCTGCCTACTTGTGATCTCTGTCTGTCAAATAAATAAATAAATAAATCTTTAAAAAAAAAAAAATCTTACAAACATATTAACATAGTTGCCCCCCCCAACACACAGACACCCACAGTAGTTTTTCTGGGGTAAAACCGTAAGTACGTTTGCCTTCTTCATGGGGTAACTTAGTAAGACCATTTCCCCTGCTGCTGAGAATCAACCGCAAATGGGAACCAAGCCCCTGGTCGGTCAGAATGGCTGTCAAAAGGTATTAACTGAATTTACATTTTTAATAGGGAAGAAGGAAAACAAATACACAAAAATAAACATTTTTCAGGTTTAGAAACTAAACATTCCACATTTCTTTGAAAATAAAGTTATTACTATGTTCAAAAGAAGGTTCAACGAAAGGACTCAGTTTAGTTCAATTTGATTTGGCTCAAGTTTTAATTTTAATTTTTTTTATTTTAATTTTTTTAAAGATGGACTCATTTATTTGAGAGAGAAGGGGTGGGGAGGAGCAGACGGAGAAAGGGAGAGAGAGAATCTGGGGACAAAGCCCCACTCAGGGCAGAGCCCAACACGGGGCTGACTTCAGGACCCTGAGACCAGGACCTGAACCGAAATGGAAGAGTCAGAGGTGCCCCTGGCTTGGTTCAGATTTTAAAATGTGGACTTCAGCTTCCTAATTTGCACTCAAAGGATCCCTGAGTGTCTTAAGAATTCTTTCTTTAGTCGTCGGCTCCGAACCTCCTCACCCCACCGAACCTGACTTAGGTTCTGGGACTTCATCAAGTGGTCCCCAGGCTTGTTCACTGTCCCCATGTACACCTTGGCCTAGAGGCAGAGACCTGTCTCCTTAGGGGAGCAGGAGGGTGGATGGTGCACAGGATGAACACTTTTCCTGGACCTATGAGTCCAGCTAGTAACAGGGAGAGAAGGGAGCAGCGAGGGGAGGGAGGGGACAGGGCCCCAGTGATCTACCTTTGTGTCTGGTCCTGAAAAGCAGCAAAGCCACTCCCTGTCCATTCAAGACAGCCACCCCCCACCCCAGGCCAGCCTGGACCCTGAAGGGCCTCATCAGCACACAGACCCTTGATCCAGAGTTCAGAACCACTGATGTCCGAGTCAGCAGATTGGCGTGATCTAGATCAAGTTCAGGTGGAAGTACTGACCTCTGGGGCTAGACTGCAGGAAGCTGCCCACAGCCCGACAGGGAGAGCACGGAAGCTGGGGTGCCCTCCGCCCCTCGCTCCTCCAGCACACTTCCTCTATTACTACCCGCCTGGGAGACAAAGTCCTGCCCCCAGGCCCCACTTTTTGTGCACAGCGGCCGCTGGGATGGTCCCAAAGGGTGCAGAGGCAGGACGGGCACGGCGAGCACCACGTGCCCCGGGTCTCCGTTACTGCGCACGTCAAGCCCTCGGGGTGGGGGTGGGGAGACAGACCCCAGGCCACAGTTAGAGAAACCGAGGCTGGAATTTGCATCGGACACTCAGGTGCAAGCTTCTGTGCCCCGTCCGGGTGTGGACGCAGGGTCGTCCAGGTGCCGGACCGGGACTCCCGGCCAGAGCGGCAAGAGGACGACGGACCCCCACGCAGTGCTGTCTGCCGGGAAAGGCTGTAACTGCCAGGCGGCGACAGGACAGGACAGGCAGGAGGACCGCTGCCCGGATCCAAAACGTTCCGCCGCGTCGGGCAGTCCCGTGGACACCGGCGGGCCGGGGTAGGGGTGCTGCCCAGTGGGTGCGCGGCGTCCTGGCCGAGCCGCGGCGGGGAGCCCGGGAGGGGGTGCCGACCCGGACCGGACCAGCGCGGCTCTCAGCGCGGCAGCCGGTTCTCAGCTGGGGGACGTGATGTTACTGTTGCCTGGCAAACCCCGGGCGCGCTCGGGCCTCCGCCTGCGGATGCTGCCGCCTCTTCTCCGCCCCGGAGGCCCTGGCAGCCAATTCTCGGCGGCGCAGTCATGACGTCACTGTTGCCGGGCAAACAGTGGGTGCGGATGCTACCGCCTCTTCTCCGCCCCCGGAGGCTCGGGCAGCCAATTCTAGGGGGCGCAGTCATGACGTCACTGTTGCCGGGCAAACAGTGGAGCGGATGCTGCCGCCTCTTCTCCGCCCCCGGAGGCTCGGACAGCCAATTCCCGGCGGCGCAGTCATGACGTCACTGTTGCCGGGCAAACAGTGGGTGCGGATGCTGCCGCCTCTTCTCCGCCCCCGGAGGCTCCCGCAGCCAATTCTCGGGGGCGGGGTGATGACGTCACGTTGCCGGGCGAACCGGGGCGCGCTGGGGCCTCCACCTGTGGATCCTGCCGGCTAGTGCGCGAGCAGCGAAGGCGAAAAGGAGGCGAACTGGCCCGGGGGAGAAAGACGGGGAGACGAATTCTATTCCTGCAGGCTCGTACAGCTGGGAATAGGGTTACCTGGCCTAGCGTCCTGAGGGGCTCGGCCTGACGGTCCCGCAACCGGAGGGACGGGAGGCCCGGGGTGCGGGGGTCTGCACGGCCTCCCAGGGCCTGCACCCGACCGCTCTCCCCCACCAGGGCCCACAGAACCGCTCGCTGCCGCTCCCGCGGAGCAACCCCTTGCGCCGACGTGCCTGACTCACCTTAGGACGAGGTGGATGCTTTTCTTTGTAAAAGAGGAAAATACAGTTGAATTTCGGAATAGGACCGGGGAAGACCCGAAACTGGGAGAAATGCTGATAGGTACGATGTAAACCTTCGGCGGAACACTGTTGCCCCTCTTCTGCCCTGTGGGTGTCCCTTCGGTAAACCCAGCAGTGTGCACAGAGGCCCCTGACCACCGCGACACGCATGCTCCCAGCTGGTCACCTGCGACGGGTTGATTCGGGCCGGCCCACCTATGGAACACCTGGTCAAATGGACGGAAATCAGACCCTGCACAGCCCCCAGTCACGGGGCCTCCGGGACTGTCCAGACCAACTTGAACACACATGCTACAGAAATAGAGCCACGAAAGTGGAAAGTGGAAAAGTCAAATTCCTCTTGATAGTTACGCCGCGAGAGGCTGTCCCAGACGAAGAGTCAGGGTGGGGGGGCCGTGAACATAGCCCGGAGTGTTCGCTGTGCGGGATCACAGCTCACGGGGAGCCATGCCCCTGGTTCTCGGCACTGCAACAAAGGGTACACCTTGGTGCACCGCGATTCATCGGGACTTAGTAACATGACAAATGCACACGCTCCTGGGACTAGCTACTCCCCTCACGTGGAAGGCAGTGAACCTCCTGGGCACTTGGCCAGGACAGACACCGCCCTCTGCTTACACGAGGAGGAGCCAGGCACTGTGGTGCTGGGGTGTCGGGCTTCTCATGCTGTGTCCTCACCTTGAAATTCTCAGCCACCTCACCTTCCAGTGTGTGCTTTGTAAGTGAGGTCTGGAGAGACTGCCCCAGGGCCTTGGAGCCCAGTCTCAAGCTTGGTTTCCCTGGTCACGCTTCCCCCATCTGCGGGACTGGTTTTCAGCTGCCTCCCACTGTCCCCAGGAGAGGCCGCCCCACTCCGCACTGTGTTTTCCCAGGAGGGGTCAGGGCAGAGGGAAAGGAAGGGTCAGGCATGCACCCCTGTCTAGACAAGCCCGGGGCAAGTATCAGTGTCCTGAAGGAATGTGACATTAAATAGCAAAAACGAGAACGTGACACCAAGACAGAGCACGAGTGAACCCACACAAGAAAGGAAAGGCTTCTTTCATGCTGTTTGGACAAGGGGCCTCAAGAGTTTTACCTAGTACCAGGCGCCTCACAGTGTATAACTGACCCGAGCAGACCAATACTCATTAGCAAATTATATGGAAGAGCAAAAGGTTGAAAATGGTGGTCTGACACTCTGTGACTTCTGCCCTTAGGCGACACATAACTAGAATCTCTCTCTTCCGGCTCAGGTCATGATCTCAGGGTGCTGGTATCAAGCCCCCCATCAGGTAGGAGGGCCTCCCACCCACTCCCTGCTCAGCAGGATGGGGGGGTGGTGTCTGCTTCTCTCTCTCCCTCCACTCCTGCCCCCACACCACTTCTGCTCTTTCTCCCTCTCAAATAGATAAAATCTTTTTTTTTTTAAAGTATATAGCTGCAATGTAATTGGAATATAATTTACATGAAGGCAAGAACCTGTGTTCCTGAAACTTTAATTATCAAAGCCTAATACAAAGCTTAACACATAGGATTTCTTTGAAATATGTATTTATTTAAATTAATTAAACACATTTTCATTTAAGCTGGTAAAACAGACACTTAAAAAATGGAAACAACCTAAATGTTCTTGGAAACCAGTTAAGTTTAATACATTCATGTAATAAAATACTGTGTCGCTGTATAAAATAATTAATGAGTATGTTCATTAGGTACTAATACGGAATGGTCTCTAAGAGGAATTATTGCCATTTATGGGGCACCTGGCTGCCTCAGTGGGTCAAGCAGGTGCTGTTGATCTGGGGTTGTGAGTTCAAGCCACATGTTGGGTGTGGGGCTTACTTTAAAAAGAAAAATTATTACCATTTGTGTTTTAAAAACTGCAAGGTGAGGGGAATGATTTCTCCTGGAGCCTCCTCTAGTGGCCAATACGTGGAAAGATTCAGAGAAAGAAGGCGCTGGACGGCTGGAGGGAGGTTTTCAAGGGACATTATTTTATGCCTTTTGGATTTTGAAACAAAGCATATGAATAACCACAAAAATTAACTTTTTGCAAGTGCAAGGGAGCTACATCATGTGTTACTGTGGAAAGACACCTTGTTAAGTGGCCACAAGAAGCGGAACAGGGTGTGTGTCTCCTTGGTGGGAGATGAGAGCCGGACGCCGAGTCCGGAGGGCTCACACGGCGCTCTGACGGGTAAGCCCCCGAGGGGCTGTCTCTCCCGACGTGCTTCCTACCAGCACAAGGACAGCCGGTCAGGAGCCCACGGTCGCTGGGTACAGCATCCCGGTCCCCCGGCATGACTGGGGGCCTGGGCTGCCATCCGACGTGGTGGGGGAGAGGTGCAGAGAAAACCGAAGCGGCCGAGGAGAGAAGAGCACACAAGAACAGCCCAGGAAGGCCTGTGCGGTCACGTCCCTGGCCGCACAAGGTCAGGTAAAGCCACACTTGAGCACTGAGGGAAATGCCCAGCTCTGAACAACACAGGGCGGCTTCACCCCATCCGCTCACCCCCTCCTCTCCACACCTGCAAAAACCGACGCTCCAGCACCCGGAATTCTGTAAATGGTGATGCCACTGGCTTCTTTTACCCGGTGGCCCCCTCCTCTTGTTCACCTCGCCTTTGCGCGGAGACCACGTCATCCCTGGGACAGCTCCTCCGGCTCCAGGGGCCACCCGCCTTCCAGAGACCTGAGACGGGGGAGGACCCGAAGGTGAGTGTGGCTCGGGACTGGTGTGGTCCCCACAGGTGCCCACAGGTGCCAGACTGCGGAGGGAAAACCTGCTCAAATTCCATCCCTGCCGCTCTGTGGTGGTGTGACCTGTGGCACGTGACTTCATTCGCGTGCTTCTGTTTCCTCATCTGTAACATAAGAATGGAAATAGTTTAACATTGGTTTCGCTGTTGTAGGATTAAATGAATCAATACAAGCAAATCGGTTAGGATGGCACCACAGGGAAGCGCCCAGTAAGGTGTTTCTTTGGTGTTTGTTTTCAGAAACACTGTGAGTTCTCCAAAGTGGCTTTGATTGGCTAACTTCTTTTTTTAAATATTTTATTAATTTACTCAACAGAGGGAGAGAGAACATGTAAGCTGGGGGAGCAGCAGGCAGAAGCAGAGGGGGAAGCAGGCTCCTCACTGAGCAGGGAGCCCGAAGCAGAGCTCCATCCCAGGACCCTGAGATCATGACCTGAAACAAAGGCAGAGGTTTAACTGACTGAGCGCCCCAGGTGCCCCCAGTCGGCCAGCTCTTGGCCCTCTGCTCTCCCAGCCCTGCACCCCACCTGTCTCCCATCCAGCTTTGACCACCGGAGGACAACTGGACGACTTCCAGCCCTGCCCAGGGAAGTATCTTGCCCCTGGGGAGACACTCAGGCCAGCGCAGAGCCTGCCCTCCCACCTGATTGACCCCTCCCGACCTTGGCGGTCACCCTCACGGCTCCAGAGTGGCCAGCCTGCGTGTGCCCAGCTCCAGCCGCCTTGCGGGAAGAAGTGACAAGCCATTCCGGGCTCAGCTGACCAGTCTGTTCTCCTAGCAATTCAGGCTCACCTCAGACAAAAGCAGAAAACGTACACCCCAGTGGGGTTCCTGGCCCTTGAACAGTGCCGCCCAGTGTAAGTTCTTGCGTTGACGACAATGGCCCCTGTGTGTGCTGTCCCGCGTGTTAACCACTAGCTGCGTGTGCTGCTGGGCATTTGAAACACAGCTGGTGATCAGGGAACTGAACTTCAAATTTTATTTAATTTTAATCTGAACGAGCACTGTGGCTAGTGATGGTTGTGTTGGACGACACAGTTTTAAACTGTCCATCCTGACTCTTTTTTACAGCCTTACTTTAAGATTGGCAAATGCGCTTTTCAAATTTGGTGACTGATGTGAAAATGTTAGGGCTCAAGAGCAAACAGCCAAGAAAGAATTCTTGAGACATTTTTGGTGCAAGAGGGTGGTTTATTGAAGCAGGGGGGCAGGATCTGTGGGCAGGGAGAGCCGCACCGGGGTCAGGAGGGGTACCCTTTATAGACTTCCAAGTTGTGAGGGGTCCAAGAGAGCTTAAGTCACTAAGGAATTTGGAAGCAAGGTTTCCAGGACCTTGAGGAGACTCGCTATTGTTGGGAAGGGTCATTTATTACCGTCCAATAGAACCTGAGTCATGAGACCCTTCAGATGTGTATCGGTGGGCCATATGCTGGGGGGCTGGTTGCCAGATCAAATCCTGGAGGTTTGGAGATAAAGGAAATTTCTGAAGGAATTTTTATATGCTAAAGTAGACTTACAGGATCCTGAGGGTCAGGATAATGTTAAGCGAAGGTCGCCCTCTGCTCTTAGCAGGGTATTAACGTCGAGGCAGCTGAGCTCCCAGGGGAAGGTCACTGCCCGTTCCAAGGACTTGTCAGTGGACTGTGGGCTGTAAGGAAGTTTAACTTTTTTTTCCTTTGCTCTCGTTCTCCCCGTCAGCGATGCCGCTGGTCCTACTCTTCATGGAGCTACTGAGTCTACGGGCAGGAAGAAGGTCTCACTTCTCCCTGTGACAGTGAGGAAGTCAAAGCATGATGCCAAGGCCGGGAGATGGGCCCTGCCGGGGCCTCCCTCCTCCACGCTGGCCTCTCGGAGCACAGGCAACGCTCAGCTCACGCCCTTCCCAAATGTGTTCTCGGGGAACGGGCCCAAGCGATCCCGCACACATCAGAACGGAAGGAAGGCAGCCCAGCCGTGTGTCGGAGAGAGGGCAGTTAGAGGTCAGGGAGATTGCCGGGCTTCCCCTTCCTAAAACCCACAACAATTCTTCCCCCTTGGCAGACAGCAGGAAGAGAGGGCTTGAAGGAACCTCACAGACCATAGGACAGCCCTTCCTGAGGCCCAGCGAGTGGTCACCCCCAGAAGCCCCAGGAATGCTGGGCTGCAGGAGGGGCTGGGGGGAGCCAGTACCAGGCGGCCTCTGCTCCAGGCCCTGGTCACCCCCTGGGTCAGTAGTCCTTTTGTGTAAGTGCCTGGTGGGGCTGACTCGGCCGTTCGTGGGAGCACAGCTGTGGCACAGCCTGGAGGAGGCCGGCCTCCTGGATCCTCCCTCAGGCTTCGTCAGAGGCAGGGGACATGCACCCCGAGGGCCTCTGCTTGGCCTGACCCTGCTGCAGGGACGCTCTGTCCCCAGTCCTCGCGGAGATGGCTAGTTCGTGGAGGTCCTGCTTGCCTGGCTGCCTCCCCTCCCTGGTCCTCCTCCTCCAGCTGTCCTGCAGCTCCGCAGGTAAGACTGATCTTTATTTCTGCCTTGAGGCGACCCTGGGTTCACCTTCAATTCATCCTCAAGGTGCATCGCACATTATCTGTCCAAACCCTGGGTGTGCTGACAGGCTCCCTGCGTGCTTCAGCATCGGGCCCGAGCTCCATAACGCAGCCATAAGGCAGCCCCAGCCCAGGTCTCCTTGAGCTTATCCAGACCGACCTTTCCCGCGTTGCCTCCTCCGACTGATGACTGCGGACTGGAGCGGCCGTCAGGGTGGACCGGGAGGAGGCGGTGCCCATCCCCTGATAAGTCGCGATCTATGCTGACTGGCCGCGTCCCTTCGTGTCGGAGAGCTCTCTCCCACGGGATCGGGCGCTCGAGTTTTCAGAGGAGCCCTGCTGCCATGTGCTGTCGGGTGCTGGGGCCCATAAAGGAAAAACATCCAGAAGACAGGCTCTCCGCCTCAGGGAGATTCTCCCCTCCCAATAGGGGAGGCCCAGCCCCACTTACCCCTTGAGAAATCCTAGCAGGTGTCATGGGAAACCAGTCTTCCCTTCTAGGAGCTCTGAGTCTGGCTGACAGACACACTCCACGTGGCAAAAAGTTTGGGAGCCTGGGCTGAAGGCACAGAGGAGAGGAGGGAAGTAGAGCCGCCCCAGTGGGGGACATCTAGGGAACAGCGTGTGAACAAGGACCAAAGCAAACCCACCAGGGGAAAGTAGGGAGCGGCTTGGATAGGTTCAGACAGGGCCCACCCCATCCCCCGTCCCAAAAATTAAACTGCAAGATGCCAGGACCACATCCCGTGATGGGACCTAACAGCTGGGCTAGAGAGTCAGCGATGGAGACAGCCAGCAGGAGCAGCTCTGCAGGGTGGCCACATACTAGAACCTTCCTCCCATCCAGGGCGCTCGCACCTCTGTAACCAGGGATTTCCCCTTCCTGGTTCAAGAACTCCGTCTACAAATCAGTGTCTTCTTCCTTGGCTCTAGCACACAGCCCTTCCCAGGACGTGTTTCTGTGTTGAGGTCCCGTGACTCAGTTTTTTTTCTTTGGTGTCTTGGACAGGTCAGTTCAGGGTCATAGGACCGGGCCACCCCATCCGGGCGCTGGTGGGCGATGAGGCCGAGCTGCCGTGTCGCATCTACCCTGGGAAGAACGCCACAGGCATGGAGGTGGGCTGGTACCGGCCCCCCTTCTCCAGGGTGGTCCATCTCTACCGAAACGGCAAGGACCAGGATGCAGAGCAGGCGCCCGAATATCGGGGACGGACCGAACTGCTGAAAGAAGCCATGGGCGAGGGGAAGGTGACCCTCAGGATCCACAACGTGAGGTTCTCCGACGAAGGAGGGTTCACCTGCTTCTTCCGAGATCATTCCTACCAGGAGGAGGCGGCCATGGAACTGAGAGTGGAAGGTGAGTGTTTGAGGGGGCGCGACCTCCCTGAGACTGGACCCTCTCTCAACGGAGACGCCACCCTGCGGCTCACAGCCCCCGCTGTGGGACAGGGGGGTGCGTACACTCACAGCCGGCCAGCTGGGGAAGCCGGGCCTGAGGCAGGGCGAGGAGGCAGCAAATGGCCTGGACCCGGGAACTGCATGAGGGCCGTGCCCCCC
>NC_081561.1:26676244-26707987 GCF_022355385.1 Mustela nigripes | reverse complement strand
GCTGGGGGCTGTGGGGGACGGGCTGCTGGAGGTGGGCACCGAGCTGGGGGCTGTGGGGGACGGGCTGCTGGAGGTGGGCACCGAGCTGGGGGCTGTGGGGGACGGGCTGCTGGAGGTGGGCACCCAGCACAGACGTCACGGTCCCGGCCGCAGGGGTAGCGGATACGGAGAGACGACTATGAGACGGTCCCATAGGGCAGTTACGGGAGGGCGAGCACACACAGAGACAAACATTTTAAAAAATAAAGAAGCCGAGAAACAGAGGCAGCGCCACCCAGAATCGTCCATTCCTGGTTGGTTTTGTTGTTGTTGTTGTTGTTGTTGTTGTTTTGCCGCTAGAGGGGAGGCTAATAACCCGCGAGTGACTTCCAGGGCCAAGCGGACTTTCTTCCTTCCACGTCTGGCTCTGGAATGTCTCCCTGTTTGTTGGTTCTAAAGGGAGGCAGGATTCCGAAGGAGCCCAACTACCCAAGCCCAGCACAGAGGCCCCCCCGGTGGGTGTGGGTGTTTTATTGGACGAGGAACGTGCCCCGAAAACGTGCTCCAAGTAACGACACAAACGAGCAAACGTGTGAAAGAGAGACGCTCCCCTCCGAGTTCGCTCTCGGGAGTGTTCGGATGAGGGGGGTTTGGGCATTTGCTGTTCGGTCCCCTCAGGTGGGGTGCGGGGAGGGAGCCCTGACTGCCACTGCCCTTGGCTGAAGAACAGCGTCTCAGGGTCCTTCCGCGGCTCCGCACGCGCTCGGGAGACAACCCGTCGCTTCTGTGTGTCGCGGCCAGAAGATGGCCTGGTGTGCGCGGTAACAACGCCCCAGCCTACAGGAGGGCGTCCGGGCTGGGAAAACGGCTTTGTGCGCCCTGCGAGGTCGGGGGCCTGGGCGCGCCGCCGTGTCCTCGCGAGGACGGTCAGGGGCGGCGTTCCTGCCTTCCCGTCCGGGTCTGCCTCCCCCAGCACAACCCCGTCCCCAAGGACAGAAGGAAGAGGGAGCAAGGGAGGGAGAGAGGAAGGAAGGGAGGGAGAGAGAAGAGAGCAGGCAGGGGACTCGGCCAGGCGAGGGGAAGGAAGAGGGGAGGAAGGGAAGAGAGAGCGAGAGAAACGAAACCGCCTCCGGGCACGGTGTTCCCTGGGTTGAGGTTCCACGTCCCAGCCCGGGTCCTCCCAGCTCAGAGTCTGCGAGCCTGAGTCTAAGGAAAGTGTTTTACCCGTAAACAAGGGACCGCCCCCTCGCCGGGGAGCAGGAATCCCAGCAGCTCGAGGACTGAACTGCAGTGACTGTTAGAGCAGAGAATCACCTCCCCGCCTTCTCTCCAGAGTCTTTCTCTTTCTTTCCGACGTTTTTTCTTGCATTTTTGTGATTTTACTACCTATTTTCTCTAAGCCTTTCCTCCTACGCTTCATTATGAAACTTAAAAGCATCGCAGAAGCAGAGAGACGATCACAGGGAGCCTCGAGGGTCCCACCCCCTTTCTGCAGCAGTCACCCAGGTGGACAGACAGACTGCCAGTTCCCCTGACCCGCTCATCTCCACCCTCCCCCACTGAATTACCAGGGCAAATCCTAGGCATTATTATCATTAAATCACTAAATGTGCAAGAATGGGTCACTCAAGGGCACCGGGCTGACTCCATCCATGGAGCACGTGACTCACCATCTCAAGGTCATCTGGGGTGATCTCAGTGACTCTTGATCTCAAGGTCACAATGGGGGGGTGAGTTTACTTGGAAAACAAACAAAAAGAAAGTACCACTTCTTTTAAAAGGGAAGAACTCTTTTAAAAAACCATAAACACGGGTGCCTGGGTGGCTCAGTGGGTTAAAGCCTCTGCCTTCAGCTCAGGTCATGATCTCAGGGTCCTGGGATCAAGCCCCACATCGGGCTCTCTGCTCAGCAGGGAGCCTGCTTCCCTCTCTCTCTCTCTGCCTGCCTCTCTGTCTACTTGTGATCTCTCTCTGTCAAATAAATAAATAAAATCTTTTAAAAAATAAATAAAAATAAAAAAATAAAAAACCATAAACACAATATTGTCAACCTGTCTTTTAAAATTAACAAAAATTCCCTAATATCCTCAATGCCACTCTCTGTTCAAATTCCCTTGCCGGCTACCCAAATATATTTCTAGAGCTGTTCAGTTTGAGTCAGGTCTAACCGAGATCCACAGGCTGCTGTTTGCCCTGTGGAGTTTCCCACGCTCTAGCTTTGCTGGTCCATCCCCATTCTGTTCTACACAGTGCCCCATCTTTGTGTTTCTTGTAAACTGAAAGAGAAGTACAACCAGGTGTAACTTACTTTTCCAAGCATTCGTAGGTGATGCTCTCTCCTGTTACTTTCCATCAGCAGGCCCCTAATGGCTCCTTCTCTCCCGTTTTGTGATTCTAGCACTTTGTGAAGGTATACAAGTGTGCAAGTCTGTACCTGCAGGGAACTTGGGGTAAGAACTTGGAGAGCAGAATTGGCTACATTTTCTTCTGGGGCACATCACAGATAAGAGCCTTAACCTGCAGCTCGAAGGATTTGGTTCCTACCTAAGAAACCCTCTCGGTCCAGTTGCGTGCTGTCCCTTGCTGTCTCTTGGTCCGTGCCCTTGATGGCCCTGTCTTTATCTGTCCCAGGATAGCAGAGAACAAGATGAGGTGGGCTGAGCCAGCTGGACACACTGAGCTTAGACAGGCAGAGCTCTTGGGCGTGGATGAAGGAGATTCTGGAATGGCAAGTTCCAGGTGGGGGCAGAGCCAGAGCCGGAGACCACCCCCATCCGTGGTCCCACACCACATCCCCTCAGTCATCAAACCACCCTAGGAGGGGTTCATAACTGCACCGGGGACGTCAACGGACCCCTGTGCTCTCTCTTTTTTTAGGTAAACTCTGTTCCCAATGTGGGGCTTGAACTCACAATCCTAAGATGGAGACTCCTGTTCCCTACTGAGGAGCCAGCCAGGAACCTCCCTGGCCTCCGCCCTTCTGTTTTTACCCTTCCCAGAGGGATCTTTCAAATGCATGAAATAAAACATATTTGTACTGAAACACGGCTATCAAAATGTTACAAGATATGAAGTGGCCCTGAGAACTACTGTAATTTCAAAGTAGTGATGATAGGGGCACCTGGGTGGCTCACTTGTTAAAGTAGTGATGAACCAAAGTGATATATTTTGAGGTTTCTGCAAACCACTCTAACATGGTATGAATATATTTGTGGGTTTTCTTGATGACAAAGTCAGATTCTCTTCATACTATTGTGGCACGTTGCCTACAGACCTGCTAATGGGAAGAAATGCTAAATTTCAGTTCAAAGATGACTAAAAATAACTCCATTTGGTTTTCCCCTCTAACTGCAGGGATCCTGACTCCCTAACCCCCACCCCGGCCCGGCTCAGGGTCAAGCTGTGCTCTAGTCTCGTGGGACTGTGGCCCCCTCCTCCAGAGGGGTGGTCGTGGGTCAGTGCGGTCACCCCCTGGCACCCCCCCCACCCCCCCCCCCCCCCCCGGTGCGCTGTGAGGACCTGACCTAAGTCTCTTAGCTGGTTCCTAAACTCTGTAAGACGGGCCTCGCCCGCGGGGAGCCTTCCCGGAAGCAGACCCGCTTCCCCCTGGGGCTGTGCCAGGGCCTCAGGATCAGTGCGGGGCCGGGGCTGCAGCGCTCCTTCTGCCTTCCAGACCCCTTCTACTGGATCAACCCCGGCGTGCTGGTCCTCCTCGCCGTGCTCCCGGTGCTGCTGCTGCAGATCGCCGCGGGCCTCGTCTACCTGTGCCTGCAGCACAGACTGAGAGGTAAGGGCTGGAGGGCGGGCCGCCCCCCACCCCCGGGAACGCGCTCGGAGCTGGGCGGCCTGGTGCCGAGTTCCGAGGGGCATCGGGTCCAAGCTGCGGAAGCCGAGTCTACGCCTTACCGCGCGCTTGCACTTCTGCAACGGGTCCCCGCGTTCCCTGCGCGGCGGGGCCGACCTGCAACAGCCCGTATCACCGCGGGCCTCCCCGCCAGGCGCGCGAGGGTCAGCAGTCCCGCGAGCGGACACACCTGCCAGGGGCGGGGCGCGGGGCTGTCCCCGCGGCCTCGGGACCGCACCTGGGCGCTTCACGCCGCGCCAGAGTGAGCGCAGGGCGTCGTCCTGCCCCTTCTCTCCCAGCTGTTCCGAGCCACGGCTCCCGGGCCCTGGGGGTCTTCTCTCCCCCGCCGGTCCTGAGAGCAGAAACCACAGGGGAGGGCCGGGGTGTGCGAGCGGGCGTCGGGGTCCTCCCCGCCTTGAACCGGCCCCGGGTCCCGGCGCCCTACTCCGCCCGCGGTAGAGAGGCGGTCAGTCCCCCTGGCTGAGCGGAGGGGGCGCGGGACGGGTGGAACCCCGGGCTCGCGGGGGCAGCTCGCTCCCCGCCGTCGGGGAGGGGGTGTTGTTACGTCCCGAGTCTCGGCAGCACCGTCTCCTCCCGATCCCCACGCTCGCGGCTTTACAGGTACTAAGTGCAGCCCAGTGGGGGTGGGGGAAGCCAAGGGCACCGAGACCCTGAGGCGGAGGCGCAGAGCAGCCGCAGTTCAGGTGAGGGCACCTGAAGCAGGTCGGGGCACTGCTGCCCGCCCCCCACCCCGGCTCCCTGCGTTCTGCATTCCTGTGCTTCCTGCCACCCGCAGCTCGGAGCCTCTGCTCTGCAGTCCACCCGCTGCCTGAGCAAGGCCCGGGCTCTGCCGTCCACCCGCTGCCTGCGCAAGGCCCGGGGCGCCGGCGGTGGGACGGGCCCCATGTCCGGCCAGGGCTGGACTAACAGCACTGCCTTTCTCTACCATAGGAAAGCTCCGCGCGGAGATCGGTGAGTTTTCGTCGCCCGCCCTCCGCGTTCCCTGCCTCCCCTTCGGCATCTCCGACACGGTCCACGGTCCTCGGTCAGGACCGTCCCCACGCCCCAGGCTTCCTTCCGACGAACTCCGCTAGTATTTCGGACCCCGCGGCCAGCCAGGAGCTGTGACCAGACTCCTTCCTCTGCCGCAGCCGGGGCAGAGTCCATCAGCTCCCCTTCCTCCAGGGGCGTTCCTCACTCCTGAGTTTTAAGTGACCGGATTGCAGAGGCTCCGAGGGGAAGGGGTCTCTTCTGAGTGCCCCACTGAGTCCCTCCCTCTGTTCCCTTTCAGAGAACCTGCACCGGACGTTTGGTAAGTGCCAGGGCTCGGTCAGCGCGGTGTGGGTGGGCCCCAGTCGGCCGGGGAAATAAGAACCCTCGCTCCCAGTTGGCCTCCTGCCTCTGCCCTTCCCGCTGCCTTTTTGAGGAAGTCACGCTGAGATGTTGCTAGCAAGCGCTCCTGTGACGCCTCTCCGGGCCACGCACTGTACCCTGAGCCTGGCCCACCGACCCCTGCAGCAGGGAGACCAAGGCGTCTGTGTGCAGAAATTATGGGGGGGAGGTACCCGGGCCCTCCCAGGCATGCTGGCCACCCAGTTGGGGACAGGACACCAACATCATGGAGGACCGACGACTTATGCATCGTTGATGAAACCCACATGATAGAAGTGTCCTTAGGAGCACAGAACAAGTGACTCTACGGGACTGATCAGGGAAGGCTTCCTGGAGGAAGACACACCAAGCCCCTTTACAATGTTGGCCCTTCAAGACTACAATCCCTGTCCTTTTTGTTCACTGCCATGTCCCCAGTGCTGAAGGAGCATGCCTGCAACAGAGGGGCACCCACATCCCCGCTGCATGGATGTTGCAGAAATGCTAAGATGCCTTAATGCAGAGCACAGAGGGTCGGTCGCTGCCCTGAGCAGCCTTCCTGAACAGGGGGCACCCCCCCTAGCACTTAGGACTCCCATCAGCGTGCAGACCACACACCCCGCAAAGGGAGGAAAGTGATCTTTGGTGGATTCAAAGCAAAGGTACTACCTTTCGGTACCATGAATCTCCTGGACATTCTGGTGAAACCTACGGACCCTTCTCCAGAATAATGTTTTTAAAAGGGTCACAGATAACAAGTACAGTTGCTGAGAAAACCACTGAAGTACAGGCATCAAAACATAAACCCATCTGTCATATAGTGACAAATGCTTCTTCAAACAACAAAAACACACTAAACAATGTAGCAGCAGGTCCAATAATTTTGTCCAAATATTGATAGATATTTCCAGATTTCAGCAACAACTCCAGCGGGAATTAGAGTTTATCTGTGGTTTCTCTTGGTAACAGGGTCATAGGTACTGTTGACGACTGGTTTGTGGCCTCCATTTTTAATGGAAGAAATGCTCAATTCAATTAAGGGCTGGTGAGAACCGGGATCCCGCACCGTTGTCACTGGAGTTCCCCAGATGCCTGAACTCTGCACAGACAGAGCTGTGTGTTCTTGGGCCCATTCAGCCAGTTAAGAAGCCCAACAATACGCGGACTGGGGGGAGGGGGCAGGGGACAACCTCTAACCCAGTTTGTTCTGTGGTCATGCTCAGACCCCCACTTCCTGAGGGTGCCCTGCTGGAAGATAACCCTGTTTGTGCTGGTGCCAGTGCTCGGACCCCTGCTGGCCTTGGTCATCTGCTACAACTGGCTGCACCGGAGACTTGCAGGTGTGGTGGGGGGGGCGTGCTCTCAGTGGTGTGGGGCCGCTACAGAGCAGGGGCGGGGGGGGGGGGGGGGGTGTGTGGGGAGGGGCGGGTCATCTTCCACCAGTCATGGATTTTTCTTTTTTTCCAGGGCAGTTTCTTGAGGAGCTAAGTAAGTTTTCTTCTCCCTTTATAAGCTGAGAAGGGAACCCCAGGCAGGCAGGGAGGAGAGGTGTGGGTCGGGGTGGCCGTCCCTCACGGCTGCCGCCTGCAGGGCCTTCCCTCCGGCCAGCCAGAGGGGTTGCGGAGGGCCTCGAGGCCAGGGGATTCCTGGGGGCCGTTCCTCTCTGCGGATCAAGGCTTGGTAAACACAGATTCGTCACGGTGTTTCCTCCTCCTTCCAGGAAACCCCTTCTGAGCGATGCTGCATCCTGGCCAGCCTGGAGGGCAGCCTGGTGGCCCTGGCACGGGCTCCCAGGGTGTGGCCTCCACCCGCCGCACTCTCACTGGCCTCCCCGCCACAGGGACATCCAGTCTGCATTTCCAGGAAGGCTGCGTCCTCTTCTCCCGTCTGCCCCCCCCCCCCCCCCCGCCCCCGTCGGGCTGCCCACCCCGGCCACTCGCCATCTGCTGCGGCCAAGCAGGCATTCCTCTCTCGGACCGACGACACCTGTGCTGCTCAGGAACGCAGGCAGGACTGAGACCAGCCGCCTCCCTGCCGCCGATTCCTGTCCGCCAACATCGCCCATGGGGGTTGTTTCTTCCCCAGCGTCCATCCTGAGGGGCAGAGCTGAGGGGTGTGGAGGCTGCCGGGGAGGAGCAGGGGGAGCGAGAACCCTGGAGCCCCCTCCCCTGCCCCCTCCCCGCCCCGCGGGCAGCAGCAAGGGCCGCATCCGAACACCGGCTGGACTCCCCAGTTGCAGGGATGGGACCCCCGACCCCCCCACCTCCTTCCGCTCCCCTCTTAGCCCTACCACAGCCGCCACTGTCTTCTCAACAATTACCACTTGACGGTCGATCAGACACAAAGAAAATGGCAGGTGCTAATTAACGTACAGGAGTTTCCACTTCTCATGTCGTCTTTTCAGCATTTCCCTGGTCACCCCTCCCCCCTCCTCCTGCGGGGGCCCCTGACCCTGCCAGCGCATCAGCAGAAGCAAGCACGAAGGGGACCTCGGTTAGCGAGGCCTGGGCTCACCTGCTCTCCCCTCTCCGGCGTCCCCCCCCCGGCCCTTCTCACCCTCTCCCGGGAGCCTGAGTCCCGGGGCAGGTCCATCTCCTTCCCTGACAAAGGGGGGGCATCATGAAAGAAGCTAAGCCACTGGCCCAGGATGGCCCAGCACACCTGAAGGTTGCCCAGACACAGGTCCTGGCTTTTGGAGTCCCCCCAGTGACCCAGGAGGCTGTCCCTGTCCCCAAAGCAGACATCACACACTGGGCAGCGGTAGGTCTTCTGCCTCCAGTGTGTCTGCTGGTGTCTGACCAGCGCCAACGATGAGCTAAAGGACTTGCCACAGCGGAAGCAGCTGCGGGGCTGCCCTGAGACATGGGCCTGCTGGTGGCTGGAGAGACACGCTTTCTTGCCGAAAGTCAAAGGACAATGGAGGCAAGAGAACACCTTGAGTCTTGAGGGCTTCGCTGGGGGGCCGTGGGGCCTGGGGTCCAGGCAGGGGGCTCTCGGGCTGGGCGTGTGCATCCTGGTCCCAGGTCCTGGGGCTGCTGCCCACAGTCTCACAGTGGTCACAGGCTTCCCATCAGTCCCTGGCTGCGTCCTGGCCACAGGACCCTGGGTTCCAGTGGTGGCTTCTCGGGCCCTGGCCGCCAGGGCTTGAGTCACGGCCACAAGCTTCTGGCTGGACCCCTGGCTCCCGTCGGTGCGCTCCTGAGCTCCGGCGCCTGGGACGGTCCCGATGGGCTTCTGGTCTCCGGCCACCCGATCCTGGTTCTGGTGTGTCTTCTGGTGGCGTCTGAGCTCGGACCGATCCCGGAAGCACTTCCCACAGCAGGGGCAGGAGTGGGGCCGGTAGCCCAGGTGGACGCGGCGGTGGCGACTCAGCCCTGACGCGTCGCAGTAGGTCTTGTCGCAGAGTGGGCAGCAGAAGGGCCTGTCCCCGAGGTGTGTGCGCCTGTGGTAGCCGAGCTCCCTTGGGTTTTGGAAGCCCTTCCCACACTGGCCGCACCTGCTGGTCGCGTGGGGACTGTGCACGCACGGGTGGCTGAGCAGGCTGGCGCGCTTGCTGAAACTCCGGCCACACGGCGGGCACAGGAAGGGCGGCCCGGCCTGGGGCGCGGGCAGCGCAGGGGTCCTAGGTGTGGGCGCCGGGGCCACAGAGGCTGGGCCTGTCCCTCCACAGGCCAGGGCCTCCTTGTCGTCCGGCGGCCTCTGCGTCTCTTCCTCGAGTGCCTTCTTCCCACTGCCTGCGGTGGAGGAGGGACAGGGACTGGCCCCATCAGCCCCATCCCCCCAGCGCCCTCCTGCACCGCCCCCAACACGCTGGCTCTCCCTAGAGCACCTCACCGGCGGCAGGCAGGACAGACCTCCGTGTTTCCCAGTTAAAAGTTAATCAACATTTAATGTGAAAGTCTTTCAGCGGGAGCGGAGATGACAACTTTGGCCTATAACCCCATTTCTTGAAATCCATTTCCTCTCACTTGCAGTATCTCCCGCTCCCATGACACCCACAGGGGCCCTCCTACGTCGTACAAATGGGGACACCCAAGGGAAGGGCAGTGCCTTAAATCACGCAGCTAGAACGGGAAGTGGTGCCCGTGGTCAGCCCTACCAGAAACCTCTCTCCTCCTGTCCCAGCTCAGGAACAGGTCTCAACTGGGGCTCAGCATAAGCTCATGTCCCTTCCTCCTCTGTTCTCCTGAAGGGGACACAGGCAACCTAGAGGCACCCCGATCCCTGCGGTTGCAGACATCGGCTTGTCCTGAACAGTTACACATGCCCACAGGGCCAAGGGACGTGAGCACAGGGTCTCAAGCCCTCCTGTGGCTCCGAGTGGGGCCCGGTGTGAAGGATGCAGGTTGGGCGAGGACGTGCTCGGCCCCGGGGCTCCGAGGCAGCCTTCTACCCGCCCAGGGCCTGGCCTGGACCCTCACCTGCCCTCCTCCTTGGCCATGCTTACCGGAAGGGAGGCCTTCTCCACTTGGGGGACGGAGCGGGAGCTCGGCTCTCCACTGCTTTTCTTCTTGCTCAAGCTTGATGACCAGATCTGGGGTAGACAGAAAGATTCTGACGGGAGCGGGAAGGGGACAGAGAGTGAGATCCCAGGCTTGGCTAACTTCTCCCACAGCCTTGTTTTAAGGACTTAACGTGGGACACTTGGGAGCAAGGAGGCACCCTCCTAACGGAGTCCCTGGCTCCCGGCCGCGAGCAGTGCAGTGAGCACTGCTGCGTGAAGAGCTACAATTTCAATGTACCCTCACGTGCCGAGTATCATCTTTGCCTTTGTGCAGGCTTACATCTCTTTTCTTCTTACCCTGAGCTTAGTGACCTAGGTCCTTCACAGCTGGAAGGCAGAGGAGGTCCAGGGTCAGGAAAGCAAGCTGTGAGCCAATCTACCTGCTCAGGGAAGCTGGCCGTCCCAGGGTCCTGGGGGGTGTCCTGGGCAGGGGGCATGCTGAGGGAACCCCGGCCTCTTACCCACGGACAGCAGGTTTCTGAAGGTCTCGGCCATGACGTTCTGGTACAGGAGCCTCTGACTGGTGTCTAGACACACCCACTCTTCCTGCGTGAAGTTCACAGCCACATCGTCAAAGGTGACCGGCTCCTGGGAGAGCAGGGGGGACTCGAGTTATCCAAGCACAGGGTTTACAGAACCGACTGAACAATAAACGGCGGAAGGAAGGAAGGAACAGGAAAGGACAGGCACAAAGCCAGGGATGTGATCTCCAAAAGGAGAGGAAGGAAGACAAGTGAGGGGGTGTGTGCACGAGTAAGGGGGCCACTCCACGGAGGGCTGCAGGGTGGGGTGGAGGCGGGGGCCGAGAAAAGCCTAGGCCACCTCTGCTCGCAGGGGGCTGTTCAGCCTGGAAACGGCTGAAACCCCGTGTGACCACGGGCCAGACCGAGGACAGAGGACGGAGCTCCGGAGCTCCGGAGGCTGGCAGCCGGTCCGCACTCGCTCTGGCCGGCTCTGCTCACCTGCAGCCACGGCTCCCACCAGCACGCTCTGGCTGCGGCTGCCCGCTCCGCCTGCTCCGCCACCCGCAGGGGCAGCTTCTCCTCCGCGCTGTCTGCTTCCAGCGTTGTCCACGGCCCGCCTGGCCCCCAGGGCTGAGGGGACCCCCTCCTGGGGCTCTCTGGGTCCTGGTCACTGTGCAGATGGAGAGGCCATGCAGAGGCCTCGGGGAGGTTTGGCATGGCTTCCCGGGATGGATATACCTGCTCTTCCTGGTTGGGTTCTGCGGTCACCCTCTGGTCCCTCAAAGGGCAGGCTACAGGGTTCAGGGACTCGTCACCGGGGCTCCGCAGCTGGTGTGGGGCTATGAAGACAGGTGCCTTCTGCCCGCCCTGCCTCAGCCTCTGGCCGGTGCCCACCGCTCCCAACCTGAGGTCAGAGAGAAACAAAATGCGTCACCAGCAGGAAGAGAGAGCGGCAGGGCTCCCTCAGCGGGTCAGGGACACCAAGAACAGCGGAGGCCCTGCTGTGTGCCGGCACGGCCCGGGAGGTCGGAGTAACTGACCCCACTTCGTGGCACTTCAAGTGCGGAGACACCGAGAAGCTCGTCCACAGCAGAGTCAGTGTCAAAGCCTAGGCTCTCCCCCTGAGGACAGGACGGCCGTGTCCCCGGCACTCCCTCGGGCAGCCGTGCGGAATTCTGCAGACAGTGCAAACCGCCTCGTGCAAGCTGCATCATTTTGACCGCGTCTTACAAGACAACGGGAAAGGACAAATCTCTAGACCCCATCTAGTGCCGAACATCATGGGATTCTACGGACTTTCACACGCGCTTCTGTGAAGGAATCAGAAAGGTCCTCGGGAAGACTGACAGGATAAGCAGCCCACAGAGAACACCGAGGCTCCGGTGAGCCCCGCACTGGGGCCACTCGGGGAGCTCCGGCCGAACCCCATCTCCTTGGGGGACAGCTCTCACCTCACGTCTCCTTCTCAAGGTGCAGTCCCTTGAACAGCTCAGAAAACCCACTGGCCTTTTTTTTTCACTCTCCCTGGACTGGTGGTGAAACAGAGAGGGGCACTAGACAATGGCGTTAGCTGGATTGCTGAAGAGGAGGCACAACCCAGCCGCTGTGCGAGATGTCGGGTGGGGACCATCCCCTACCCCGCGGCCTGCCGGTCCCCCACACAGCATTGCTGGGGTGCTCAGGAAATGCCCCGGTCCAGATTGTTAAGTCACCGTCTGGTCTGGGGACGGAAGTGCTACTGCCGCAGGCTCCTGGAACCTCCCAGCGCACTCGGCACACCCACACCCCTCAGCGGGGAAGGTGGTGGCCCCGGGGACCCGCCCTTCCCAAATGCGAATGCCCCGAGGGAGCCTGTCGCCATCTTCCCGTCCTCGTGTCTGGGACCCAAATCCACTGTCCGCAGCTCCGCACAGCAGTCCTGGGACCAAGAGCCCCAACGCCCCTGCCAGGCTTTGCGGAGCAGCCAGCAGCCCGGGCTCCCACTGCCGGCGTCAGGGGCCCTCCGGCTGGGCCAGTGAGGCCTCCCGCGGGCAGGCCGGAGCAGAACTGTGCACCGTCGCGGAGACGGTTCACTCCCGCGGGCTGGGGCCGAGGGGTTCCCATCCATCGGGCCGGGGCTGCGGAGGCCTGAAGCCCCTTGGCCCCGAAGCGTCTCCTCTGGGATCCCCGCTTTCTCAACACCGGCCAGAGGCCCCCCACGGTAGCCAGAGAGGTGGGTGCCCCGGGCCACACCCCGGACACCCAGGTTTTCCCCCAGTTCAATGCCCGCCGGCCTGCTTCAGGCTTGGGGAGTGCGGGACCAACACCCTGCGTTTGCCTCCGTCCCTGCAAGCTCGACACCCCGCTGCCCCACTCACCCGCGGCGCACTGAGGACAGGGACTGTGGGGTGGGGGGGCAGTGCCCACGGGCCCAGCGCCGGCAGCAGCCCCGCTCTCCCAGCCCGGTTTCACCGTCGCGCTCCCTGCCCGGGGGCCCAGCCACGGCTGTAGACCTACCTAGGTCAAGAGAGTTCAGTCCCAGCAGTCAGAAAGGAAGAGAGCCCCGCCCCTCAGCAGCCCACCCTCCTACCCGTAGCAACCGCAGGTCCCACCTAGCGCCGGGATCTGGATTTGTTCTTGAAAAAAGAGGATTACCTCCGATTAAAACTCACCACCTCCAACCACAGCATCTAGAGCCAAAACAAGACCCAGAGGGGAGGTGGAGGCACACAGCATCTTAGAAAGCGAAGGCAGGGGGGAGATTCCACCCCTTGACCGAAATGCTGCAGGTAAGGGAGCGCGGGGAGGGCCCGGCCCCTTACCCTCACTCAGTTCAACCTGGCTCAGTGATTTTTTTTTTTTTTAATTTATTTGACACGGGGTGGGGAGCAGAGCGCACACGCTGGCGGAGCAGCAGGCGGAGGCCGACGCAGACCTCCCTGAGCAGGAGCCCGACGTGGGGCTCCGTCCTGGGACCCTGGGTCACGACTGAGCCGAAGGCAGCAGCTTCCCCAATGAGCCACCCTGGCGCCCAGGCTCGGCCACGTACATTGATTTTAATCAGTCCAATGGGTATCACGTTTATTGTTTTCCATGTAATTTGCAGTTGATGTGAGAAACAAAAGAAAAAAAAGCTAAGTTTTCTTACTGCCTACAGCCCGGTGGCCCGGTGACCTGACCTTGAAGCAGTCAAGAGAACTTCCGCTGGGACATTTCGCTAAGGGTAAAAGGCAGCCTTAGCCCGACCCCAGGATCCTGTGAGTCTACTTTATACGGAAGTTCCTTTGGTAAGTTCCTTTGTCTCTGCCCCCAAAATGTATGGCAGCCCTCATCCCCCAAGCCTGTGGACCCTGATATACATCTAAAGGGTCTCAGGATGGAGTTTTCACTAAACAGGAATAAGCGCCCTTTCCCAACAATAGCTAGCTCCCTCAGAGTCCTGGAAAACTTGCTTCAGAATCACCTTGGAGGCTTGTGGCTGTCCCTGGCCCCTCCCAACTTGAAAATATGTGATGGGCCCCTGTCCCAGTGCAGCTCTTTCTGCCCACGGGTCCTGTCCCCGGGCTTTAATGAAATCACTTTTTTTGCACGATGACGTCTCAAGAATTCTCTCCCGCCCACTGGCTCCAGAGCCCGGCAGGCATTCGCTCGCAGCTCAGGACGCCCCCACATTCCACTTTGTGTTATGATCACCCTTTATGTTCCACAATGGCATGGGGTTTTACAATTTACAAAATAGGTTTGCAAACATGCCTTATGTGGAGACTTGTTATTCTGTCTGTGCAAGAAGGAAACAGCCCCTGGGATGCGGAGCCTTCCCACTCCAGGTCTGGAACTCAGCAACAACCAGGGCACCACTTTGGCAGTCATCTGAGGATGTAATGGGAGCCGTGTTTACAGAGTACTTCCTCTCTCCCTTCCTCTTTCCTTCCTTCCTTGTCTTTCATTAAGACTTGATTTATCCATTTGGCAGAGAGGGAGAGAGCACGAGCGGGGGGAGCAGCAGGCCGAGGGAGAAGCAGGCTCCATGAGTGGAGTGCCCGATGCAGGACTCGATCCCAGCGCTCTGAGATCATGACCTGAGCCAAAGGCAGACACCCAACAAACAGAGCCACCCAGGTGCTCCGATGAAAGTATTTTGTGAATCGTAAAACCCCACGCCAGTTTCCTGGTGCTTGATCTAGAACCGTTGCCCCAAGTCTTTCTCGTTCAGAGGCTACAGAATGGAAGACGCCTGCTCCATTGTACCAGTGTGCCGGGCTGTGGCAAGCACTCGGTCACGGGGGCTACCGTTGGAGGAGCTCATCTAGAGGACGTGACCACCCGCTGACCCGAGAGCAGGCCCCTGGAGGTCCTCCTCTCTCCCTCCCTGTCCTTGGAGTGTACACTGCACCCACCATTTCCACAGTGAGAGGTGTTTCAAGGACACGGTCTTGAGAGAGTAAGCTGTTGTGGAGACCCTCTGGATTGAACACCTAACTCAACCCAGTCAAGGCCTCTCCATAAACTTTTAGGATTGTGGTGGGCAGGAGCAGACACCTGTCTCATGGGCACCCACAACAAGGGTAATACGTGAGCTTCCTTGCTTATTAAAACTGCCACGTACCAATCAGGAATGGTCTGCCTTTCTCTTGAGTCTCTCCTTGCCCTCCACGTATGGGCTGGTTTGAGGTTTCCCCTGGGGCATCTCCTGCAGTTCCAAAGCAGCAGCTGCAAGTGGCTGCAGTGGCCGGTTTTGCTGGTGAGAGCCGCTGACGGAGGGAGGCAGCCTGAGCTCGCTGGCACCCTCGGTTCTAGACCCAGCACCTTCCTGAAACGGTTGCGGGGTGTCTTTGGAAAGCAGCTTTAGCTTGTTCCTGGGCTCCTGACCCAACGAAGCCTTTGGACATTCTGGCCGCACAGCCACAGAGGAGGGCGGGTCAGCTTGGACTCCACGTCTCACAAAGTTGGGGGAGCCAACTTTGTGACATGGAAAGGGCAACCTTAAGGATGCAGCTGGCCCCGGCATCTCTGTTCACAGGAAGAAGTGGCAGCTGTCCCTTTGGGGACGGTGTTAACCCCCACTTTGCCATCTGGAGCAGAGCGGCTGGTTCAGCCAGGCTCCCCGGGCCCTGGTCCTGGATCACTGTGGGCCAGCAGGCTGAGTGCTGTCTCAGGCCCAAGCCAACACGAGTCCCAGAGGCCGCTGTTCAGAACCAAAAATGGAGGCTGCCATGCTCCTCGCTGGGCAGAGCCCAGGGCAGTTTTCAGGGCTCTCCCCAGCCCTCCCCTTGATCAACCTTCCTGTCATTTTATGGCCTCCTGGGCTGTCCCAGCTGTTTGGTCTCCACTTGGAAAACTAGGCTGCACAGACACCTCTCTCTGGAGCTGTGAACTGTGGAAATAAATCCAGCTGCTGACCTGCCGTCTGTCCCTTGGGTGGATGCCTCGGAGCAGCCTGCTCTCCGCCAAGCCAGACGGGAGCCCGTCTGCTGAGGGAGCCTGCTTTGGGCAGGACGTTCACCACCACAGACAGGCACACGAGGAAGGGCTCGGTCTCTGATCTGGACTCCCGACCTGCTTGTCGTACAGGGAGGGAAGCCCCATAGCAAGGGGCCCCGGGCACCCCTGCTCGGGTGGACGATGCATGGGACCTCCCACCCTCTCTAGGACCTGTGAGTGCTGACACTTTGAGGGCGCAGTGCGGCTATCCTGGTCCAATCAGCCAACCCCTGCAATAGCACAGTGGCCCTGGAAACTAACCTGTGCGGCGCTTCTGGCTTTCTAGACCGTTGTGGTCTGACGACGGGGCATGGCTTCCGTTGCAAAGCCTCTCAACAATGGGCTGACAGTCAAGGTAATTACTGGATCTTTCATGCTTCCTACCACCATTCAGAGACTGAACAGCCCACACACCTTTGTGAGACAGCCTGGCCGCCCTTGGATGCTACCCCCCCAGCCCCCCGCCGAAGGATCATCTCTTGGCTACCTCCTAATGATCGGGATAGCAGGTCATATGGACCTATTTTGGAAATTCCTGGACATAGTGTTTCTTTCTTTTCCCTAATAAGCTAATAATACCCCCAGGCTGGCCTGACTGGTACCTCCTGTTGGGAGCCATCCAGCCAAAATGGGAGGGGGGCGGTGGTAAGAAAGTCGAACTTAATTCGGCCGCAGCTGCCTGGATTCCCAGATGTACTTGGTCCTAGATTATAAGGGGAATGACCACCTGATTAAGGACACTGCCCACTAAGTCCCACGTCCCACGCAGCCCAAAGCCGGGTATGTAATGGCTTTCTGTGTATTTTGTAAAAAGGTTCTTGTCCCTGCTGTTGAAACGGGAAGGATTCTGATTGGTGTCATGGGACACGCCCATGCCAACCACCAGCTACACTGATGTCCATCACTGTGCCCAGAAGAGAGCGTGCTGTGGTTGGCTGTGACTCGGAGGCTAGCAATTCTCTAAGGGGAGGGGGTGGGCATTCGCTTGCCAGAAAGAGACCTTGGGCAAGAAAAAGAGCTAGACCCCCAATTTATAGAACACGACTTTACATCTACAAAAGATAGATATAAACAGAAAAGAATATCTGGGTATGTGACATGCACATCACAGAAAGTTTGAGGAAATTATTGGCTAAATTGCTTATTCCTCTCAACAAAATGTTCTGTCTATATGGGAAGCTTTAGACAGTTCATTCTCTACTGAGTCAGGATATACTGATTGCCCTGGAATCAAGACGTACTGATGACACAAAGAAGAAGTTAATTGTATCTGATGCATGGCAGACACTTAATATGCCTTATTTTCTCCCTCTACACAACCACCCTTCTCCTCTGCTAGGAGCTTACGAACAAAAATATGATTTATGACAGATGAGGTACAGATGATTCACTATTTGAACTGACAGTAGGTAGCAGGTGAATTTTAGAAAGCCTACGCTGTCACGGCGTTCATCCTTACTCTAATTTGTGAGGCTAATCCAGGGGAAGGCTGTATAATTAGATTTACATAAAGCCACGCACCAGTCTTGTAAACTGTACATCCCGAGGCTCCATTTCCAAGCATTTCAACTTTCATGGTTAAAGATACTATCAGACATGCTTTAATGAGTTCAAAGTCCTGTTTCACATACCTGACTCAACATGAGGGATATAGTAATTGTCTGCTCTGTCTCCTGCTTCTATTTTGGGCTTTTCTTCACTCTCGGTTGGTGGCTGCCCATCCCTAGTGAAACCCAAGTCAGCAGGCCAGTTTTGTGCATCTTTCAAAACTCCTGGCCCAGTCTTTTATCCTGAGTGTTCTGTTTGCTTCTTTTGTACCCTCGGTGCCCTGCTGCAGTTCCTTGAATGGGCTCCATCGGTTCCCTGTCCATCAGGGCTACTGATGTCCTTGCTCTTCTGTTTTCCAGGGACCGGATTCCTACCCTCCAGCTGTCCAGGTCTCTTTGATGCTGCCCATGCGCCACGTGCCTGTCAGGTTCTGCCTTGCTCCATTCTACCCGTAGAGTCCTTTGGATTTAGCTGCGGGGAGCTGACAACCCGGTGAAGGGGGCCTGGGGGGCCTGATGGGCACTGGGGCCAGAAGGCAGGCAGCTTCTACAGACCTCCTAGGAGATCTGGCTTGGAAGGAGTGCAAAGGAATAGCACGGTCGCGTGTTTAGCCGGGAGAAACTGGAGGACACTTCCAGTTCAACAGCAGCCAACTCTTGCAGCTGAAGCCGTTGGGTGGAGAGTTGGCACAGGAGCGGTGCCCCTCCCCACTATGAGAGCAAAGAGGGAGCGGGAGTGAGCAGACAAGGAGAGACGAGAGTGTGGAGGGTGTCCTTACTGCCTTGGTTCCGAGCCCCTGTGAGGCCCACTACATAAAATATTTTCAGATACTTTCTACTGGTTTTCTTTTTTTCTTGATACTCACCTAAGCAAGTTTCTAAGGCCTGCAAACAAGAAATGTGACCATGACGTTGCTACATTTCAACATATCACACTTTGCAACATTATTTTTTTAAACGTGAGCGTAGCTGACCCGTGACATTCCAGTAGTCTCAGGGCACAGCGGTCACCTGACAACCAACCCCACGCCCGGCAGGCAGCGCGGCGCTCACCGCAGGGGTAGCTACGCTGTCCCGCACAATGCTATCCCGATACCCTCGACTGGCCTCCCTGTGCTTTCATCCTCATGATCAACATTATCCCTGTGGGGCCGACTCTTGCCTGGAGTCTGTACAAGAAATTCCAGATCCCTGGTCCATTTGGAACCCAGTACTCAAGACTTGTCTTCCCTCTAAACAGATGACCTGGCCTCCTGCTACCCACAGGAAGGAAACTCCTTCCCTCAGTATCTGTGTATTCTCCCTTGTACCTTAGTGCCTGGGAGTTTCTGCTACATTCATGTGGGAACGCTCCGAGGAAACACTACCAGCCGGCGTGCTCCTCCCAGGTTTCCCAGCTTTCTTACCTTCTCGAGCTACACCTTATCAATCCGCGTGATGGTTTGAGGCAGGGCTCGTTTGGGACAGAACTTACCACTGTAAAAACATGATCAAAGAGAAAGCCAGCCACCCAGCTTGCTGCCTGCGTTAAACCTGCCCAAATACTTAAGGAGACCGAGATTCACGACTGTCCTCTCTCGGCAACTGCTTACGAACTTGGAAGTTAAGTTACAAACTTAAGCCGTTCAGTGCGGCTACCCAAGGCTGCCGCCTCACGATTTGACTGCACCCGGCGGCCTCATGTCCCTGCTTTCGGAGAGTTTGCGTCAGCCCACTGCACGCGTACAGAAGACCTGTTAGCATGGCTGGGGCTTCTCTCGTAAGAGCGAAAACCCTCTGCAGACGTCCTTGTGTTAGGAAAAGCAGGTAGTCGTGTGAGCTGGCGCAGAAACGGCATGGGGCGGCAGGTGCGTTTGGGAAATGGGTCGGGCTTTGGCGGATGTCCGTGGGCTCACGCTAGGTTCCACAGGAACGCTCTTCCTTCAGAGCGCGGGTAGGGAGGCCTGTGCTCTGCGTGAGAGCAGGGTCGAGTGATCATCAATCTGTGGGGGTCACCCCCAAGGCCAGCGGCGTGGGGTGCTGTGGACGGGGCTGCACGGGCTGGCGGTCAGCCACACACTCCACCAGGCAGGGCTGGTCACCGTCAGAGACCTTTCCCAATATAGCCCTAAAGATTATTTTAGGCTCCAGCCCATTTTCTGGCGACTTGTTTGAACGGTTCTGGCTGGATGAGAGCTACAGTCTCACACCTTCGGTACCAGGGGCTTTATACTTTGTGGCATTTCCTGATCCATTTTCACCTTCTACAAACTCCACTTCTTAGCTCAGTAGGGGAAGAAAACCAGTAGAAGGACATTTCGTGATATCACAGCCTTCTATGCTACAAAGCCTCTCATTTATCCACTGGAACAACTGGTGAGGAAAGTTTTGTTGTCTCCGTTCTAGACCCACACCGGCTGCTATGTGGCCATGCTCGGGCCTGAACAAACCCCACAACTCTACACTCTGTGGGGCTAAGTCCCAGCGTGCTCAGGGCTGACAACCTACTCTCCATCAGCAGGTAACAGAGAAAGCTCACCGCCGCCTCACCTAGCGTCCCTGCAGACCTTCGCTCCCTGACCTCCTCCTCCGGGAACCCTTTATTCAGACCTGAATGACACTTTAGTTTATGCTGCTGCCAGGTGCCTTGACAGGAAGGCACCAGAGAAAGTTCTAGAAAGGGGATGCATCAAGTCATGAATTTTACTGAGGGGTATCAGAAAACAAGTAAACAAAGATGTATCAGTGCCTCCACTCAAATACAAGAAAGGCTGACTGTGCACCCGGGAGGTAAGAAGTGGTTAGAACCAGCTGAGTTTGCACTCTGGGGCCGGGCTCTCCTGGACGCTGCTCTGCTCCCCGCAGTCAGCAAACATTCTTCGTGCTTTCAACAGGCCGGGGCGCCACCACAGCGCCGTGAGAACCGCACAAGCTCCGGGCTCACCTGACCTTCGGCTCAGTGCGTGGTCCCAGGGGCCTGCGGGGGGAGTCCCACACCGGGCTCCCTGCCCGGCGGAGAGCCTGTTTCTCCCTCTCCCTCCGCCGCTCCCCCTGCTTGTGCTCGCTCTCTCTCAAGTAAATAAAATCTTAAAAGAATACAAGACAAAAGAAAAGCGTCAAGTGTGACTCAGGCTTTAAGGGTGCTTGGCTTGGGGTAATTACGGTGCTGCTCATACAGGGTCCGGGAGATAAAGGGTGAACTGTGTGTCAGGCAGAGATGATGGAGTCAGGTTAGCTGAACTGAGTCAAAAGCCGACTTTTACTCCATAGCTGTATGAGCTGGGAAACTGCCTTGCAATCAGCAGTTGCTTTTCTACTAGATTTGGAGGAGAAAGAGGGGGCAGCTGACCTCACTAATGTGTCCAGCACTGAAAATCCTCGTGGTAAACAACCACTTAAGTTGTATCCACACCCAGTGCAGCACTCGAACTCAGGACCCTGAGAGGAAGAGTCACGGGCCTCCCGGTTATGTGGGACTTATCCTCGCCCCGCGGATTTGGGTTTCCACATCCCCTGCCCCTTGCGCTCGGGCGATACAACCGTGCAGGGCAGAGGATCTCCCACGGGACACGGAGACGGAAGGCCAGAGACACAGTCTGCAGGAAGCACAGCGAGTGGAGGGCGAGCACAGAAGAGCCCCGTCACCCAGGAACGCTCCGCGGCACACTGCCGATGTCCAGCAAGTGAACTGCTGGTCTGGGGATGGGGATGGGGGTGGGGACCACGACTGACGGAGAATGCTCTTGGGGCAGTCCTCACTCATTCTCTGTGCACCAACGCTCACCCCTACCTTCCCAAAGTTTTGCTATATGGTAAGAAAATGAACTGGAAATGAAAGGAAATCCGTAAATCTCATTCTGCTTGGGATGAAAATTCTCGCAGTGCACACGTTTGTCTTCTGAGTCATCAGTGAGCGTTGGGGGACATATGCTTGGGAGGGTGAGTCCAGTTTGCATCTGAGCGGACCCAGACCTTGGGAAGACACTGCTTACATGGGCTGTGTGTCCTGTGTCTGCCCTCCTGGCTCTGCCGGGCGGGGCTCGGGGCCCCTCCTTGGCACAGCACCGCACAGGCCTCCATCCTAACCCTGAGCACACGCAGTGTTTGGGGCTATCTATGCCATTACTTGTGGCCCAGTCAAGGGCCGGGACCTCTGATTCACTCACAAAACCTGGCCCACAGGAGGCTCTCAAAGCCCCTCACACAGACTGAACTGTAGGGCACAAGCCAGACGTGGAAGACCCGGTCAGTAGCCCCGAGAAACGTACAAACAGGAACTGAAAGACCACCGACTGACCTACGGCAACCTCAAGACAGCCGCAGTGGGCTGGGCGCAGGGCCTGCGCAGCGGCGGATCCCAGTTCCTTCCTCAGTGTCATTGCTCAACCGCATTCGGGCTGGTGACACCCGACGTCAAGGATTCGCCAGGTGCAGGAACACGAGAGAACGGAGTTTTTAGCCCAGAGCTATCCGAAACTTCCGTATCTGATGCAGACACTCCGGGGACGGTTGGGAACTAGTACTAAAAACAAGAGTTCACTTAAGACACGGGGTTTTATTCTCAAAGCACTGAAACTCTACTAGTCTTTCATTTTTCCTATCTGGCTTCTCAGAAAGGGTGGCATGGTCAAGAATTTTCTTTGATGTGGTTTTATGACGGCAGGCACTTCTTCTCTATTCTTTTCCATGAGGATATTCACTTTAATCCGGCTTCTACCGCGAGGCTGGAAGAGGGGGTACGCAGTCACACTTTCAAGCTCTTTCATCTCTCTCCCTGCCCTCCCGCGCCGCTCTCGCTCTCGTGTCGGCAGCTGGCTCTGGGTTTTCCTCAAGACTCTCTCCTTGCGCCTTTGCTCCGTGAGCGCTCTCCCCCGAAGCATGCGTTCCTGGTGACCTTCGATTTGCGTCTGTTCCCTCTCGCTTACCTGCTTTCTTCTCTGGGCACTCAGGACACCATGCTCTTCGGGCACAATTTTGGGGAACGTTGTCTCACTAGGGGGCCGTGGTAATTGTTTACCTGGTTTGTTCTTAGACTCTCTGACCCGACCCACTCTCTGAATGTGCCTTTCTATGTGTTTCACCTCTCTCTCCGGAACCAAGTAATACTGCTTTGGTCTCTCGAGCCTGTGGGTCGTCTTCCCCTCCAATCTCGTCTTGGCTTCATGGCCTGTCCCTTGCTCCTTCATCATGTCCATTATTCTCTTATTATAATAAGACTCCGCTTTGGCCAGCCAGTGGTCAAGAGAAAGAGCTTGCTCCCTGCACAATGTTTCATATTCCTCGTGGTACTTCCGAGTTATCAGCTGTCTTGCCGCTGCTGTATGCACGCCACCCAGATTCTGTCAAAGTGAGGCACAGAATTTTATAAGGTGACCGTCTTTTTAAACACATTTAAACAGGAGCTGCACCTCATCAGTGACACTGAGAAGATTTGCAGTCTCTTGTTTACTTTGGTGTTTAACAATTGTGATCTTTATTCCCATCACCCCAGGCGAAACTCTGAGCTCTCAGAGTTGAATCACCCACCACCGACATCAGTAACTACTTTTTAAAAAAGAGAGTATTGGGCATTTTGAACATAATACTCTGTTTTGCAAGTATGGATATAGCTAAACACATGTGCCAGGGTAGACACCCTCTGGGGAGGGGTCACCTGAGCAGGATTTGAAGCCTAAGGCCCCTTCTCCTAGTAACTCCAAACTGTACAACGTGAAGATTATTTACCAAGATTTTTTTCTCCAGTGGGGACTGCTGACCTACAGCAATCCTAGGGTCTGTAGAGGTTTTCGCCCAGGCCAGACTGGAAGACAGAGAAAACAGAGGTAGATCAGAGTGCGGGAGGTGTCAGAAACTATCTACTCACATACCGACTGAACCAGGGTAAGCAACTGTTTTGGTCAACGCCAGGGGTATGTCCCCTAGGGAAGAGAGATCCTGCTGTGAGGATCTCCTCCTCCGGGGAATTTAACAACAGCATCTAATCCTTTCACAGAAAGTAGGCTCGCACATCTCCCGTGGACTCAAGGGGAACCATTCGGAATCGGGAATCTGGGCCTGGGAGAGGGAAGACGCAGACTCCTGGGTGTGGCGCTGGGCAAGCTCGGCTGGGCTGGACTGCTCTGTCTCCTGGCCTCCTCTGTCTTCCGAGAGACTTCCAGAGTCCAGAGCTCTCGGTCCCTCCTCTCTCTGCAGCTTCTTGGCCCTGGCCCTCTCCGCCTCTATCAGCACATACAGCATCTCTGCCTTCCAATGTTTGGTTCTGAGATTATGTGATCACCCGCCCCTCTGCTTCCCTGCCTTATACTGCCACTTATCCTTCATCGTAAATCCACTGTGAAACTGTTCCCTGCTCAGCACCTTAGGGTGGGAACTTGTGGTTACGCCCCCTTTTTTATGGGCCAGGCTGATGGCAACACAAGTGAAGCCTGCCAACTTTTTATGTGTCATCCCTGGTCTAATCTGAGTTTACTGTGAGGTCGTGTTGAAGCCACTGGGGATGCCTGGCATTTCATCCCTGGGCCTTTTGTACTGTTTATGGCAAAGAGCATGGGCTTTGAAGCCTGACAGGGCTACATCTGAATCCTAATCGAACTGCCTCTGAGGTGTGGACTCTGGGCAGACAACAGTGTCAGTCAGCTCCCTCATCTATAAAATGGACACAGAAAACAAAAGTCTGCTGCCCAGGGTAATAAAGAACAAACACACATTAGATGAAAGCACCTGCCACAACGCTTGACATGTGGGAAGTTCTCAGGAAATGGCAGCTAATTCCCCTCCACAAGTCAAGCTCCTGACTCTCTATCAAGTCTTTCTGAAACAGTCTCTGTAACAACGATTTCTGTCTTCTTCTGAAAACTTTTTTTAACCATTACCTCAAAAACTCACTGGAAAATAATCAGGGTTTACACTGGTATACCTGTATTCCTCTATCACCTTTAAAATGTTGACACTGAAATGTAGACTCTGAAAGGGTGTAACTTAAAATTTACAACTACAGGGGCGCCTGGGTGGCTCAGTGGGTTAAGCCTCTGCCTTCGGCTCAGGTCATGATCCCAGGGTCCTGGGATTGAGCCCCACATCGGGCTCTCTGCTCCGTGGGGAGCCTCTGTCTCTGCCTGCCTCTCTGCCTACTTGTGATCTGTCAAATAAACAAAATCTTTAAGAAAAAAAATTTTACATCTACAAATGTATTAGAATGAATCTGATACGAAATATTGGACCTCACAGACTTCTTAGGCACATTCTCATTTCTCTATGTGAATCTATTTTCATATTTAAAAAGCGCAGCCATCTTACTTTTCTCAGTATGCAGAGCCTAGCACAGTACTGAACATGAGAGTACTGACCCAAGTTCCCAAAGTTCCCGATTTGCTGATTACCCTTATCACAAATTTGAGCATCTCTCTCTGCTACATTCCCCATAACACTGTACCCATCTTTTGTTTTTTTTTAAGATTTTATTTATTTACTTGAGAGAGAGACAGTGAGAGAGAGCATGAGCGAGGAGAGGGTCAGAGGGAGAAGCAGACTCCCCGTGGAGCTGGGAGCCCCACGCGGGACTCGATCCCGGGACTCTGGACCTGAGCGGAAGGCGGTCGTCCAACCAGCGGAGCCACCCGGGCGTCCCTGTATCCGTCTTTTTGCTGCAACCTTTGCCATTCAGTCCCGAGGCACAGGTTTCTTTCATAGGCCTGCCCTGGGCTCCCGCACGGGTCCAGCCGTGTACTCTCACTGCATCCTCGCCATTTGGTCTCCTTAGGGTCCCCTAACGTTTCCCAAGTTCTCAGCCCCAGCCCCAGCTTAATAAAGACAGCCGGACCGAGTTTGCGCTGGGAGGCGGCTGAGCCTCGCGGCGCGCGGCCCATCAGGGCCGTATTCAACCAGGGTGGGCAGGCCGGGCCGCCGTCCAACCGAAGACGGAAAGTTAGCGCGGCACAGCGCATCTCAGCTTCCGTTCTCACGGGGGACTCACAGGGTGCAGCCTGCCCGCCTCGGGCCGAGGAGCCGACCTCCCTGGGCCGCACAGACCCAGCGGCGCCCGGCGGGGGGAGTCACGGGGCTTCTCGGGAGCTCGCGGGCCGCTCCAGCCCCACCCGTCCGGCCGGTCCGTCCCGGCGGGGCCTCCCCCGGCAGAGGCCACAGCTGGCCTTCGAGGAGGGGCACGGACGGCTCCGCGCAGCTGCCCGGTCGGCGGCGCTGCGGGGCCGGCACGGAACCGGGACACCCGGGACGGGGTCTGCCCAGTTGTCGGTCCCCGACGAACGCCACAGCGTGGTTTTCTGAGCGTGCCGGCCCTCGGGCTTAGGGAAACCCCACGTGTCCGCGCGACGCCGAACGACCAGCGTTCACCGACGGCTGCGCCAGAGCCGGGCGACCCGGCGGGCCGCGGGCCGAAGGCCGGCCGGGTCCCGGGAGATGCACCGCGGCTGCCCCCGACGGACGCCGGCCGGCCCGCCCTGTCCTCGACCCGGGAGTAGAGCCCCAGGCCCGGCCCGTCCTCCACCTCCGCCCGCCCCGCTTCCTCCCCGGAGGAGGCCCCGATGGACCCGGTCCCCGGAGCACCGGGGGCCCCGAGAGGCGGCGGAGAGCCCCTGCCCGGCCTCGGAGGCCCCGCTGCGGCAGCCGGAAAGGGCCGCGGGATTCCCAGGGCCAGCGCCCCCGCGGCTGAGCGAGCACTGACGTCCAGCAGAGGACTCCTCCCGGAGGGGCCGCCCCGAGGCCGCGCGCCCATTACCGTCCTCGCGGCCGGCCCGGCGGGCTCCGCGGCGCACGGCGACGGACTGTGACGTCACGGCCAATGGCGAGCCGGCGCGGCGGACGCTCTGGCCCGCCCCGCGCGGAGCCGGCGCGCTCGTCTGCTCTGGAGGACCGCACGCGGCCTGCGGGTCCGGACTCGGAGCCCCGCGCGTGCGGGCAGCGGGGCTCGCGCTGCGGCGGCTCGCTCGGTCCGGCGGAGGGGCCGCTGTCCGTCCCGCCGCGTCCGGTACGGCATGGACGGCGCGCGCTCCGGCTCCAGATTCCAGTCGGACCTGGACTTCTGTCCGGACTGCGGCTCCGTCCTGCCGCTGCCCGGGGCGCAGGACACGGTCACCTGTGTTCGCTGCGCCTTCCGCGTCCCGGTGCGAGGTGAGCGGCCCCGGGGTCGCGGCGGGGTCGCGGCGGGGGTGGCCCGGGCGGGCGGCGGGGACGGCGGGGTCCCGGCGGGGGCGGGCGGCGGGGTCGCGGGGGCGGCGGGGCGGGCGGCGCGGTGCCCACAGCCCTGCTTGCCGCCCGCGCAGACTTCGAGGGCAGGGCGGTGAGCAGCTGCGTCGTGTTCAACAAGCCGGGGACGGCCGCGCCTGCGCCGGCGGAGGAAGGGCCTGAGTTCCAGGGACCCGTGGTGAGCGGATGACCCGGTCGGGACGGCGGCGGGACCTGCAGCGGTGACGGCCGGCGGGAAGCGGCGGGTGGGGTGTGACCCGCGGGCGGCCGCGTGCGGACGGGACGGGACGGGACGGGGCGTGCGCGCTGACACCCGTCCCCGCGCCGGTTCCCGGCCAGGTTGACCGGCGCTGCCCTCGATGTGGCCACGAGGGAATGGCCTACCACACCCGGCAGATGCGCTCCGCGGACGAGGGGCAGACGGTCTTCTACACCTGTACCCGCTGCAGGTGCGCACCCTCCCCGCCCCACGCCCTCGGTGAGCTGCAGTTCCCGCAGCGTCTCCACTGACCAAGAAACGGGTATTTCCGTTGGCCCCATCCGTCTCCACAGTCCAGCCAACAGGGAGCTCTGGGGCCTGTAAAATGAACACTTCTTCATCTGCTTATAGCCTTGTAACGTGCTTCAGAGGAAATGAGAGCCTACCGAGGGCCAGTATTGCCCCGGGGTCAGCAGGTGGTGTTCGGAAGCACCGGTCACGGTAGCCCTTCTCTCCTGAGCAGTGATCACATGTCACTCCAAGAACCGGGCAGCCCCGGTCCTTGGATGGGTCCAAGAACGCTTTGTCTTGGGGCACCTGGGGGGCTCAGTCAGTTAAGCGTCTGCCTTCAGCAGGTCCTGATCGGGGGTCCTGGGACCCAGCCCCTCCTCGGGCTCCTGCTCAGCAGGGAGCCTTGTCCTTTTTCTCTGTCCCTCTCCCCACTCGTTCTCTCTCAAATAAATAAAATCTTAAAAGTAAATAAATAAATTCATCCTTTTATTTATTTATTTTTTAAGTAGGCTCCACATGGCACCTACTGAGGACCCTGAGACCTGAGCTGAGATCAAGAGTCAGATGCAGGGGCACCTGGGTGGCTCAGTGGGTTAAAGCCTCTGCCTTTGACTCAGGTCATGATCTCAGGGTCCTGGGATCGAGCCCCACATCGGTCTCTGCTCAGCGGGGAGCCTGTTTCCCCCTCTCTCTGCCTGCCTCTCCACCTACTTGTGATCTCTGTCTGTCAAATAAAATATATATATTTAAAAGAGTCAGATGCTTAACCTACGGAGCCACTCAGGCATCCTCTTCCTTTTATTCTTAAAATATGTATTACATTCAAGTATATTAAATAAGAGTATTTATATTCTGTGTCTAATAATTCTTTTTTTTTTTAAAAGATTTTATTTATTTATTTGACAGACAGATCACAAGTAGGCAGAGAGGCAGGCAGAGAGAGAGAGGAGGAAGCAGGCTCCCTGCTGAGCAGAGAGCCCGATGTGGGGCTCCATCCCAGGACCCTGGGATCATGACCCGAACCGAAAGCAGAGGCTTCAACCCACTGAGCCACCCAGGCGCCCCTGTGTCTAATAATTCTGATACCCATAGTTGTGGGTCTGATGCTGCTATTTGTTGTTCCTGGTAACTGACTCATGGTGCTTTTTTTCTTTTTACTTATTTACTTCCTTAGTCATTATTGGTTGAGTTATGTATGTCTGTGTGTAATCTCTACACTGAATAGTTCTGTTTGTTTGTTTTTTTAAGATTTATTTATTTGAGAGAGTGGGGGTGGGCAGGGTGCAGACGGGAGAGAGATCTCTCCCTGCTGAGCATGGAGCCTGACCGTCTCACGACCCCGAGAACATGACCTGAGCTGAAATCAAGATTAGGCAGCTTAACCCGCTGGGCTACCCAGGTGTCCAGCCTTTTTTTTTTTTTTTTAAATGAACAGAAGTTTTTAATTTTTATGAGGTCCAGTTTATCCCTTTTCTTTTTTCATTCTTTGTCTAATGGCACGTGGCTCTTTGTGTCCTAAGATATCATTTGCATATACTTTATATTTCATTAGATATATTTTGGAATGCATATATATATTTTCACTTTTTATTTAAATGCAATTAATGAACGTATAGTCTATTTTTAGTTTCACACAGCTCAGTGATTCATCAAGTCATTGACCAGTCCTGATTACCTCACATGCCCTCCTTAATGTCCATCACCCAGTTCCCCCATCCCCCCACCCCCCCCTCCAGCAGCCCTCAGTTTGTTTCCGTAGTTAAGAGTCCCTTATGGTTTGTGTGCCTCTTTGTTTTCATCTCGTTCTGTTTTTCCTTCCCTTCCCATATCTTCATGTTTTGTTTCTTATATTTCACATATGAATGAAATTATGTGGTATTTGTGTGTCTCTGCTTGACTTATTTCACTCAGCACAATCCCCTCCAGTCCCATCCGTGTCTGATGCGGTGGGTGTTCATCCTTTCTGATGGCAATGTACTATTCCACTGTATGTATGAACTACATCGTCTTTATCCATTCCTCTGTTGAAGGACATCTCAGCTCCTTCCGCAGTTTAGCTATTGTGGACATTGCTGCTATAAACATTCAGGTACATGTGTCCCTTCGGATCACTACGTTTGTATCTTTAGGGTAGATACCCAGAAGTGCGATTGCTGGGTCGTAGGGTAGCTCTATTTTCAACTTTTTTCAACCTCCATGCTGTTTTCCAGAGTGGCTGCACCAGCTTGCATTCCCACCAACAGTGTAGGAGGGTTCCCCTTTCTCTGCATCCTCGCCAACATCTGTCGTTTCCTGACTTGTTGATTTTAGCCATTCTGACTGGTGTGAGGTGGTATTTCATTATGGTTCATTAGATACATTTTTAATACGGCATTTTTAGTTGTCTGAATATGAAGGATTGTTGAGGGGAGCTAGTCTTCCACAATGTCTTAAATAAAACTCCCTCCTTGATTCTTCAAATGAATGTCTTCTCTTACACGGCTAGGACCTCTATGCTTATTAAAATATAATGAGTCCTTTCTTTTTCTGTAGGTTCCAGGAGAAGGAAGACTCTTGATTTTTTTCCAGGCAACGCAACAATTCTCCCTCGGATGGTGACGGATATTGGGTTCTTAAGATCCTTTGTTCATCCTAGTTGCAATGTTTTGCTCCCATAGAAGGAAGTTATCATGTGGGGATTACCATTGTCCCTAGAGTACACCTACTCTAGTTGAGTTTCTTATCAAAGTTCTATTTTTCTGTATATGCCAGACATATGTATATTATTTATAATCTGTCTTGTTCCAAAAGGAATTTAAATGAATTTATAGATATATTTGTTCTTTCAATAAGTATATCAGCTACAAAAAATATATATAAATTAGTATATGAGAAGGTAAAAGAAAAAAAGTATAAAAAATGGAGGCAGGAGGGACGCCTGGGTGGCTCAGTTGGTTAAGCAGCTGCCTTCGGCTCAGGTCATGATCCCAGCGTCCTGGGATCGAGTCCCACATCGGGCTCCTTGCTTGGCAGGGAGCCTGCTTCTCCCTCTGCCTCTGCCTGCCACTCTGTCTGCCTGTGCTTGCTCTCGCTTCTCTCTCTATGACAAATAAATAAAATAAAAAATCTTAAAAAAAAAAAAAAAAATGGAGGCAGGAATGAGACTAATAGAAAAAGTAATTTTAAGTATTCCACCACTAAATCTATTTGGTTCTTGAGTTTAGAGAAACAAAATGTAGGAATCTGGATAGTGGGAGATTAAACAAATAATTTAACCAGATCTCTTTGTTGTGAGCTTAGACAACCAAAAATGTGATACTAAGGAATACCAGTATGTGCTTACTACAGTTGGACATTTTGGAAAAATTTTTTATTGCTGTTGAGATAAATGTAATATATATTCGTTGTGATAGATTCATGTGTAGAAAGATGGGGGGCGAGTAAAAAATACAAGGAATCCCACTTCAGAGAGATACGTGTTTTTTTAATGGGTTTTACTGTACATGCCGAGGTGTATCTTTATCAGTCTGTCCAAACCCTGGAAGGGAAACACTCGGGAGTCGGGGCCCAATAACCGTCCCGGATGCCCGCCGGGAGCTGGTGTCGCGTTCCTTGCTTCGCTGCGATGCCCCTGACACGCTCAGAGCTCGGACTCACCGTGCGGGTGTGCCCCGGCCACCGGGACGCGTGGGCCGGCGGGGCTCTGCGGCCGCTGGACTTGGGGTCCGAAATCCGGGGCGCAGCGGCGCGTGTGTCCAGCGCGCGTCCAGCCGGCCCCGGCCCCGCACCGCACGCGGCCCCGCCCAGCCGCCTCGCAGCCGCTGCGCTCTGCCGGCCCCCGGCACCCACCCTCCTTGCCTCTGGGACACTGGCAGGTGCTCCTGCGGGACGGCAGTGCCGGCGGTCCCGGACCCCCGTCCCGCCCGCCAGGCCGCAGCCGACCGGGCGGGGCTCCTGGGCGCGCTCTGCGGACAGCCCGAGCAGAAGGCGCCACCTGCACCGCCCCGGCGCCCGCAGACCCCCGCGGGACCGGAGCCGTCCCCGGAGCAGGCGCGTGCACCTGCCGCTGCGGTCGGAGCCCCATTCCCACCAGAGGCCGCGAACCCCAGGCAGGCGCTGCGTGGGCCTCAGCGGCGGGGCGCGGTGCACCCTCCGCGCGCCCCGCCACGCCCTGCAGCCCCGCCCACGTGCCGCGCCCCGCCCCCAGCCCCCCCGGACCCCCCCCCCCCCCCGCAGCGCCTCCGCTGCGCGTGCGCCTGTTGCCGGCGCTCAGGGCCGCTTCCGCCAACTCTGGGGCTGCCTCTTGCGGCGCCTGCGCACCGTCACGTGACGGCGGAACTACTCTGGCGACGCGTGCGCTTAGGCGCCTTTAGTGCCCGGAAGGGAAAAGGGGACCTCCAGAGTGCGTCACACCCGGAAGCAGAGAGCCGGAAGTGGGGTTGGACAGGTTATCCCCTGGGGCGGGGAGGCGAAGGCCCGGGAGGAGGGGGTCGAAACGAAGGCGGAGGATCCTGGCTGCTACTCTGAACCCGACCCCGATTGTCTTAGACCCCAGAGACCAGAGAAAGGGAAGGGCGTCTCCTCCCCCTTCCTCCCCTCCTCCCTCTCCTCAGCCTTAGCCATGGCCGAGGCAGGGGCCGGGCTGAGTGAGACCGTCACTGAGACAACGGTTACCGTGACAACCGAGCCCGTGAGAAAGGCGGGGGGCGGCGCTCCTGGGGTCCTCGGGAGAGGCCGGGCGGGAGCGGCGGGGCTCGGGGCGGAGCGGGCTGACCCCTGGGGTCGGGAGACGTGCGCGGTGTGCGGGACTTGCGCAGTGGCCGGCATGGTGCAGGAGGCCGGCCCGGCGGCGAGGAACAGGGTCGGAGTGCGGGTGCGGGGGAGGCCGCCCGCGGTGGGGACACGGAGCAGGGTCCGACGGGGGT
>NC_081561.1:26660351-26671244 GCF_022355385.1 Mustela nigripes | reverse complement strand
GGAGGCCGTCTGGGGTGGGGACACGGAGCAGGGTCCGACGGGGGTGCGGGGGAGACCGCCCGGGGTGGGGACAGGGAATAGGGAGTCAGAGAGGGGACATGGAGCAGGGTCCGAGTGGGGATGCGGCCGATGCTGCCCGGGCAGACGACATAGAGTAGGGTCCGAGTGGAATGTGGGTGATGCTGCCCAGGGTGGGGACACGGAGCAGGGTCCGAGTGCGGTTGCGGGGGTGGGGGATGCTGCCCGGGGTGGTGGGGAGACCCAAGGATAGGACGTAGGGGGCTGAGGAGCGAGGGAGGTGCCGGGGGACCATGAAGGTTCTGTGAGAAAGCACGGCTGGAGGCCCGCTGGGGGGCAGTTTGCCCAGAAGCACACTTGTCAATAAGTATTTGTTGAACGGGTGACTCTAAAGGGAACCAGAAGAAATGAGCGAACCAGACGGAGGAGGTGGAGATAGTATTGTGAGAAATCAGAACAGATGAAAATAGAGAAAGGAGTAGCATTTTTGCAAAAAACAGGTTAAGTTGCTTTCAAAGGGCAGAGGTGTCTTGGGCTTCAGAGCCCCTGGGTTAAGGGCGTTTAAATGATAGAGATGCCAGGGTGCTAGGGAGTAGGTGGGCAGGAAGGGGGTCGCAGGCTTGAGAGAGGTCTGGGAAAAAGGAGATCAAAGCGCGGGTATGGGGGACTGAGTGAATAATGTCCCACCAGGGATGATTTGGGGAGGAAGACAGAGAAACAGGGAGGGTTATGTTTTCTTTTGAAGAGTTGCTGGGACCTTCCATAGGTTCCAAATTGTGTCTTCTCTGTATCCGAGCAGTCATGGAGAACGTTCGAATCCCCAGGGATTCCTGGAGGGCAAAGGCCTGTAGTGTTCTGTCCCCTCCCAGCATGCAGCTCCTCTGCTGCCATGTCTGTGCCCCTGCTTGCCCTGGGGCCTGGAGGAGAGGAGCCCCCAGGGAGGGAGTGGGGAAGATCAGCCTCGGGGAGCTAGAGAGGTATGCCCGTCCCTCTTCACCTTCCAGGAGAACCGGAGCCTGACCATCAAGCTTCGGAAACGGAAGCCAGAGAAAAAGGTAGAGTGGACGAGTGACACTGTGGACAACGAACACATGGGCCGCCGCTCATCAAAATGTGAGTGATCGTCGGCCACCAGCAGCCACCGTGCTCTGGCGCAGCCTGCGGTCCTGTTCCTGGCTTCAGGGAGACGAGGTTCAAGTAGAGGGAGCGAGGTGGGAATAGGCCGAGGCCTGAAGGCAGGAGGTGTCAGAGCCAGGAGAAGTGGAGCGGTGGGTTCCTGGCAGAAAGGACCGGGGTTTGGGCGCCTCAGCCCCAGGGGTGGGCCTGGGGACGCGGGATCCTGGAAGGGAGAAGGAGCCAATGGTGGGAGTAGGAGTTTTTACTGAGATCCATGGGAGTGGAAGCAACTGTACATCCGTCCTAACTTCTGCTCCTTTTTTACCGGGCTCCTCCTTCCAAATCCAGGCTGCTGTATTTACGAGAAGCCTCGGGCCTTTGGCGAGAGCTCCACGGAGAGCGATGAGGAGGAAGAGGAGGGCTGTGGTCATACACACTGTGTACGGGGCCACAAAGGACGGCGTCGTGCAACCCCAGGACCGAGCCCCAGCACCCCTCCCCAGCCTCCTGACCCCTCCCAGCCCCCTCCAGGGCCAATGCAGCACTAAATTCCTCTGTCCCCCACCATTCCTGTGTCTGTCTGGCCCTGAATGTATTCATGTGGCTACCTGGGGACTAAACCCATGGTTTGGTCCCTCCTCCAGCCCCTCCTCCTCTCTCCTCTGCCTGAGGGAGGGAAGGGGGAGAGGAGGGTAGGCAGAGATCCTGGAATTCTGACTTGCTGCTGCTCCAGAACCCAGACTTCTGGGTTCCCCCAGCACTCATTTCTCCTCCCAGTACTCATCCTCTGTTCTCCAGGGATCCAGGCGCCTAGGTCCCGGTCTGTTGCCCTTGTTCTCACTGCCAAACTGTCTGTCCTGGGATGCAGTTAGCTTGGCCCCTTGCATTCTCCCCTTGAGTCCCAAGCACTTAACTTGGGTTTTCAGCAGCCCTAGCTTTCACTGCCAGGGGTCCCAGTCAGATTGGGGGCAGTCTTGTCCCAGCTGTGCCTGTTAACCCTGGCTCTGAGCGCTTCCAGGAATGGACTTATATAATTGGAACTTCTAGTCCTTGCTTGTGGGATGGGAGGCCTCGTGGGAGACCTCAGGGCTCTCAGGGAGCTCCAGCCCTTCCCTTCTCCTGCCCTCCGGAGGAGTTGGGAAAGGGGTCTTTGCTTTCTCCCTGTTAATGGGACATGGGAAAGGAAACAGTAGTGGCCTCTCCTCACCCTTCTCATAGGATACAGGATTTCCAACAAAGCCATCCTGAAGACTGGTCACTTAGAGCCCACTGTCTCCTCTGCCTTCTGGCTTCAGAGACAGACCCAGCATAGTGTTAGGGCCCTGGGTCCCTAGGAGAGGAAGGAAAAGAGAGGGAGCAAAGAGATGGGGATATGTCCCCTATACTACACTCTTACCCCTTCCTTCCTAGGCTTTGATGTTCCTGCCAGCCCAGATGTCCAGCTCTCAGCCCTCCCCACTCCTTACTGGGATCTTGGCATCATTTTCGCGGCTTCTTGCCATGCACAGTTGCAAAGATGAGTCAAAAACATACCACCACTGAGATCTCATTTATTGCCACAGATGCACAAAATAAATAACCCAGCATCACAAAACGTGTTAAATATGGGCCCATTTATACATACGGAGAAAGATGTGAAGCCGTAGATGAGGAGCAGCTTGGGTGTCCAGGCCATTCCCAGTAGAGGAGAGAGCGATAGCACCACTGGTTCCTTACAGGGGGAGTCTCGGGGAGGTTCCAAAGGGGGAAAGGCTGTGAGCGTGGAAAGCAGGCCTCATGGAGTAGGGCGGCCTGCCCCCTGCTCAGAAAGCTTAGTAAGCATCCTAGGAGGCCCTGGGACCCAGGCCAGAGTCTTGAAGAGGGAGCTCAGATTGGACAGGTCAGGGAGGCCTGAGGCTTCGAGCTGTGGAGAAGGACTGTGCATTTCCTCCAGACGGGGAGAGGCCTGAGCAGGCAGTAAGGCCCTTTGCGTCCGTCCTGCCGCAGCGTCCGGGTGTGGACGAGCATAAGGCCGGACGGGAGAGGTGAGGCAGGAAGTAGCCCGAGGTGGCGGTGGCACCGCGTCCGAACTCGGCCCTGGGTGTGGATGTGGACACTGAGGCTGTGTGGATGAGCGCGGACGGCCTGGCTGGCGCCTACGAGGCCGCTGGCGGCGGGTGTGGGTGGGTCTCAGCCTTCGGCCGGCACGATGCGGAGCGGGGCGCGGGCATCGCGAGTGCAGAGCAGCGGGAAGACACGCTCCCCCAGGGGCCCGGGCGCCTGGAAGGCGAAGAGCAGGTCCAGCGAGCGGCCGTCGTAGAAGGCCACGCGGCCACGTTCCCAGTCCAAGTCCACGCGGATGCGGCGCGGCGGGGGCCCGGCGCCGCCCAGCGGAGTGGGCTCGGGAGCCGTGAGGGCCCACAGGCGGCCGCCGCGGCCCTCCACGGCCCACACCGCCCCCGCGGGGCACAGCCCCACGCGGCCCTTGCGACGCACGGACTCTCCGGCCGCCCCCACGGCGTAGCGGCTCTCGTTGTCGTCCTCATCCTCCCCGGAGGAGTCCGGGCCAGAGGCCGCCTCGGCAGTCTCCACCTCCCAGCAGTGCCGGCCGGCCCCAAAGCCCTGTGCGCCCAGCACCGCGGGGAGCTGATCGAAGCGCGCGGGGCCGTCGGGGGGCGCGGGTGTCCCTGGGGGGGCCAGTCGGACGCTGCGGCGGTCCGCCGAGATGAGCAGGCGGCGGTGGGCGGTGCCAGGGTCCAGGGTCAGGTCGGCTGTGTGGGGACAGGCAGGAAAGGAGGGCTTGAGGGGCTTTCCGACTCCGAGGCGGGAGGATCAGGCGGTGTGCGGCAGAGGGTACCCCGGAGGCCTCGCGGCAGCGCCCGAGGCCACAGAAGCCTAAGTGGGGCAAGGTCTAGAAAAGGGAGGGCGCGGGCAGCTCTCAGCCTGCACCCACGCTCTGCTTGTGTTGATCTGGGTTTGGACAAGGATTGTGGTGAGCGTGGGGGGTGGGTAGGGTGCAAAGGCGGAAGGAAAGCTTGCCTCTCCTTTGTGTGTGGGGTGGGGAGAAGCTGAGCCAGTCCAGCTTGCAGGGAAGCCCAAGGACTGGTACCTCCCTCTGCTCTGTCCGGGGTGGGCCTGGAGCTGGGTCTGCGGGGTGGGGAAGGTGGCTGGCAAGGGAAGGACAGACAGACACTGGGACCCCAAGGGCAGGTGGGAACGGACCAGCTTGCTGCTTTCAGAAGATGGGACAGAGAGAGAGGGACAGCGGTGAGAGCCAGAGGGACCCGAGTATTCGCGGCTGTGTGTGGGGTTTGCGTTTGAGGTAAGGTTTCTGAATTGGGGGTGCTAGAAGCAATCGGGGTTGGGGGAGATGGTGGGTGATCAAGATGGTGGAGTATCTTTGGCAGGTTTTTTTGTTGACTTTTAACATTTTATGTTTAAATCATCCCGACATCCAGCATGGGGCTTGAACTCACAGCCCTGTGATCAAGAGTCACAGGCTCCACAGATGGAGCCAGTCAGGCGCCCCTCTGGCAGCTGAGAAAAGGCAGAGGGCAGCTCTGGTAGTGGGCAGAGAGGGCACTCCCCAGGAGCTTCAGAGAGATGGGAAGTCTCCTGGAGAGGAGTAATGGGACAGGGCAGAAGTGGCTGGTGCTTTGTTTGTTGGGAGAGTAGGGCGCTGGGCTGTGGGCACTGAGGACACCGTTATGTGCCCAGTCGTGTGCCCCCCGGAAGGTGTGCTGCAGTCTCCCAGCACTTCACGATGTGAATTTCGTTGGAAATAGGGTCTTTACAGAGGAAATTAAGTTAAAATGAGGGCATTAGGGGAGGCCATAGTCCAATATGACTGCAGTCTTTATAAGAAGAGGGAATTTGGACCCAGAGACTAATGAGTACCGGGAGAAACCATGTAAAGAAGACACAGGAAGAAGGCCGTCTTCGGGCCACCGAACCCCTGAGGCTCCCAGATGCTAGGAGGGAGGCAGGGAACAGATTCACCCTCCTGCCTTCGAAGGAAGCAATCCTGCCAACTTCTCCTCCCAAAACCACGACAGCAAGTTTCTGATGTCTAAGCCACTCGGTATGTGGTGCTCTGCTAAGCGGCCCTAGGACACTAATACAGACGTCAGAGAAGACCTGAGCAGGTTTGAGAGAGAAAAGGAAGCAAGCCCGAGACACACCGTCCCTCGGTGCGGTCCCTTTGCCCTCCTCACCCGTCAGTCTGTGGAGCATGTTTTTCACCACCGGGTAATCTTCGGGGAGGTCATCATCTGAGTTAGATGACTTGGGTCTTGGGGCATCGAGTCTGCACAGATGAGGGAGAAAGGTCAGGCAATCAGGTGACGCCCTCTGCCGTCGGCTGCCCTCCCCTCACCCCACTCACTCCCCGGAGCAAGAAACCTGTCCGTGAGTGGGGCTGTGAGCCCATGGAAAAGGTGATGGACGTGGTGGCCCGTAGTGGAAAGGAAGGGGCGGTAAGACGGAACTCACCTTCTCCATGTCTTCCTTATATCCTGGCATGGGCAGAAGAAAACACGATGTGAGCCCTGGGCTTTGTCCTCAGGACCCCTGGCCCTCTTCCCCTCCCCCAGGCAGCTGGATCTCCGTCGGTGAGCTCCCTGTCACCTCTCAAAGTGATCTCGCTGCCTCTCTGTCCCCTCTCACGGCCCATCCTTCCTGCCCATCGTCATCTACTGCTCCCTCCCCCTCCTCAAGGCCCCCCTTTCCCTTCCCCAGCCCGGCCCAGGCCTTTTTTCTGCCCCCACTTAGCTCCCAGAGTCATTACCTTTGCTGATGCCTCCCTCAGCCTCATTCTGTCTCTCTCCGTGGTCCCCTGCCCTGTCTACCTTCCAGAGGGTGTCCTCCTGTCCATCAATCCATCAGACAGACCAAACACCCAGAGCCTGGGGCTAAGAGTTGGTACATAAAAGCCTTCTAACAAAGCTGCTTCCCCTGTTGCCATAAAAGCCCGGGGGCGTTTATTGGGCCCTTTGCGTTGTGTCCGTCACACTGGCCAAAGAGGCAGCTGGACTTGGATGTGTCCCAGACGTCCTGCGGATCTGCAGGATACCGTGGGAACCAGGAGGAGCAGCGCATGCTCCGCCCCCCAAATACCAGCGTCCACCTGCCCGTGTCAGGGTCCCTTGGGGATGACTGGAGCAGACCGGGGTGGTGCCGAAGGGAAGAGAGTTAAGGCAATTTGCCTAATTATGCCAATTACACCTGGACTAATTAGGTCTGTGTAGACTTCAAAGTGTGCAAGCAACACCCGAGACCGGCTAGGCTGCTGGGAAGAAGCAGCTCAGGAATCCGGGACGCCTGGGGGGCCGGGCAAGGGAATGGGGCTGGTTGAAGAGGGGCGCGGCGGGGGGCGGGATGGGATGAGGGGCAGGAGCCAGAGGTCCCCGCGGCGCGTGCGCCAGGCCTCCAGCGGTCGCCGCCCCCGCCAGGGGCCCTGGGAGGCGCGGAGGACGCCCGGCGCGGCTCGGGCCGAGCCCGCGGCTGACCCCTCTGCGCTCCCGGGGTGTTTGGATCTGCTTTCCCTCCCTCGCGCCCTCCTGACAGACCCTCCTTCCCTGGCCCTGCACTCCGGCTGGTTCTCGCTCTGCGCTCGCTGGTTCTGACCCCGCTGGGCGCGCAGGCCCCGCGCAGGCCCCGCGCCCTCCGGGACTCTCTCCGGGTCCCCACCTCCCCCGCGCGCAGCGGCGTCCCTCCGCGTCCCCCGCAGCTCCCGCGCTCTGCCGAGGGCTCCGGAGGCCCTGCGTGCCGTCCAGCCCTCCGACCTCTGGGTACAGTGTCAGGCTCCTTCCCCTTGTCCTTCCTGGAAACTCTCACGGCACTACAGGGGTTTGGGGTCAGGCCCGCGACCCCTCGTTCTTTGCTTGTCTCAGATCCATTCTTTGCCTAAACTTCCATGAGGGCCCCGCCCCCGGAAAGCCCTGTCTCGGACTTCCAGCAGCCGCCGCGGATCCGCGACGCGCGACCCTGCCTTACCTCTCCGTGCGGATCCAGGCAGCCCATGGTGGGGATGCGGCCCCCTCTGCGCCTCCCCGCGCGGGCCCCGGGCTCAGCCAGCTTCTCCCGCAGCCCCCGGCTGATGCGCACCTCCACCGCCAGCCGCACGTTGGACCTCAGGCTGCGGCGGGGACACGGCTGGCCGCAGCAGGGGCAGGCGGTGGGGGGCGCCGGGGCGCCTGCGGCCGGCGGGGCGCCCCAGCAGCGGGCCAGGCACGCGCGGCAGAAGCTGTGCTCGCACGCCAGCAGCACCGGGTCCTCGAAGGGGCCCCCGCACAGCGGGCACGTCGCCAGCTGCTCCAGACGCTCCACCAGCCCCGGGCCCAGCTCGGGCGCCTCCATGGGGAGCGCGCGTCCGGGCGCCCACCCTTCCGCGACCCCCGCGGCCGCCTCCCAGCGCGCGCTCGGCGAACCACGCCTGCTGCTGGCGGATTGGGGGACCCTCTCTCCGGCCGGCGCATGAACTTTTGGACGCTGCCCTGACGCCCTCCAGGGACAGCCTCGCTGCCTTCCAGCAGGCTCGAGCTCCGCCGCGCTCCCCGCCGCGTCGGGTTTTATAGGGAGGAGGAGGCCCCCGCGGCGGGTAAACAGGCCTTGCGTAACAGCTCATCTGGTTCTCCGGCTTCCCGGGCAGGGTTTGGGGGAGGAGGGCGGGAGGAAAGGACTCGTGGGCCCTCCAGGCCAGGGGGTGGTCGGGAGGGGGCGCTCCTGGGGCAAGGCGGCGCCCGGTGGGGAGGGCAGCCCCTCGTCATCCCTCCCGGGGCCTGAATCTCCCCTTCCCCCGGGCCTGTGCTGTGCGGGTGGGCAAGGGGCCCAGTCTCGCTGTTGGCATGGGTGCCCGCATCGCCAGGGTGTGAGTCATAACAGGTGGCCGGCACACCTACATCTGGGGGCCGGGGGCGGACGCCGGGATCCTGGCTCCTGGGGCTCCGCAGGCCTCATGTTGGTGTGTGCTGTCATCCAGGCGGCTCTCTCCGTCTTCCTGCCTTCCCTATTAAGGGCTTAGGAACAGTCTGAAGCTTTGGGGTAAAGGGTGGGGAGCAGGCGCCCACACTCCTGCCTCTGGCTGGCTCCCAGCGCGGCTCTTAGGACTCTCTTCCTATGTCTCTCTAGTTCTTTCTTCCCATTTTTCCTGGTGTATGTTTCCATTTCCACGGGTCTCTCTCTCCCCGTCTTTGGGACGTACCCAGGGGTTATCTATTTCAAATCTCTTGGTAAACAGCCGTGGGGAGAGCTGGCGTGGCCAAGCTCCCACAGCAAGGGAGTAAGCAGGAGTGCAGCCAGACCAGATCTGATCTGTGCCCTTGCTGTGACTCCGCCCTCTGCCTCTTCCATTCCAGATGCTTTCTCGGTGTTTTCCCGGCCCTCACCTCCATCTCGACCCTCTCCCTAGTTCCTGGCCAGGCCCGCCTCACGCTAGGCCTCTCTGTGAGGATCCCCTGGAGGCCTTGTGAAGAAGTAAACATCCAGATGCCCACGACTGTGATCGCAGGCGCCGCTGAGCAAACGCGCCCGTGCACATTCCCCACGGCGCCCACGCTTACGGACAGAGGCACTCACACTGTGCCGGCGCCACGGATATGCCCAGATACTCCTGTGCACGCTGAATGTCACTGGGACGGACAGCCAGTATTACTCAGGGACAGAGAGACGTACTTAAAGAAAACACGCAAAGAGACAGCCTGTCATTAGCTTTCTTGTCAATGAGAACAACAGTCCGGCAGCAGTAAGCCTTTATGGGGCAGCCGCTTGGAGATAAACGTCATAAAGATAAAACACAATAAAGATCAGGCGGCCCTCAGGCATCCTGGTCCTTCCCTCCGCTCCATACTTACTGGGGAGACACTCAAATTGGACACCCTGATAACCCAACACAAATAAACCCGTGTATCCTTATCCCAGAACGAACCTCCCGGCCCAGCGCTCATAAAACCCACAGCTACACAAGCAAAACACAGCAAACATGACCCAAACCTATGGGCTAAATGGCTTTCATGTTGTGCTAGCCAGAGTCCCGGTCCCCCAAAGACGTCCACGTCTTAATTCCTGGAACCTGTGACTGCGTTCCTTCTCAGGGCAGAGAGGAATAAAGCTTGCCCATGGCATTTGGGCTGCTGATCTGCTGAGTCTGGAATCATGAGATTATCCAAGTGGGTCCAGCGTGATCACAAGCACCCCTGAAGGGGAGGACAGCAGGGGAGAGAAGTGCGGTAGGTCCTCAGTCCCCCCGTGGGCTTGGAGGGCTGAGGGAGGGGCCATGAGCACAGGGAGTGGGTGGTCTCCAGAAGCCGGAGGAGGAAGGCAGGGTTTTCCAGGAGGAGCCCAGGCCTGCCCACATCTTGACTTCAGCACAGTGGGACCCATCTTAGACTTCAGAGTTCAGACACGAGTCTGTGATCATGCTGTAGCCACAAGCTGCAAAGGAATCCGAGTGCTTTCCCTTTTCCCTCCATCTCTCATCCTTTGGGGCCGTCTGCTTCATCACGTTTTCTGTATTTCCCTGGTCCCTTCTCTTTGTTTCTCTTCCTTTAGATTGCTTCGTTTTCTTGGTTCCGTCCCCAACTCAAGTCCTGTTATACGTTGGGTCCTTTCTAGATCGGGCCTGGAGCATTGGGGGAAGGCCTCCAGGCATCTGCGGATACCCACATTGTCGGGGGTCCCCGGGCCTTGCTGTGGTACCTGTGCTGGGCCGTGCAGTAGCATGGTCTGGGGAACTTTTCAACTCCCCGTGTCCAGGACACACTTCAGATCAAAGAAACAGAATCTCGGGATGTGTGAGGCATCGGGAGTTGTTTTGTTTTTGTTTTAAAGATTTTATTTATTTATTTGACAGACAGATCACAAGTAGACAGAGAGGCAGGCAGGGTGGGGGGTTGGGGAAGCAGCCTCCCCGCTGAGCAGAGAGCCCGATATGGGGCTTGACATGGGGCTCCATCCCAGGACTCCGGGATCATGACCTGAGCCAAAGGCAGAGGCTTCAACCCATTGAGCCATTGTGTGGGCTTGGCTTGCCGTGCCTGGATCCTGCCTCCGCTGGCGCCACGCCGATGCAGGTACCCCAGCATCGGGAGTTTTAAAAGCTTTCCAGGTTCCAGTGTTCACCCGCGGGGCAAGTGAACCTGCCCTCCCCATCTCACTGGGCTCACTGGGACGTCTTCTGTTTTTGGTGCTTGAGCATAGAAGGCTGATGTCACAGCCGGGCCTTTGCTCTTGTGGCTGCTTCTGGGGAGCCCCTCTGGCTCCAGAGCTGGGCGTAACTGGGTCCGTCTCGTCCTTCAGGGCTCAGCTCAGATGGGGCATAGCCACCAGAGGACGTCTTTCAGTACTGTATCTCCAGTAGTTTTTCTCAAAGACACTCACTATCTCTTTACCCGGATTTACTCTCTTCGTGGATTTTCTCACCATCTGAAATGATCTGTTTCTATGTTTTGAGCTGTTTCTATCTACCAGTAGGTAGTTTTGTGGGAACAGGAACCTGGCTTCCCATTGCTGGCCTGAACGTAGAACAGTGCCTTGCACACGGCAGGTCTCGGTGAACACGTGCCCGGTCGCTGAACGGCCCGCCACCCCTTGGGCAGGGAGAGAGGCTCTTCTGACAGACTCTGCTTAGACTTTCTTTCTTTTTTTTTTTTAAAGATTTTATTTATTTATTTGACAGAGAGAAATCACAAGTAGATGGGGAGGCAGGCAGAGAGAGAGAAAGAGAGAGGGAAGCAGGCTCCCTGCTGAGCAGAGAGCCCGATGCGGGACTCGATCCCAGGATTT
>NC_081561.1:26611581-26660251 GCF_022355385.1 Mustela nigripes | reverse complement strand
TTGACAGAGAGAAATCACAAGTAGATGGGGAGGCAGGCAGAGAGAGAGAAAGAGAGAGGGAAGCAGGCTCCCTGCTGAGCAGAGAGCCCGATGCGGGACTCGATCCCAGGACCCTGAGATCATGACCTGAGCCGAAGGCAGCGGCTTAACCCACTGAGCCACCCAGGCGCCCCTGCTTAGACTTTCAAATGTGCCCAGGCTTCTTGCCCTCCCCAGTCACAGTCCTTCCTCATTGGCAGAGGCCAGAGTGGGGCAGGGGACACTCCTGTGTGGGACACAGCCTTCAGCCTGGCTTGGGCCCATGGTCTGGTCGTCCCCCTCACCCCCTGCTACAAACACGTGTCACAGCTTCCGGCAGCCTTTCTGTGGCACTTACTGCAGGACACGGAGTACAGCGGGGAACAGGAGGGGTGGACACGGCCAGCAAATGTCCCCTTCTCAAGGCCTTCACCCCCCCCCCCCACCAGAAGCCCTAACAACTCTGCCCCTGACCTTCTCATCCCCACTTGGGGCTCCTCCTGTCCCAGAGAGCGGGGTGGGGGGGAGGTGACTGCCTGTGTGTGGGCTTGGCTGGCCGGGCCTGGATCCTGCCTCCACTGGCGCCAGGCCGATGCAGGTTTCTCCTGTACACCTGTCCCCAGCCCTTCAGGAGGTCTCCCCGGGGTGCTGGGTGCTGGGGGAGTGCCTACCCCGGCACAGACGGGGGCGTGCTGGGCGTGCGGCCTCGGCCCAGGGCTGGGCTCTTTCCTCCTCCTCCTGCTTCTGTTTGTGTTTCTCCTTCAGTCTGTCTCTCCGCCGCTTCAGTGACCCCCCGTCCTTTCAGAGTCCACAAGTCTTCAGGAGCCTTCGAGGGGGAGAGATAGGAACAAAGAGATGTTTGAGAGACTGGGGGACAGGGCAGGCATGGTCTTTGCCCTTAGGGAGTGTGACAAGGCAGGTCCAGAATCCACCACGACTGAATTAGGGAGTGTGGTCATGCACACAGGTGCGCCCACCATCGCCCGAGGTCTGTCATTTCCGCGTCTTAAAGGCTCGTTGAGTGGGGAAGAGTGGGTTGAGGATTATGTTGACAGATTGGAGAAAGAGTGCAAATGATTTCGGGAAGGCTTCCTGGAGGAGGTGACTTGTAAATGAAGTGGGAAAGAGATGGAAGAGCCTGCACAAAAAATGTGAAGCATCTTTGGGGAGAGACCTGGACGTGGGAAAAGGAAGCTCCGGGGAGAAGAGGCGTGAGTGAAGGAGACCATGCTCCTTTCTCGGCTTCCACTCCCCATGCCCCCTTCCCAAAGATGGTCTTCAACCTTGGCTGCTTCTCTAAAGACTCATTTTTCTTCAAAATAAGACTGCTGCCTGTGCTGTGTTTTCACACAGTGGTGACCTGTCAGTGCAGGCAGCCTTCCTTGGGGCAGCCCCTGCTGCTCGGGTCCACAGCTTCCCCGGAGGACGGAGATGCGACCAGATTCACCAGACCGTCCACCTGCCCAGAGCCAAGGCCCGGCTTCGGGAGTCGCGGCGTGAGGGCTGTGCTTGGCTCCCACTGCTGGTCCGAGGCAGGACCAGGGCTGGGTTTCAGACCCACTGCCTCCTTCCCTGAAACACTGCTCCCTCTCTCTGGAGACTGACTTTCTCTGTCCTGTCCTGCTGGGAGCGTCCGTGCTCCCTCTCCCTGTACGCTGCCACGCAGGTGGCGCTCCTCCTTCAGCTCCTGTGTGCTGTCCACGCCCCCCACCGCCCCCTCGGGTCGCCGTGCCCACACTCTCTGTCCTTCCCCTCCTGTCCCACCAGCTCCTCCGGGAGCCCCGTTCGCCCCGTGCCCACTCCCTGAGTGTCTCCCATGCTGAGCCCTGCGGTAGGAGCTGGTGGTGACCAAGTCAGCAAATTAGACTCTGCCAGGAAAGACTAACCATAAGCAAGTAAACAGGGACCTGGACAAGGTAATTACAGATGCGTAAGTGCTCCGCAGCGGTGAAGTGGCTAATATGAAGGGAATGAAGCGGAGGAGGGGCGCACCGCCTTTACAGGGTTAGCAAACGCTTCTCGGAGGAGGGGAGGTTTGAGCAGAGCTTCCTCCCCCAGCCCCCCAGCGTGGGGAGCGGATCTTGCTGAAGAGGGACGAGGACCGTCGTCCCCTGTGAGGTGGCCGGGTACCAAGCGGGCCAGGCACTGGCTTCCGTGGCCCGGTCAGGGCGGCCAGACCCCCCGCTCGGCCCCAGCAGCCCTCGCCCCCTTCTCTGCGGCAAGCCAGGTCCTCCTCTGCCTGCGCACGCACCAGGAGAACACCCGTGTCCGTGGGCACCGGCCCGTCAGGGAGAGCGAGCCTTCCAGAGCGAGCCTCTGTTACCCTGGGCAGCGCGCCGGACGCAGCTCGCTGGGTGCCGGTCCCACTCGCACCACCACGTTCGAGAACCGCGGCTTTGCAGAACGTGAGAGGTGAGAGGGACATTCACACCATGTGGTGGAGCCGGAATCTTCACATGACAGATGGAAAACTGAGGTCCGCGGGGGACCGAGCTGGTCCTGGGAGCGCGCCTGGGCGTGGGGCCACCCTCCTGGTCCTCGTCCCCAAGCAGCCGCGGGCTGCTTCTAGTCCCTTGCACAGCCACAGTTAAGGCCGGCGCGCTGCGCCCTCGTGTGTGAGCGGACGGAGGCCCTGTCTGACCGGGAGCAGCAGCCGCAGACGGTGATGCCCAGGCACGCCAGCGCTGAGACCCTCGGCCACAGCCCGCGGCAGCGAGGACACAGACTGGTCCCCGGCCTATCCAACCAGGGCGGGGGGGGGGGGGGGGGGGGGGGTTTGCTGGGAACCAAAGCCCCAGGCCCCAAGGGGGAGGCAGACTCCGCCCTCAGGGCACAGGCAGTGAGGATTTCCTGCAGGGAATGGTGATATAAGCATCACTGTGAGGCCTGGACGGTGAGAACGCATGAGCTTCTAACCCGACCCTCTGCCTCAAGGGCCGTCATCGGAGCCATCGCTCCCACAGACCCCTCCCGGGGTGGGAAGAGGGCCTCGCCTCTCGGATCTCGTATGAATTCTACCCTGTAGAACCCTAGCTGAGAAGGAGAGGTTCCTCTTGTCTCCAGCCTCTCCAGCGAGCAGGGAATGAAGCCGACCACAGTGTAGGCTCCTCAGATAAAACACAGGACACTCAGTCAAACCTGAGGTTCAGATAAACAGTAAGTATAAGTATCCCCCAAATGTCATATGGGGAATATCCTTGCAAAAGACGGTTCATTCTCTGTCCGGGATTCAGATTTAAGGAGCTGTCTTGTGTTTTTATTTGCTGAGGCTGGCCACCCCACAAGGGTCCAGCGCTGGGCCCTAGTATGGACGGGGGCCTTGAGGAAGGGCTCTCTGGGGAGGCCACGTTTAATGAATATTTATCAGGCGCAGCAGGGAGGGAAGGGCATTCCAGTCAGAGGGAACAGCATTGACTCACAAGAAAGGAAGAGTTTGGGCCGATGTACAGCAGCTGGGGCATGGTGAGCAGGAGGTCGGGGGAGTCAGCAGAGACCGGGTCACACAGGGTCTCCAGTGAGAAGCAGCATGGCCCAGGGGCGTCCCCCAGACTCAGGCAGGCTCTGCTGCCATGGGTCAGGGGACAGGCGATGACAGCCGGTCGAGCTGGAGAGGAGCAGGCTGGCTCCAGGTCCATTTTGTAGATGGGAGGCCACCCACAGGGTCCCTGGGCAGAGGCAGACATCCAGGGTGAGTCCGAGCTCCCAGAATGGACAGGGCTCCTGCAAAGCCCTTGAGGAACACTGGGTGTTGGTCTGGGACCACAGGGGAGGAGGTAAGGACAATGTGACACCCCCTCAGCAGGACAGCAGTCTCGGCCTCTTGGTGGGCCACCCCCTGCCCTGGCGCTCACCTGCTGGCTCCTTCTCTCCCTGCCTCCTCGGTTGCGTCTCTGCCAGGCTTACCCACCCGTGGCGCTGTCCTTGTCCCGTTTCCTGAGGTCGGAACTCAGCCATGTGGGGGTGCGGTGTGCGGACTGGACTCGCATGGTGGCTGGTCTGCAGTCTCCCAGAGGACCGGGGAACCACCACTCCCCCCTGGTCCCAGGGAGGGCTGAGGCTGGAGGAGGGAGCAGCAAGCGGGAACCTCATTGTACATCCTTGTGCCAGGGGACTAAACCAGGTAAGAACCGGCCCAGAATGAAGGAACGCACACCCTACTCAGGGTTTCCAAGGTTTGACTCAACTCTTGTTGGCTTTGTGACTACAGAGTGGGAACATGTATACTTGTGTCAAAGACTTGTTGGGTGGCCAGAGGAGATGTTCATATGCATTTACTCAGCAGACACGCCGAGGCCCCTGCTATGTGCTGGACACTCTGCTGGGAGCTGGCGGCCCTGAGGAGGGGGAAGCAGACAGGAATCCGTCCCCGTGGGAATCACATTGTCCTGGGGGGACAGAGACGTAAAATGGGAGCAGATGGCAGGGTCCGTGGACATGCCGGAGCTGGAGCATGGGGTAGGTCGGTCAGTGCGACCATGTCAGCAGGTGACACCTGAGCCGGGACGTGAAGCAGGGGAAGGCCGCTGTCGTCGCCTGTCCCCTGAGTGGTCCGACGGAGGAGGAGGGCCGGCGTCAAGAGCCCTGGGAGGGGGCAGCGGAGTGGCGGGGCGGAGTCTGCAGGGACCGGAGGGCTCTGGTTCCACCGGAGGCTCTGGTCCATGGTGGGGGGCCTGCTGCGGGACGCAGGCGGCAAGGAGAGGGGGCTGTGGGACGCAGGACCACGGGGAACTGAAGGCCTGCTGCCCGCCGGGCTGGCCCTGGGATGTGAGCAAAGCAGGAGCTCCAGGGAGGGAGGGTAAGATGAGGGGTGGGTTGGTGGGGACGGAGGGCCTGTCCCACACACACTCCGACACTCCGACACTGCGACGGTCCCTCACCCTGCGGCTCCGGGAACTGTACAGCCCCAGGGGAGCCCGGGCCCCCAGCGAGCACTGATCTTGTGTTCCTGTGTGTGTAGCGACCGGCCATCGTCAGAGCCCCTTCGTGGATCTTCTGCCTTTCACTCAGCAGTCCGGAACAGTGCACAGCCTGGTGAACAGTGCACAGCCTGGTGACAGGGAGAGGCTGGGCCTGGCCTGCTTGTCCGGGTCAGAGGCTGCAGGGGCAGAGTTGGGCGGGGATGCCAGTGCTTTGTGGCCCCCCCCACCCCGCCCCACTCCCCTCAGGGCCACCGAGGCACAAAGACAGTCGGGGGCAAGGACTGTGAGTCAGAGAAACCCAGACAGGAACATGAAAGGAAGCTGGGCAGAGCAGGCAGCCCGTGAAGGCACAGCAGAGACTGACCTAGAAAAGCCTCCTGCGCTGGAGGGAGCTGAGAGGAGCCCGCAAGCGTCTCCGGCCCTTCCTCTTCCCCGGTGACCTGTCGCCCAAACATCACTGGCATGCTGCTGGCATCCGGCCCAACGATGAGCCGGGAGCCTCTCCCTGCGACTTCCTCCCGAGCCTGGGCGGCGCCCCCACGGCCGCACGCGGTCCTGCCACCCCAGCCCCGCCCCGTGAGCCGCGGCCCCCGCGCCTCCTCCCTGGGGTCTCTGAGCACCTGCGGGCGCGCTTGAACCCGGGGCTGTGCCGCCCTGAGAGATGGGGGTGCAGAGAAGTGGACACTGTCGAGGACCGGGGGAGGACAGGGCCCACCGCGCTGGGGGGGGGGGCTCTGGGACACCTCCGGACCTCTGGACGGGGTGGGGACTGGGGGCAGCTAGGAGCGCGGCTGCGAGTACAGTGAGGCCTCGCGCAGGAGCAAGGGCTTGGGAAAAGGTGGTGTCAGGGCGGGTTGCAGACGGTCTAGGGGTCTAGGAATACTTGCCACAGTCCTCAAGAAGACTTTATTTATTGATTTGAGGGGGGGGGCAGGGGCAGAGGAAGAAGCAGACTCCCCACTGAGCAGGGCACGTGGCTCTAGAGATCCCAGGGTCCTGAGATGATGACCTGAGCCCCCCAGGTGCCCCGATACTCGTTACATTTTTTGTGCACCTTCGTACATTTTGATTTTTCATTCCTATGAAGTAGGAATTTTGGAGTAAGAAACTGAGGCCCAGAGAGGTGGCGGGACGTGACCCAGAGCCTGGATGTTCTGCGCTCACACCACGCCTGCTGCTGCCTCTGTTGGTAACATGGGAGGTGGAAGAGAGGGTCCGTCTGTGGGCAGTTAAGGTTTTGTCCGACACACGTACATGGGGCAGTTTGGCTGTTCCTCGTGGTGTGCTGAGCACTGACCGTGTTAGGACCAGCCGAGCCTCTGACAGGGGTGACGTGAGCACAGGGACGGCACAGGGAGGGGACCCAGAGGGCGGAGGGCTCAGTTCTGGGGGAGGGCAGCTTTGACTCGGGAAGTGACCCGTCTGGTCTTGAAGGAAGGAGCTACTTCTCCTGTGCATGGCAGGGCTTTGGGGAGCGTGGGGGAGTTCTGCTGGGTGGCAGACAAGGACACTGGGCATGTCATCTATGTGGGATGGGGACAGGGACACCAGGAGTGTCCTCTACTGCTGGACACGGGACAAAGACACCAGATGTGTCACCTATGTGGGACGGGGGACAAGGACACCGAGCATGCCCTCTACCGCTGGCCAGGGACAGAGACACCAAGTGTGTCACCTATGGTAGGATGGAGGACAGGGACACCAGTGTGTCCTCTACCGCTGGACAGGGGACAAGGACTGCAGGCATGTCATGTGGGATGGGGGACGGGGCACCAAGCATGTCCTCTACCACTGGCTGGGGGACAGGGACCCTGAGTGTGTCATCTATGCCGGGATGGGGGACACTGAACCTGTCACCTGCTGAGAAGTGTCCCGCGTGTTTCCCCATTGTGTTGGAGTGGTAGGCACTGAAGTGAAGCAAACGTGGAGCGTTCCCAGGTGCCAGGTGCCAGGCAAATGCTCTTACAGACAGTATGGAGTTTAGTTCCCGTAGCAGTTTCAAAGAACGAAGAAAAAAAAAAAAAGAGCGAAGAAGATCTATTTGGGTTGACATGAAAAATCTCTGAGACCCAATTTTTTTTTTAAAGATTATTTATTTATTTATTTGACAGAGATCACAAGTAGGCAGAGAGGCGGGCGGGGGGGGCAGGCTCCCTGCTGAGCAGAGAGCCCCATGCAGGGCTCGATCCCAGGACCCCAAGATCATGACCCGAGCCTAAGGCAGAGGCCCAACCCACTGAGCCACCCAGGCGCCCCATCTGAGACCTATGTTTAAAAGAAGAAGCAATTGCAGAATTATTTTGTGCTGTGAGTTCTGATCCACATTAAAGAAACCCACACACAGTGAGGGTTTCGTCTGAGGAAAACGGAGCAAGGTGTGTCTGCAGAGTGACGGGCCGCTGGGCAGCCTGGGGACTCAGCCGTCGGGAGTCCCAGGTGCGGGGGGCGGGGGACGGTGGTGGAGCCCTGCCTGGGGATCCCGGTTGTGCTGGGGGCGGCAGGGTCCTGCCTGGGGCTGGAGCTGGGGGATCCCAGGTGTGGTGGGGACCCGGGGGTCCTCCCTGGGGCTGGCCGTTCTTAGGACTTCAAGCCAACCCTGCTCCGGGGGGCAGCGAGGCTCAGAGAGCTTGTAAGTGGGAAGAGACACTCTCTGACTGAACTGGTTCCACAGGTGGTCCCGGCTGCAGGGGTGAGAGGGGCAGGAGGCAGAGGGAGCCCACGGCCCGTCCTAGGTAAGGAGAGGAGGAGGGGTCCATGTGGGCACCTGGTCTGCGGAGGGAGTGGGCAGCTGGTGGGGAAGGAGGGAACTCAGAGCCGCGGTTATTTTTCAGGATTGCCGTCAGTTCTACACACGCGCTCGTAGACAGGCAGTGAGGCAGGTCGAGGAGAAGCAGCGCAGCTCCAGCCCGGCCTCCGCCTCTTCTTCGAAGACTTGCCGGTGGTGTTGGCCTCTGTCGCAAACATTACCACTACTGCGCACTCGCACCCTTAGGCCCGCCTGCTGGTCAGCTTTGTTTGGTAGCCACAGACCCCTTCACCAGCCCCCTCATGTCACAGCAGTTTCGCAAACACGTACACATACCCATTTGCACACATGTAGTTGCGCGTGTGCATAAAGAGCTGTGTGAACACGCACAGATGTCCTGGGGGGGGGCCGTCAGATTAGGGCTCGGGACGTTCATTCTGCCTGTCCCTTTTACATTCCTCACCAGCGGATGCACGTGCTAGTTACTCAGCAGCAAACAAACAAAAACAGAGAGCTCCCCTGCGGGACCACAGTGAGAGGTAATGACCACCACCCACGCTTGACAGATGCCCAGCCTGAAGCCCAGAGACGTTCGTAACTGGTCTGAGGTCTGCAGGTGAGCCCAGCAGGCAGAACCCAGACAAGCAGACAGGGAGACGGGCTGAGGCGAGAAACTGCGATGGGGGGGAAGCCGCCTCTGGCAGCGGGACTGTGCGGTCCGAGGGTGGGAAGACGGATTTGGAGGCAGGGGCAGGGGCCGTGGGTGCAGGAGGGCACTCGAGGACAGAAGCTCTGGGCTGAGGAGGAAAGGTCATGGCCCCATGTCCTTAGAAAGCATCCCCGGGGAATTCAGGTGCCGGGGATCTGCGGTGAGTCACTGGATCCCAGAAACTGATGGCAGGGGTGAGGTCATCACCCCAAAAGGCAGGGAGCAGAGACAACAAGGCCCTTGGGGTCCAGGGAGCTGAACCTGTCCAGTCAGAGGTCACTGTCACAAAGCCAACAAAGAATTCGTATCTAATAGGTTTTCCTCGGGGGCTCAAATGAGTAGCTCTGGAGTCCCTGGGAGGCTGTGATACCGGGGAGGGTGACAAACAGAAACAGCCCGGCCAGGACCGCAGGCCAGAAGCCCAGAGGGAGGGCTTGCGGCCGAGGCCACCCAAGGCAGCTTCCCCACTGCCCAGGGTCACCGCCCCTGCCGTGACTGAGGGGGTGGTGACCACGAGGGCTGAAAGCCCCAGGGAGACCAGGGACTGTATGGCCGCTGGGGGTTGGGCACCGGGAGGTTAAGGTTAACCTGAGAGTTGCTCTATTGGAGAAGGTGTTTACACGGAACTGGTATCTACGCAGACACACGCCTCAACCCCTTATTCATCCTTTTCCCAGCTCCCCCCGCCCCCAGAACGGAAGAGCAGCCTCTGCCGACCAGAAGCTGGTCTGACAAAGCCTAGGCACGCCCAAACCCTGTAACCCCGCCAGGGACCTTCCTCTCACCGTCAAGGTCCCACCGGCCGGACTAAGAACTGAAGCGACAGGAGACAGATTAACAGGAGAAAACCAAAGGTAACAGCTAAGGCATGGGGGCTCCGTGCAGACCTGGAAATCCCAAAGGCAATGAGACCACAGGGGGCTTCTAGCCCCACGGAGAGGGGAGGGTCTGAGGCTGCAAAGGGGAAGAGGGCCTCTGGCAGGAAGGTGAAAACAAAGGTGGCCCATTAAGCAGGTGCGTTTCTTAGGTCAAGGGGAGCCTCTGTGAACAGCTTTCTTCCAGGCACAGCCTTTCCTTTCCAACGGAAATTTAGGCAGGGAGGACCTGGAAGACAGTTTTTCTGGCATCTGCTGCATTTTGATTACTTTTAACTCAAAATAAAGCTCCCTGTCTTGGGGCTAGCCCTGAACTGATCTTTTGCGGCTCTCTTGCACCGTTCCCTGCGGTGCCCACTCGCTCCTGCTGCCGGGCCTGCACTGTTCTTGCCTTCCTTCAGACCCGCTGGACCCACGCTGAGGCCCTGGACCCAGGCTGTGTGGGCACAGATGGCACCAAGGCCGGGGAGCCGGCAGGAGGCCCGGAACCAGTTGTGGATTCATCCAACAAATATTTATTGGCCACGCACACACGCCAGCCTGTCGCAGGTGCCAAGGACAATCGGCAAATGAAGTGGGATCCCTGATTTTTGGGGAAGCTGTCCATTGGGGACCAGAGTGGGAAGACACATGAAACAGGTGGTTGTGAGTCACGGAAGTACATGGTGGTTGAGGCCTGGCCTGGGGGCAGCTCACGAGGATGCTCAGGAACACTAGTAGGATGTCTGGAGTGGGGACAGTCCCATGAGAAGGGACCAGAGCTGGCTGGGGAGAGCGCACAGCATGGGGAGAGGGGCCACTCACAGCCTTGGATCTTCGGGGAGAAAAAACAGGAAGCTGGCTGGGGGAGGGGCCAGGCTGGGGCACCTGCAGAGGCTCTCCGAGTCTTTACACTTCAGCAAAAAGGAGCCCGGAGCATCTATCTGTCGAAAGACCCTGGCCCATGACCTTCTTTTTATTCTTCTTGTCGTTGACAACATTTGCTGTTTATCGGAAAAAGCTTGAACATTTTATTTTTTTTTAAAGATTTTATTTATTTATTTGACAGAGATCACAAGTAGGCAGAGAGGCAGGCTGAGAGAGAGGGGGAAGCAGGCTCCCCGCTGAGCAGAGAGCTTGACATGGGGCTCAATCCATGACCTGAGCCGAAGGCAGAGGCTTAACCCACTGAGCCACCCAGGTGCCCCTTGAACATTTTATTTTAAAAAATTTTTTAGAATGTTTAGTTAGCCAACATATAGTACATTCGTTTTTGATGTGGTGCAGATTATCTTTTAAAAGATCATTGGAGGGGCGCCTGGGTGGCTCAGTGGGTTAAGCCTCTGCCTTTGGCTCATGTCATGATCCCAGGGTCCTGGGATCCAGCCCTGCATCAGGCTCTCTGCTCTGCGGGGAGCCTGCTTCCCCCACTCTCTCTGCCTGCCTCTCTGCCTACTTGTGATTTCTCTATGTCAAATAAATAAATAAAATCTTTTTTAAAAAAGAGGTTTAAAACAACGTTTGTCTGCGGCTCACTTTAGAATGAGTAAAATCACAAGATGGACTGATGGATGGAGACATGGAAAAACAGGAACAGCTGACAGGGCCGTTCTAATCCAATGGTGATGGGTCTGTGTGTGGTCTCCAGAAAGCCCTTTGATCTCTCTGTCAGAAGATGTGGGGGACGGTGTGACCTTGGCTTGACTCACAGAGGAGGGATTGGGCCTGGGGTGAGGCTGGTACAGATGAGGGCAGAGGGCCTGCTCCAGGCAATGGTGGGATGGTGGCCTGGGCCAGGTGTCTGGGGGGGGCAGTGTGGAGCCCCGCGGCAGGCACCCCCCTCCCAGCTTGGAGCCCCAGGACAAGACCCAGACAGGGCAGTGCGATGGCCCAGATCTGGGGGTGGGGTGGGGCACAAGAGGACCAGATGAACTTGAACCATCATCAGGAACATGCCTTGCCACACCCCCTCCTCACCCCTGAATGATGGGGAAAGGGGCTCAGACTTGGTCCCTCCGTCACACTTACCCCAGTTTTCTCGGTGCTTCCCCAAGCCTGGGGAGCTCTTGCTCACTCTCCCTCCCTCCCCGGAGAGGGCCCTTCAGCCCCGGGGTGCTGGGTGGACCCCCAGGATGCTGCTTCCTCTTCCAGTGTTTGAAGACCCTGCCTGCCCTCCCTCTAGTCCCCTCATACCGGCCTCCATCCCTGGCTCCTCTTGGGGAAGGCATCCTCTGTCCTGTCCCCATGCTTTGTCATCCCAGATCTTGGCTTTGGCCCTCTTTCCAAGGCCATCATCTCCCTCCTGTTCATAGGACACTCTCCAGAGGGTGGCAGGAGGAGTCACAGACCGAATTGTGTGTGCTGGAAAGCTGTGCGGAGGTCCTGACTTCCGGCGGCTCCGACTGTGTCCCCGTTTAGCAGTAGGGCCTTCCCGAGCAAGGGCTCCGGGAGACTGGACACGAGTGCAGTGCAGCTGGGCTCTGGAGAAGAGACAACCCTGGACACACGGACACAGGAGCAGGCCCCCTGAAGCTGCAGGTGTAGACCGCTGGGGCGCATGCGTGGGGAGAAGCCCCCGAACTACCAGCAAGCACCAGCAAGCAGAGGACGCAAGGGAGGGTCTGCTGCCAGGCCCCCCGGAGGGCGCAGGAGCTCCAGGGCTTGCGACATGCATTTCTCCGCGAGAGTGGCTGCTGGGGTTCGAGGCGGATGCAGCGCGGTGGAAGCAGGGACTGTCCCTTTCAGCCGTTCTGTCATGCATTGTAGGGGGATCTTCTGTCTTCAAGACGGCATTGGTGTCCTATCTGGGGTGTGGAATTGAGGAAACTGTGTAGGAGAGGGCCGAGGTCTGTCCACAGGTTGTTGGCAGGAACTACCCTGGACCGAGGAGGGACATCCAGGCCTTGGTCCCCCTGACCCGCTGACCTCCTGGCCATCCTCTGCGGGTTGGCTGGGACCCTCTACAGCTCCGTCAGCTTCGGAAAAGCAACCTAGTGGGGGGGGGTGTGCTCGGGGATGTCTGAGGGAATGGTCAGAGCTCGGGGCCCACCCGGTGGAAGACCCTCCCCTCCCTCAGACTGAAACCCCCTCCCTCAGCCTGGAGCTCCAGACGGCGGTGGGAAGTGAACCGCGGCAGTCAATCCTGCTTCTGTCTCCGGCTGCGCACAGTGTGGTCAGTGCGGACGCCCCGTAACATCTTTGGGCAACGTCTTTGGGAGTGTGCACCCTCCCGACAGGAACACCCAGGAAGCCTGCCTGGGGGAGGCGTCCTGGAGGAGGTGGGCTGAAGCTGGTCCACAAAATTTGAATGAGATTTCCAAGACATCAGTCCTTTGCGGCAAAGAGACTCTGGGGGTTGGCTTCAGTTTAGTCAATGAGTCAACCACCCCGTTCTAGAGTCTGCGCCGAGTGTCAGGGGTTAGGACGGGGGGGACCGTCCAGGATGGCCTGGGTCGTGAAACAGCAAGGTCAACAAGAGGGGCACGATTCTGAATGAGCGTGCACAGGGGTGCGTGTCCCCAGTCCTCACCTACGTCCCTATGGGCAGGAGAGGGCGCTGACGTCATGGGCGAGGCCTGGCGCGCGGCGAGGGGAGCCTGCCCAGCCGACCCGCTCCGGGGTCTGCGCGCGCTCCGGCGGCTCTGCACGCAGGTCCCGCCGCCGCCGGGACCCCCCCCCACCTCCGCGGGAGCCCCACCCCTACCCCCGGTCCCCCACCTCCTTGGGGCTCCCCAACCCCGCAGGACACCCACCTTCGCGGGAACCCCGACCGTCGCGGGACCCCCCCCCCCACCTCCGCGGAGCACCACCTACCTCTGCAGGACCCCCCACGGCCGCCGCCTACCAACCGCGGGCCACCGCACCCCCGCCCCCGCGGACCTGCTGCCCAGGGGGGCTCCACCTAGGCGCGCGGCCGGCCGGCGCCTCCCCGGGGCGGCGCGGGGCGGCTCGATCAATGGAGATTTTTGCTGTGGGTGGCGGTGAGGGTTCCTGGGGAACCGGACCTGAGATTGATTTCGGTTTCCGAGTATGAGGAAGTAGAAGGAGCAGGCGGGTTTGTTTGTGAGTGGGGAACGACACGCACCCCCACTCCGGGTGGAACCAGTCTCAGGTGAGACTCGGAATCCTTCCTGCGGGAGAATGTTCGGGTTTGGAGTCGGGTTCACTTCCAAATATTGACCACACTTGGGAGACCACACTTGGAGAATGTTTTCACTTTTTTAAACGTGTCAGCTGTTTTCTTAAGCAAAATGACAAACAATTCTATGGTGAACTCTCCTACGTCCAATACCCCCTTCAGCGGTGATCATGGACTCAAGACTTTTTTTTTTTTATTTTTAAGATTTTATTTATTTATTTGAGAGAGAAGGAGCACGAGAGGAGGGAGGATGCGAGGGAGAGGCAAGCTCCCCGGCGAGCAGCAAGCCCCGGGCCGGACTCGGTCCCAGGGCTGAAGGCAGTCGTTAAACCAAGTCGTTAAGCCACCCAGGGACCCACCAATGTTGTTTTTTATTACCAGGATGACAAATGAAAAAAATGTTTTATTTGCAATTCTCTTTCAATATATCTCACTAATTCTAATTATTTGTTTTTGAAGATTTTATTCATTTGAGAGATTGAGAGAGCATGAGCAGGGGGAGGGTCGGTGGGATTGGGGAAGGGCAGAGGGGAGGGTCTAGCAGACTTCCTGCTGAGGAGGGCTCAGTCCCAGGACCCTGATATCAAGACTTGAACTGAAGCCAGGCCCTTAACCCTCCCAGCCGCCCAGGCACCCCTACTGCATTTTATTTTTTAATTTTTTTCCCCTACTGCATTTTTTTTAGAGATGTTATTTATTTATTTGACAGAGAGAAACCACAAGTAGATGGAGAGGCAGGCAGAGAGAAAGGAAGGGAAGCAGGCTCCCCGCTGAGCGGAGAGCCCCATGGGGGGCTCGATCCCAGGACCCTGAGATCATGACCTGAGCCGAAGGCAGCTGCTTAACCCACTGCGCCACCCAGGCGCCCCTCCCCTACTGCATTTTAAAGGCACTTTTAAGTAATGCCTCTCTGGGTGTTTAAGTTACCAGTTACATACACAGGTTCGATTTGTCTTGTTTCATTTTACTTTGTAATGATGTAAAACATTACATGTTTCCAAACTCAAAGCTACAAGACAGGGCGCACACAGAAAAGACCAATTCCGTCTCTACCCCCTGGTTTTCCTCTCCCCAGAGGTCACTGTTTTGGTTAGCCTTTTGTTTACACTTCCGCTTATAAAACTGTAAGTAAGCAGACAAATATGTATTTTACATTTCTCTGAGGTGTCTGTTCCCACCTTGCTGCCCCCCCCCCCTTGTTAAGTTAATAGATCCTGGAGGACCTCCTATACTCCTCATCTGCAAAATGGAGGCGAGGGGCAGACCTGGCTGAGTCTCTTGGAGAACTACTGTCCAAGGGGAGGTTCTTCAGATCCTCAGGAAGGATGAGATCCAGATGGGCCAAGGCTACATCCAGTGCCCGCTGGGGGCCTGGGGAAAAGGGGTGACGGAGGAGGGAGGAGAGTGGGGTGGCCCCGTGCTGCTGTGCCTCCTCTGTGTCTGCGCGGCCACAGGACGCAGCTAGGTCCTTCCCGATGCAGTGTTTCCATCACAGCCTGCTGGCTCTGTGTCCGGTCTGGTCTGTCCTATCGCACATTGTGCGGCAATGAACAGCCGGGTGCGGAGTCTGTTCCCGTGTTTCGCGCGTCCTGGCGGACACAGGCGTGGTGGGGAGAAGGAGACCGAGGCAAGAAGGGACATTTAGGGCGGGGTCAGAGACTTCGCGCCTGGCCTAGGTAGCACTTAGAGGTAACATTTTTCAAGGGGTCCTGGACGCCTCGCTTCAAGGATGCCAGCGTCAGCACAACCCAAACTGAGGGGACAACGGGGCGGAGGCAGAGAGGAAGGCAAAGGAACAGTTCCAGGTCAGGACCGTCCGAGCGACGTGAAACAGGCACCTGCAGAGGGCAGGAGGCGTGGACGGTGTAGCGGCGGTTGCTGGTGGGGGTCGTGGAAGGCCACATCCCGCACTCGGGATCCTCGACGACGCACCAGGGCACACCCCCGAGCGCGGTCCTGGCGGGCGCCCAGCCCTGCGGCCCGCCGGGCTCCTCGCCCACACTCAGCTCGAGGCCAAGCCCGCCAGCCAGGTCCCGCCCCAGGCCCCGCGGAGCTCCGCCTCCCAGGCGTGGAGCCTGCGGAGAGGCTTAGGGCTCCCGCGCGCACCATACCGCCCTGCGCACGCGCTGGATCGGTGGGTGCGTCCGAGCCGCCCGGAGGAGGGGCGTCCAGAGCTAATGTCTTCAGACCCGGGAAAATGACGAGGTCCGGGTGGGCCGAGGCCTCTTCCAGAGTCCTGGGGGCTGCGGGAAGGTGAGGAGGAAGGGGAAGCCCCGGGTCAGGCTGTCCAGCCCCCTACCTCCCATCTCCACGCCGGGTGCTGCCGGACCCAGGCTTTCTCTTTCCAGCCACGCCCTCCTTGTCCCCAGAGATGTCGTAGCCTCCGTGTAATTGAGCCCTAATCTCACCACGTGCTGCTGTGTGGGTGCAGAGCGGGGGCGCCTCACGGGTGAAGGGGTCCCCTCCTCCTTCCCCTCTCCTGGGGTCCCTGATTCTCACATGTAAAGCAAGATTCGGGGCGGACGTAAGAGGTGTCGAGGCTCAGACTTGCTGAACGCGGGTAGTTTTCCAGCGGAGCCCCGCCAAGACAGGGATGCGTGGACTGTTATTTGGGTTGGAGTCTTAGTCTGCCCCCACTAGAGGGGCCGTGCCCCGACCCGACGGCAGCGGTGGTTGCAGGCTCTGCTGGACACGTAGGACTGGGGCCTCGCTGTCTCCCGGTTATGGCACACCCCTCACTCTGCGGCTGGTGAGGGGCTGGGGGAGATGGAGGAGGGTGTGAGGAAGCCGCCTGGTCGGGTTAGGGATGGGCTAGGCCAGGGTTTACTCTTCTCGGGCCCCCTCGCCGGGCGAAAGTGCTGCCTCGGCTAATAGCGAAAAAGGAGAGAGTGGGACACGGAGGCCTCGGCTCTCAGGGCGCACTTTACCCGCGAGCGCGCACCGCCGCCCAGTCAGGAGCCGAGTATGGGGCGGAGCGCTGGGCGCCCCCGCTCCTCCTTCCCGGAGGTGCCCGGGCACACCCGCGTCCCTTCTGCGAGTCTTCACGGCCCCCGCCCGGCCCCCGCCCCGCGACGCCGCGCTCATTGGTTCACACGCCGCCCCCGCGCCCCCGACGCGCTGCACCCCCTCCGCCCCCCCCCCGGCCGCACCCCCCGCCCCCCCCCCCCCGGGCCGCACCCGTCCACCAGCCCCCCTGCCCCTCTACGCGCTGTTCTCCTCGGCGGGTCCCCCCTCCGCCAGGCCTGCGCTCTCCGAGCTGCTGGGTTTAGGGAAACCGTCCCTAGGGGCAACGCTGGAGGGTGGTTTTCCCAGCCCGCGAGGCCCGCAGTAGGAGGGCACCGGGGAGCTGAGAGGCGGGGCTTGGTGACGCAGGAGTAGTCGTTCTGCATCTTTGGGGCAGGGCAGGAGACCGGAGCAAAGCCGCGGAAATCCCGCCAGAAAGCGCTGCTGAGCGCGGGACGGAGCGGGAGGGGTGGAGGCGAGACTGAACGGGGTGGGGGCGCAGCCCGGGGGCGGGCGCGGAACGGCGCGCGGGGGAAGAGCAGCGGGGCGGGCGCGAGGCCGCAGCCCCTCCGCGTCTGTGCGGGTCTGAGTACCGCGCGCAGACCGTGCCGCCCGTCGCTGCCTCCCCCCGCCCCAGGCCCTCCGCGGCCTCAGTTCACCCCTGGGCCGGTCCACCGAGAAGCGGAAGCGGAGCTCATTCCCCGGAAGACAGGCCCCAGGACCCGGCGGAGCTGCCGGCCCCGCGCGCCGTCGGGCTGCACCCTGCGCCGTCGGGCCGCACCTTGCGCCCTGTCCGGGGCCTCACGCCCCCGGGGGCCCGGGGGCCCCCCCCCCCCCCCCCCCCCCCGCTGCAGAGATGCCCCTCCCGCAGGCCTGCGGCGGGAAGGCTTCCGCACGCCCCTCGCCGACAGCGGCAGACAGCTGTTCCTGCCGCCCGGGGCGTGGTGGGTGCCTTCACCTGCGGCTTCTGCGTATCAAGGCGACAAGGGGTCCAGGAGTGTTCTCTCCCCAGGTGTTGCCTGTCCGAGAAGAACAAACGCTAAAAGGAACAGAACTGGTCGAGAGTTGGGCCCGTAACCGACTGAGCCCCCAGGCACCCCCAGAATTCACCTTTTAGACAGGTTTTTCTTGACTGGCTTGGTGATTTTAAAAATAATGGCAATGTAAATGCCTTTGGAGACCGTGGCTACCGTCCCGCTGCTCCCTATTACCTCTTGTCTGCCCGGCCCCTGGAGGCCTGCACCTTTTCCTCCCCCAGCTTTACTGAGAGATAATGACGTGGAACATCGCGAAGGTTTATGGCGCACAGCATGATGATTTGATGCGCCTACGTGTTGTGAGATGTCTACTACGGTGAGATCAGTAAACACATCCTTCACCCCACGTAATTACCATTTTGCTGTTGTTTTGGTAAGGACACCAGCCATCTATGCGTGCAGTCACTTCCAAGTATAGGGTCGGTGTTGTTAACTGTAGTCCCCATGCGCACAGATCCGTGCTCTAACGGGAAGCATGTGCCTTCTGACCAGCGGGTCCCCACTTCTCCCAGCCGGTCGACCACTGCCTGCGTCTCTGTGAGTGCCACGTTGTTAGCTCCACAGAGACAGGGAGCACACCACGTCTGTCCTCACCTGGAACTGGCTCAGCGCCATGCCCTCAAGACCAGCCTTGCTGCGGCAGATGGCAGGGTTTCCTTCCCTCAGATGGCTGAAGGGCATTCATGGACTCACACACACATGTAAATACCGTTTCCTTTGTCCGGATTCTACCCATCGCGCCGTGCTCGCCATCGCAAGTACGGTTACCGTCTGTCATCGCACTGTTGTGACATCAGTCCTCACGGTGCTCCCTGTGCTGGACTTTCCGTCCCGGGGACATCCGTACTGTAACCCCGGAGGTCTGTGCCTCCTCAGCCCCTTCTCTGTTGTGCCCACCCTGCACCTCCCTCCTCATGCCAAATGCTGGTTTGTTCTCCGCATTTATGAGTATGTTTCTGTTTCTTTGTGTGTTTGGTTTCTTTCTACCACATGTACGTGAAATCCTTTCTCTGTCTGACTTACTTCAGTTAGCGTGATACCTCTAGGTTCTTCCCTGTTGTGGCAAGTGGCAAGGTCTCCTTTTTCGTGGCTGAGGAATGTTCCATTGTGTGTGTGTACTGCCTTGATGGGTACGTGCATTTGTGAACAGACGGACGCGTGGGCTGGTCCCTCTCTGGGCTGTCGCATGTAGTGCTGCCATAAACACAGGACCGCATCTGTCCCTTCAAATGAACGTTTTCATTGGCTTTGGGGAAATACTCAGCAATAGAATTATTGGATTGTACGGTAGTTCTACTTTTGACTTTGTGAGGAACCCCCATAGTTCTTTCCACACTGGCTGCACCCACTGACATTCCCACCGACGCGGGAGTCTTCCGCTGGTGGCACTGACCGCTGGGTCTTGTCCACCCAGTAAGCCACGCTGTGCCTCTTGATCGAATAATTTGATCCGTTTCCATGTAAAGTAATTGTTGATAGGTAAGGACTTAGTGTTCCCATCTTGTTCATTGTTTTCCGGATGTTCGGTAGCTCCCTTTTCCCTGCGTTGCTCCCTCCCTTTGTGAACTGGTGATTTTCCATGGCGCCAAGCTCTGATTCCTTTCCCTCTATGGCGTGCGCATCTACGAGAGGTGACAAGCCTTGTGTCACTTGAGGCTTTCTTGAAGCATCTGATAGGTGTGACAGTCTGCTTCAAAGTGGTAACAACTTACTTTTGATCACGTACAGAAGACTACCCTTCACTCCACCTTTTATGCTTTTTGATGTCACAATTTACATTTTTTCTATTGAGCATCCATGATCAAGTTATTGTAGTTATGGTTATTGTTAATACTTTCGTCCTTTAACCTTTATGCGAGTGTTAAGTAGTTGCATTACAGTGTTCTGAGTCGGACTCTATGCCTGGCTTTACCAGTGTGCTATTTTCCTAGGTTTTCATTTTACAAATTAGTGGTCTTTCATCTCAGCTTAAAGACCACGTTTCAGCGTTTCTTATAAGGCGGGTCCAGGGTGGGAAGTCTTCCTGTGCCCTTCATGTCTGCCCTGGGGGGCAGAACCCGAGCTGGAAAACCATGGATTTGTGTTTGTTCATATGGCTTGGTCTCAGCACAATAATGAGCATGACATCATTCACACACCCTTTTTTTTTTTTTTTTAAAAGACTTTATCTATTTGACAGAGAGAGAGATCATAAGCAGGCAGGGAGAGAGGGGGAAGCAGGCTCTCCGCTGAGCAGAGAGCCCGATGCCGGGCTCAATCCCAGGACTCTGAGATTGTGACCTGAGTTGAAGGCAGAGGCTTTAACCCACTGGGCCCCCCCCCAGGAACCCCTCATTTATGCACATGTAGAAACACAGCAAATACTCCATAGGGTTCATGGCCCCATATATAAGTGATGGAAACATAAACACAAGGCCTGGGGCACACACTAGACATGTGACTGCATTTGTTCTGGGAGGGACAGGAAAAGGTGTAGCGCCTCCAGTACATCTCTAACATCTAATTTTATTTGACAAAAACCTGAGGCAAATATGGTGAAATATTCACATCTGTTAACTCTGGGCTGCGGTTACAAGGATGCTTATTATGTGATTTTCTATTCTTTTCCATATTAACATTTTCAAAATAAAACAGTTCAGTTAAAAAGGGAAAAATATTAAAAAATGAATAAAGGATAAAAGTAAATTCAAAGTAATTCTTAAATTCTGAAATTAAAAAGTTCAAAGTCCCTAGAACTCAGGAAAATACAAATAAGGAGATACAAACACAATAATGAGGTAAAGCTTTGTACTTGCCAGATTGGTGGTTTTATTTTTTAAGTAAAAGCTGATAAGGATGGGGACAAATCAGACCCTTCACACGTTGCTGGTAGGAGTGTGAATGGTCGCAGTCTTCGGTCAGAAGGCGTCAAGGGAATGATGTGAGCGGTGAGCGAGTGGTGGCCAGGAAGCACATTGAGAAAAGCAGAATGTTTCCAGACTCGGGATAGGACTGTGGAGTGGCAGTTAGGTAAAGGGAGGCCTGCACAGAGGAATCCTGTCCCTGGTTCCCCGAGGAGAGACAAATTTTGCTTCATTAGAAACAGGAATTAGAGAGACGCTTGGGTGGCTCAGTGGTGGAACTGCTGCCTTCGGCTTGGGTCATGATCCCAGAGTCCTGGAATCAAGTCCCGCATGGGGCTTCTTGCTGGGCAGGGAGTCTGTTGCTCTGCCCGCTTGTGCTCATGCACTGGCTCTCTCTGACAAATAAAATCTTTTAAAAAACAAGAATTAGAAACTGAAATAAAAACAGCTCTGTTTGAACTACCTTGGTGGCTGAAATGTGTGCGGAATTGGTGGACTGGGTGAGGTTCTCATCTGACCCCACGCACAGGGACTGCAGAGTCGAAAGTCCTCTGCAGAATCCGACACATGCAAACCAAGACCGGTGAAAAGCAACCATAAAAGTCAATGCATGGGCTCATAAAGTCCATTCGTAAGTAACAGTTAGTGCAATTTAACAGGGACTGAACTGCTCAAAACCAGAACGGTCATGGGATTAAAAAACCAACATCTGTGTGGTTGCTTTTCTTCCCTGGAGAGACGCATCAGGAGAGGCACTCGGGTGGCTGTGTCTCATAAGCACCTGACCCTAGATCTCAGCTCAGGTCTTGATCGCGGGTCTTGGCCTCAGGGTTGTGAGTTCAAGCCTTGTGTTAGGCTCCACCTTAGGTGTGGGACCTACTTAATAAATAAATAAAACACATGAGCATCGTGTAGAGGCTGCTGTCCCAGTGCAGATGGGGGGGGGCGGGTTCCACGGCAGCCTCGCATGTCGCTCTCTGCCAGGGGAAATCGCAGGCTGCCTAACACCCCAGCTCCAATCTAGCTGCTAGCAGGGTCGGGGTAGAAGCCCAAAAAGACCTGGTCCTCACTCCACTCAGTTATCTAAAGGGATGGATCATTTAAAAATTTTTTTTAGTTTTTTTTTTTAAAGATTTTATTTATTGGACAGACAGAGATCACAAGTAGGCAGAGAGGCAGGCAGAGAGAGAGGAGGAAGCAGGCCTCCCGCTCAGCAGAGAGCCCGATGCGGGGCTCGATCCCAGGACCCTGAGATCATGACCCGAGCCGAAGGCAGAGGCTTAACGTACTGAGCCATGCAGGCGCCCCCAAATTTACTTTTATTAGTGAATTTGTTCATGAACATACAGTGTAGTATCGATTTCAGGTGTAAATACAGCAGTTCGGCACTTCCGTAGAGGCCCCTCTGCTCTGCTCGACAGGACAGGTGCTCTCCTTCACCCCATCACCTGCTCCCCCCACCCCGCCCCCGCCTCTGGTGACCATCCGTGTGTTCTCTGTAGTTCAGAGTCTGTTTCTGGGTCTGCCTCTCTTTTTGTCCCTTTTGCTCATTTGTTTTGTTTCTTAAATTCCACATATGAATGAAATCCCAAGGGTTACTATCCAAACTCCACAAAGGACTTCTACAACTCAACACCCCCAAAACAAATAATCCAATTAAAAGTGGGCAGAAGACTTGAACAGATTTTTCTCCAAAGAAAACATCAAGAGCTTGTTTAAATCACCGGACTGGGTAATTTCACTGCGAATCTAGCCGTGCTTCAGGACCCAGGTGTCAGATTCATGCTGGTCCAGGTGCTGCCGTGAGGATGTGTTTAGGTGAGATTAACGTGTAAACCAGCGGACTCTGAGTACGGTGACCCTCCCTGGGGTGGGGGCCGTTGAGAATTCTCCTCCAGCTGCAGCATCAAGTCGTCCTGGGCTCTCTACCTGCTGGCCTGCACCCCCCGCTCCGCCACCGCCAATTCACGCTGGCTGGTCCTGACGACCGCCTGAGCCCATTTCCTAAACCCTCTCTGCAGACATCATACTGGTTGTTTCTCTGGGGAACCCTAACACCGTGTGTCCCCCGCCCCCAGGCATCACACTACTTGCGCAGTACATGACGTCAGAGCAGACTGGCAGGAAATGGCGCTGCCGCTAAGGATCTCAGCAGAGCCCTGTCAGAGCCTGTCAGGGCAGCTCGCGGAGCCCAGCTCGGAGCCCTTTTGATAAAGGCCCCCACGGATGGACGGACCGCCTTCGGGAGGAATCCCACAGCTGGAGGGGCAGATGACAAGCTGGTGTTTGCAGGGGGGACCTGAGTGCAGGGGCGTGGCCCACATGTCAAAGTCCTAAACCGCAGGGCTTGGGAAGGAGCAGGCCGCGGAGGCTGGCTCTAATCTAATCTGGCTGGTGTCCTTGTGAGCACAGAGATATCAGCAGTATTCTGCACGCGGCAACGGCCGTGTGGGGACAGAACAAGAAGCTGGCCGGTGGCCAGCTAAGGGGAGAGGCCCCAAACCACATTGATCTTGGACTTCTAACCCCTAGAACCCTGAGCAAATAAATACGTTGCTTACACCACGCAGTGAGGCAGCTCTAACGGACGTCCAGACTAACTCCCCTATCCACAGGTCTATGGGCGGGCCTGCGTCTCCCCCCCAGCTCTCAGTGCCCAGCTCCTCGAGGAGCTGTGGGAGGGGGCTTCCTGCTCCGTGCACCACCCCCCACAGTCATGCTTCCCACCTCCGTGTCCCCGCCACAGTCTTGTTCCGGGCCGGCTGCTTCCTCCAGTGCCAACCCCACCATGCTCCCCTCCGGGCGGCATTTCTACCCGCTGGACACAGCTCTGGGCGCCGGTGACCTTGGCCATCGGGGACAGCCGGACGAGTCAGCCAACCAGACGAGACTATGTTGGAGGCAAGGGGAAGCAGGAAGGGCGGTGGAGGAGGAGGGAAGGGTTCCATGCTCAGCGGGGCGCGCGAACAGGCCCCGGCGGGTAGGCCTGCTGGAGGGCGCTTTCCAGCGACGTGTGCACCCGGTCACGGCGGGCCAGCGGAGTTAGGCTGATTATCATCTCCCCTTTGTGCTCTGGATGTACTGCAGTTAATGTACGTGCTTTTACAATTAGAAAATAACACGACAAATCTTACACCAAAGCTTCCGTCCCCTTGCGGTGTCTGCAGGACAGCGTCTGCACTAACGGCCTCCGGCGGCCTCCCCACCTCTGCCCAGACTCATCTTTGGCTCCTCTCAGGACAAACTGTTTTGTCCCCTCGGATGGATTCTCTGTCACCCACATGTGTCAAGTCAGATGCCAGACTTGGCAGAGAAAAAGTACGGGACCCGCAGTTAAGTCTGAATTTCAGAGAATGAATAATGCAGTTATTTGAGACATACTAACAAAATTATCTGAAATTCAAGTTTTGCTGAGCTTCCTCTCCATGTTTTATCTGACGACACCACAAGTGAGTTTCCTTGGCCGTCGGCTGGAATAATCTTTTGCATGTTTCCCAATCTTTCTACTTAGACAGGGGTTGGCTTGGGGGGTACAGAAGGCCAAGCCCGTCAGCTCCCCTGGAAGGTATGCCTGGGATGGTGGAGGCTTTCCTGGAGACCGCACAACCCTGGCTGGCTCAGCAGGTGGAGCATGGACCTTGATCTCGGGGTTGTGAGTTTGAGCCCCATGTTCGGTGTAGAGATTGTTAAAAAAAAAAAAAAAAAAAAGAATGGCCTTTGATCAGAAGCTTCTGACCCTGGCCTTGGGTAAAAAGGTGAATGTCCAAGGGCTCTGAACTTTTCCCGCAGAAAAGAAACTCTATTCTCGTCTACGGGATAGTTACTTCAGTCTTCCAATCTTCCAAGATTTCCTTCTTTTAGTTGTGGTAAAAATGTTCTTGGTCATGTTTTTAACTTGTCAAAAAAAGACATTTTATTGGTTTTAGACGAAGACAGAAAAGAAGCTGTTAAAATGGACAGTTTTTCTGTCTGTCTGCTTTCCTGGTGGCTTCACAGGGGCCCCCGACACCCCTTCTTTAGCTGCACAGGCCCCGTCTGCGGGGACAAGGCCGTCAGTCTCCTGCCAGGCAGCCTTGCGCTCACCGGCATCCCAACGAGTGGACCATGTGCGGCGCCGTGGGACCTCGGCTGGCTGTTGCCATGAGTCCACGGTGCGCACGGGGACGCGGCGTCGTCCTGCCCGAAGCTGAATCCCAGGCAGGCTTCCCCTCTAAGACTGGGAGAGTCCAGGCTCCCATGACCACGTCTCTCCATCTTGCTGTCCTCGGAACCCACCCCGGCTCCTGGGGCAAGATAGTGATTCTTGTTGCTATGTTAACTGAGGATTTTATAGAGGCCTTTGTGCTGAAGTGACAAAGATCTTCAGGCTGCCTCATTAACTGAAAATACAACGCTCAGGGTGCAAAATTTTGCTAGTAAAAGGGAGAAACACAAATAATATACTTGATTTACTGCTAAAGAAACACTGGAAGGACACACAGAAAACAAGAGAGTTTCCCGTGTGGCAGGGATGGGGTCGTGGCCGAGGGGTGAGTAGAGGCGGGGTGCTTGTAAATCCTCTCGACGGACATTTTTTTATGTCTTAATTATTGAACTAAGTGAATTTAAGTGTGAGGCATCTGGGAGACTCAGTCAGTCAAGCGTCTGCCTTTGGCTCAGGTAGTGATCCCAGCGTCCTGGGATCACGTTCCAGTCAGAATCTCGGTCCTGGAATCGAGTTCAGGTCATGATCTTGGGGTCCTGGGATCAAGTTCATCCCATGATCCCAGAGTGCTGGGCTCGAGTCCCGCATCGGGCTCCCTGCTCAGCAAGGAGTCTGCTTCTCTCTCTCCCTCTGCCCCTCCCCACCTCGTGCTCTCTCTCAAATAATAAAATCTTTTAAAAAGTGTGTAAGTGTGTAACTCTTTAAACATTAAATTACATCAGGGGTCCCTGGGTGGCTCAGTTGGTTGAGCGACTTCTTCCGCTCAGGGCATGATCCTGGAGTCTGGGGTGGAGTCCCTCATCAGGCTCCCTGCTCGCAGGGGTCTGCTTCTCCCTCTGCCTTCCCCCTCTTACGCTTTCACTCTCTCTCAAATAAATGAAATCTTTTTTTAAAAAATGGAATTACATCATAAGAATGATATTACTATTTTATTTTCTGGCTCTGTCACTTTGTTGTGAAGGAAGCCAGTCAGGAAGCAGGGAGCTGCTCTCTCCAGATGCCGAGATCTTCCCACTTCCTGGGCTCACCCTGAGCCACCGAGCCCACCAGAATCCATTCCCATGACTTCAGGACTTTGGGGCTCCACACTGTGTCAGTCTTTTAAAAAGATTTTTCTCCAATTCTGCTCTGCCACTTGTTATAATTCCTGGCTGTCTGCCACGTGTTCCCAGCTCGACTTTGATTTCCCGGAGTGTAGCATCAGCACGTTTGCCGCTCGGTCTGTGTCCAGCAGCCCAGATTTCTGAAGCCCCCGTGGTCCCATCCTGTTAGTCCTGCTCTCTTCTCCCTCTGGAGCCCACTTATCTCTGCTTGTGAGCGAGATATTTGGAAAAGTATATGAAAAGTCATTCAAAGCCTACAATGATGTTAAGTTTCTTCCCAGGAAGATTTTCGTTTTTAACACAAGCCAAGAGTCACCTTAAACAAGGTCAGCACGACATTTAGGGGCCTGGGACTTCATTTCTAGCTCCTTTAAAGGCTGCCCGAAATACAGCTTGGGATCTCAGCAGCCTGCAGCAATCAGCAAATGTCCCCAGACAGAAGCAACCCCAGGGGCCAGGCTCCCCTCTACAGCACCCTTTCCTCTCCCGAATTTTAATTTTTCAGACACTTCAAAAATATTTTATCCAGACTTTTTAGTTGTCTTCACTTGCAGGAAGTCGCAATTCCTCAGCGCACCGGTGGAGACGGAAACCCCTCTGACCCAGGCTCTGGTTTCCCCGGGGGCTGGCTTCAGAACACCTGCTTGTCTTTGCTTCCCTTAGCAGGCCAGTCTTGAGCTCGCACACAGCCCCCCGCACCCCGAATCTTGCGTCCAGAAGAGCTGGGGTCGGATCAGCCCTCCTGACCAGGCTCAGGACCAGGAAGCCCGTGGGCGCGCAGGTGGGGGCCCCCGGATTCTAGCTCCGTGCAGCACCGGCATCAGGAGCAGCGCTGTGACATTAGGGCCCCTGATAGGTCTCAGTTTGCAGACCAGGATGTGACAGGAGGTTGGAGCGGAGTCCGCTCTAGAGGCAGAAAGAGGAGCCAAACAGAAAACGCCCCGTGGTGCTAATGATGCATTAAAAACCTGTAAGCGAGCAAAGATTTCGGCGGCCTCCGCTTCTGGACACTGCTTCTTCCGTCCACTGGTTTGGGCTGAACCGCTCCGAGAGCTTTTGCTAAGTGGACTGGGGCAGGGTGTTGGAAGGGCTGAGGGTCCCGCCGCGAACCTGCTCCGAGGCGGTTTTCCGAGGCTGCCTCTCTGCGGGAAAGCCGGTGTTGATCTTTGCCAGAGTCCATTACGGGGCTGGCCTTGGTGACCAGCCTTTCAGGACGCGGGGGGCGCGCCGCTCCATCTGTACGATGGAGACGGCAGCTCCGGGCAGGGCCGGGTGCGCAGGGCCGGGCGCGCAGGGCCGGGCGCGCGGGTCCGACGGGCCAGGCGGGCCGGGCGGGGTGGGCGCGGACACTCGGGGCACTGTCCCCTGGGCGGCGGCTCCGCGGCGGAGGGTGGCTGCGTGTGGGGGCCGAGTGGCCCCGGTCGGGGGACTGTCTGTCGTTGGGTGACGGCGGTCGGAGGCCGTTAGGAACGTTGGGGTGCTTGGGGCGCGGGCGGCCGGTGGGCGTGCTCGGGAAGGAGCCAGGCGCGCGCCCCCGCTCCTGGGGGACTCCGGGCGTTGTAAAAAATCAACGGATTGGGGGCGATCCCGATACTGTTGCCCCACTTTCGATGCAGGGGAGCCCTGCCTGGAAGTCGGAGGCCGCGCGGGTGGACGGAAAAGGCCCGAACGCGGGCTCCTGAGGGCGGGGCGCTGGGCTCCCTGGCGGGGCGCGCACCCCGCTTTGCACCCGGCGCGGCCGCTAACTGCCGCTGCGCCCCGCCTGCCGCGTCACGTACCTGCCGCTGCCCGCACCTGCTGTGGCCGGCTCAGGGTCCCCAGACTGCCCGGGCCGGAGGACTGGGGGCGGCCCCAGGTTGGTGGGGCTTGAAGCAGACGCACTGCTAGACCCCCGTCAGGAAAGAGGACTGGGCTCCCTGGCTGGCCCAGGGGAGAGAGCGTGTGACCCTTGATCTCAGGGGTGAGTTCAAGTCCCGCAAAATAAAATGGAAAAAAATAAAAAGATAAAAGGATCTCAAAATGAGAAAATGTAAACGAGCCAAAGGGAACATTTACTTGTAACGATGACGAATTAAAAATGTTAAAAAGCTGGGGCGCCTGGGTGGCTCAGTGGGTTAAAGCCTCTGCCTTCGGCTCAGGTCATGATCCCAGGATCCTGGGATGGAGCCCCGCATCGGGCTCTCTGAGTCTGCTTCCTCCTCTCTCTCTGCCTGCCTCTCTGCCTACTTGTGATCTCTGTCTCTCAAATAAATAAATAAAATCTTTTAAAAAAATGTTAAAAAGCTGACCACAAACACCAAAACAACCACACATTTTTAACTGTCTGACCACTTGTATATTTTCCCTCTATTTTTAGCTTAGTACCTTTTGATTCCATCTTTATTTGACAGGAATTTTTAAATACATTTTCTCTGACAAGAGTGAATAAATTGGTATTTCCTCTAGCATGGTTAACAGGCTTTCAAATGGAAAGTTTAGAAAAGTTAATTTCAGCTTTATAGTGATTATTGGTAATGTCGATTTTCAGTATTGTTAACTTGGGGAAAACTTCTGTCAAGAGATTCTTACATGAGCTCTATGATTTCAGGGCATTTCAAGTTTTCTTGGGCAGTGACAAACCTTAAATTGCTGAAGGTCATCGATGTGTTTATTTTTAATTCCTTGTTGCAAAAGTGTTTTATGAGTTCTAGATTCTTTGTGGATGCCAGTATTTCATGCTAAAGCAACATGAAATTTTAAAAATTTCGGTGTGCTTGTAGGTTTATTCTTCTTCCTCAATTGATTTTCAATTGATTTTCAAGGGCTCTAGGAGTGTCTTCTTCTAGTTAAAAATTTATCTCCTCCTCAGCTATTGATTTGGGTTTGATCTTTTGTTCACTTTCTGATATCAGAACAACTTCTGTTGATTTCATACAAAAATATGTGAAATGTAATTTTATTTTATGCTGTAGATAATTGTATAGAGTAATACAAACAGGGATAGATATATTCCTGAAGAAGGGAAGGTCCACTTTGACCAGACACCGATGGCCTGAATCGTGCACTTTCAGTCGACCGTGTCTAGGCTGGGGAGGATGTGCCGGCTCGGGGAGGCACACGACGTAGTCTTACCATGACGCATCCACTGGGCCCGGCGCTTCTGCCCCGAAGTCGGCTGAGTGGTGTCAGTGGACGGCAGAGGTGTTCCTTAAAGCCCTTTCTACACAAAGACACCCAGCAAGAACTGATGAACCCCCATATCTCAGCACCGCCAAACCACGTAAGCCTCTGTTTCTCTCCCGCTGGATCGCCCCCCAAAATGCCACCTGACACAAAGGAAAAGAAATAGAAGACATGGCAATCTGCACTGTGGTTCTAATATGTTCTGCACGTTGCATAAACGAGCGGGACCATATGGACACGTGGCTGGGGTACATCGCGGGGTTGGGCTTGGGAAGGGCCAGTGGGAATGAGGAGCTTGGTGGAGGATCGTCCCGTGTGCTCCCCCGCTGTGCACCCTGGCCGCCACACTGCCCGCCCTCACCCGCCTCACCTCCCAACACTGCATGCCTCCCTCCATGAAGTCTGGAACTGGAGGTTCACAAGGTCCCCAGTTCCAGAGAAGGGGCTAATTGCGTAGTTCTATCCTTTGTTTGAAACAGGTGTTTCCAACCCAGGGCTGACAGTCAGCACCCCTACCCCCTGCACACAGGTGCCCCTGGGGCGTTCAGCTCTTCCTACAACCGTGACTGTCAAAGTATCCACGAAGGCTGGTCTGTCTGGGATTCTCGGGAGCAGCTACTCCGCATGTTCTTTTATTCCACCAGCTTCAGCTAATTTTATTTATTTTTAACTTAAATTCAGTTAAATTAACACGCAGTGTATTATGGGTCTCACAGGTAGAGGTCAGTCTTTCATCAGTTGCGTGTATCTTCAAGGGCCTGTCACCACTCATGCTCTGCTTCGTGCCCATCCCCCGGTCACCCCACCCCGCCCCTCTGTGACCCTCGGTTTGGTTCCCAGAGTCCAGCGTCTCTCATGGTCCGTCTCCCTCTCTGAGTTCCCCCTTCAGTTTTCCCTCCTCCCCCTGTGGTCCTCCCGCTGTGCATGTGCTCCACACGAGTGGGTCCTCCCGCTGTGCATGTGCTCCACACGAGTGGGATCACACGGAGTTTAGGACTCCAGGACCCTTTAACCACCTGGAGGAGGACCCTCGCCTTCCCTTCAGGCCGTGGCCTCCGTGCCGTCGGGTAGAATCCCGGGGCCTCCAGGAGACCAGCTTTCGCCACGGTCCTGAGGTATCCCCTGAGTCGCGCGGCTGCAGTTCCTGCGCCCCTGACCTTCCGTTTCCTAATTCCAGAGCAGAACACTTGAGGCTCCGTTCTCACTTCTTTGACATTTTACCCGCGAGCCTCCTGCCTTGGCCCCCGGCTCTGGCCGCCCTGCCGGCTGTCTCTCCCGGGCCGGACCCTTCTTCCGCTTGGCTTGCACGGCTGTGTGCCCCTCCTCCTCCCCAAACCTACACACTGAGTTAACGTGCCTCAGCCGGGAATCTCTTGCCCTGAGGAATTACAATGCCAGCTTTAAAGCTATCCTTTTTATTTTCTTTATTTTTTAGTTAAGTTTTTAATTTTATTTATTTTTAAAGTAGGCTGCGCACCCAGCATGGAGCCCACGTGGGGCTCGAACTCAGGATCCTGAGATCATGACCTGAGCCGAGATCAAGAGTTGGATGCTCCAAGGACTGAGCCGCCCAGGCGCCCCATCACCTATTTTCAACCATCCCCACCTCTGGAAACCATCCTTCTTGAAAGGAACGTCACAGCGCCCCTGGGTCTGGGCAGCGTGGAGCGTGGTCCCCTCCAGAGAGGTGCGCAGATCTGCGTCCTGTGTTGGGACAGCACCAATTGCCTCTCACAGAGAGACGGGGCCCCGCACCGCTGAAGGACCCCTCCTTCATCTGTGCCAGACTGGGGGGCAGGGAACCAGGTAAGAATAATTCAGAAGCTACCTTGAATTTGGGGTGCTGATGATGTCTCCAAGGGGCAGGAGGAAGGATCTGGCTGGCTCTGGGGCTCAGGGAGGCCACGGCCCCGTGTCAGCGCCACTGCCAAGGGACAGAGGGGACGGCTGGCTGTGGCCTTTACCCCAACGTCCCGGCAAGGGGAGCTGTCCTTCCAGGGGCGGCCACAGCGGGGGAAAGGGAACCTAGGGGCCAGCAGAGAAGGCAGTTTCCAGTGTGGGACTCCCAATGAGGGAACGTTTCTGAGTGGTCAGTTTGGAGGCAGGCTGAGGACACATCCCGAGGATTCCCGGTTAGGATTTAATTGGAGACTTTCAGAAGGAGCATTTGAGATGCCCACCCCTGTGTTAGCTAGAGGAGAGCGTGCAAAGAAGGGGAGACTTAATCCCATCGCTCAGGGAGCGAGGCAGGAGCTGAAGTCGTGGGTTGGCAGTGGCAAAGGTCCCAGGGTGGTGAGTGAGGTGGTGGGGCAGCAAGGGGGGGCGCCCCCCCCGCACCCCTGAGTGCAGATCAGAGGGGATCTGGGCTCAGAGCTGCTCCTGGACGGGCCTGGGGCCGGGTCTCCGCCGGCCGTCCTCCGGGGAGGCAGCGGTCACGCAGTGGACAGCCTGCCCTGCTGTCGGCGGGGCCCCCGAGGGTGAGCAGGAAACCGGCCAGCGGGGCTCACACTAACGTGAGGAGTTCAGAGCGGCCGCAAGGCGGACATGGGCCTTCCCTCCCAGCGAGGCGGCAACCGGGGGTCCAAGCAGGCGGAAACGGGGCAAATCACCCAACGCGACTCCTGACTGCAATATGTTACAGCAGCTCAACTCGCTCAAGACCTCCCGGAGCACGCGCTCTGTGCGAGGCTACGCTGCGTGGCCGTGGGGCGGGGGATAATCGCACCCTCCACTTCCAGCTGTGACGCGTGGTCGCCTGTCAGGGGACATGGGCCCGGAACAGGAGCTCTCCAGCTCTGGAGTGAGGATCTGAGTCACACTCTTCCTTTTTTTTTAAGATTTTGTTTATTTGAGAAAAAAGAAAGATTTTGTTTATTTGAGAGAGAGGGAGAGAGAGAGCGCACCCAAGCAGGGCGAGGGACAGAGGGAGAAGCAGACTCCAGACGGAGGAGGGAGCCGGACGCAGGACTTGGTCCCAGGACCCTGGGGTCATGACCTGAGCCGGATGCTTCACCTACTGGGCCACCAGGAGTCCTGACACCCAGACGTTTTGCTGAGTCTAGAATCTTATCATTCTAGCCCCTGATGGTCCCTCTTCTAAAATACTAAAATACTTAAGTAATGGTTTAAACTTTGTCCCAGGTTAAAATGTGCAGGTGGGGGTCCCCGGGAAAAGTACCCACCCTGTCTTCTCATCGTCCGGACGTTTGATTTCAGTGTCACTTTAATGGGGTTTTCTTCGTGTGAGCGAGATTGAGCATCGTTTATGAGGTAGAGATATTCTGTGGTTCTTCTATGAAGCGTCCACGTACGCTCCCAGTTTTCCCACCGACAGCTAATACTGCTTGTGTATTCGGAGGCTCCCTGTGTCTCCCTGTGTTGGCAAAGCAGCCGTCTGAATTTGACGAGCGTTGTAAACATGTTTGTTTTTACAGCTTGATTTGATCATTTGTCTCTTGATGTTGTGATGGTGGCTTTTTTTCCACAGAGAGATTGAAGATGTTTCTTACTGACACAGACTGGACAAGAATGTTATTTAGTCTCTGGTGTGTGACATGCGCCGTCTGGAGGACAGTCACCGTCTGCCACCGTGCAGTGCCATCGAGGTGTCACTGGCCGAGCTCCCTCCATGCACGTCTTTCTGAATGGGGTCGACTCTGTCTTTCCCTGCATGATGTCCATGCCGACATGTTCTTGAGCTGGTGTGAAGGTGGGTAGGGCGGACGCCTGCCTTGTAGTCTTTCAGTTAGCCAGTGGGAAACCCAAGAATAGGACCGAGTGACTCTACACACGGCCGGACGGTGTCAGGTGCTGTTCTGCCCCCGTCTGTCCAGAATCCAGCTATTGATGTCCGGTCCACTTACCAAGCGTCTGCTGAGCTCTGAGATGGGACGTCCTGGGCGAGGAAGCATGTGGTCAGCGCGACACATGTTGGGATCTGGGTCCCGGCTCTCCGTGTTCCCTGTGTGGCCGTGGGCAGGCTCCCCACCTGGCATCATGAAACAGGACAGGAACGTGGCAGGGTCAAGGGCTAGAGACAGGAACAGATGCGGGCAGAGGAGCTCGGGTCCGGGCCGGGGTTGCTGATTTCAGGAGGCAAAATCCCAGGTCTACCACGGTTCAGAGGGAGGTGCTGGACCGAGCAAGTCACGGAGCTGAAGGGGCTCCGTACTGGGTGTTCCGGGGGGATGGGGAGAAGCGGGGTGCACACAGCCCCCAAGCGGATGAGTTTGGGGAGGCAGCTCTGCGGGGACTGGCATGGAGGTGGAGAGGGCTCGAGCTCCCCGGCTCGGGGGAAGCCGCACGACGAGGTGGTGCGGACACTGAGAAGGACGCCAACTCACTCATGCGACGAGGGGAAGTCAGGGACCTGGGCTTGGGGACAGTGACTGGCTGCGGCCGGGGAGGGGGGGGGACAGGGAGGGGCCGTGGAGTGAGGCCCTCCCAAGTACCTCACGTTTCCAGCCTCTTCCTGTTATTAAAAGATTTTATTATTTAGTCACTTCTCCACTCCATGTGGGGTTTGGACTCAGGGCCCAGAGTCACAGCCAGCAACAGAGCCATCACGGCGGGTGTCAGGGACGCCTGGGGTCAGGGCGGGGGTCAGCCCCAGGACAGTGGGCGGGGCCGTCCCGGGTCGCATGGAGAGGCAGCTTCCGTGTGACACCCGACAGGGGCTGCGCAGGTGGGGCTTTGGGGACTTGGCTCTGGCTTGCGTCCTGTTTACACTGAGACCTTCTCCCTCCCCAGGTGCAAACCAGCCACACCTTCCCCAGCCAACGTTCACCTCACTCAGTGCCCTAGACCCCACCCCGGTGGCGGTTGGGGCTTCACCTTTCCCCGGCAGTCCCGAGTTTCCAGGAAGGAGGGGCCCCTCCCCTCTGCCCCAGGGCGCCCGACTCGCGCCGGGGAGAGCCTTCACGGAAGGCCTTCTGCCTGGACAGCCCAGAGGACGGCCTGGAGGGGCAGCACGAGGGGAGGCGAGTGGTCTGGAGAAGTGGCAGTGAGAATGTTTAAGGCAAGGGCGGCCGTCTTGGGCTCCTCTTTGGAGACGCTCTGAAAGGAAGGAAGAGGCGCTCGGACTTTGCCCGGCCGGGGTTGGCTCTACACGCCCTGTCCTCTTTCTCTTTCGTGCTTTGATCGTGGAATCCGTGTTACCCAGGAAAGGACACTGACCGAGAGGGAGAGACATGGATGCCGATGGCCGCAGCCACACGCTGCCACCGTGGCCCCCAGGCTCCTGCAGTCCCGGGTGGGCGAGGATGCCTGAAAATATCCCCTTCTCTCCGCTGCCCACCCGTCGGAGACAGTCAGCTTTGAGGCTGAGGATGTCTTGCCTTCCGGGCACTCTGAGCTCTGCAAATACAGAAGGCTCTGGAGAGGACAACAGAAGTGGCTGCGAACCGTCTGCTGGCGCCCCACGCGGGACAGATCAAGAGAGGTTTTCAGAGGCTGGAGGGTGTGCGTCGGGGCCCAGCAGAGACCTCCGCCAGGTGCAGACCCATGGGGTGCATGACTGGGCCGCGGCCCTGGTCGCAGACAATGGGCAGTTGTCGGACCCCGGGGGGCCGAGCCATGCCTCCTCTGCTGCCCATGGACTGTCCCCCTCCATCAGGGCCTTCTTGTCCCGGTGGTCTGTGCACAGGCCCCTCCAGAACCACACAGGAGAAGGGGGGGCTGTGGACAGGACCGCCTGGGCCATGGTGCCTCCGTGGAAGGACCTCGAGGGAGAGCGCGTCTGCCCCACCTGCCAGCAGCCCCTGCGGGGGGCCCTGAGCTCGGAGGGCACACCCCTCTTCTATCCCGACCCCCTGCTTCTGCCCACTGCCGAGGCCTCGGCCTCCGGAGTCCTCTGCCGCCCCCTGCACCGGCAGCCCTGTTCCGAGGAGGTTCTGGGAGACGGCATGGCCGGCCTCTGCGAGGTAAGGCCCCCTCCTGCCCCACGGGGTAATGCCCCCTCCTGCCCCGCCCCCGCACACGCTTGGAAACTCAGCGCTTCTCCGACCTTCCGCTTCCCCTGCTTCGAACCCTCATCAGACTCTGCCCTACAGCGGGTGCCCCAGTGTCCGTCTGCTGACGGGATCTAGGAGTGGCAGTGCCTGAGGCGCTGCGTCCCAGGCTGCGTGAGAGGCCCTCAGTTTGCTCATCAGGGGGATGGGCGTGGGCCTGAGGACAGGCAGCTCTTCCAGGACCAGACCCTAGGGTCCCCTGCTTGATACAACTAGACGTTCGGTGAGAAGTGGGATCAGCTTTTGCATATGCTGGTGAGGACCCGGCTGTCTACGTGTATTTCATGAGACTTTGGAACTATGGTCTTTAAGTTGAATTCCGGCGTAGTGAGCTCGCAGTGCAACATAGCTCAGGTATAAATCACCTCCCTGCGGGACCCCTGTCCCCCAGCAGCCGCCTGCCCTCCCCCTCCCCGCCCCTCTGGTGGCCGTCAGGGTGTGCTCTGGAGTTAGAGGCTGTTCTGTGGTTCTCTCTCTCTCTCTCTCTCCTTTGCTGGTTCGTTTTGTTTCTTCAATATCACACATGAGTGAAACCAGATGGTATTTGTCGATCCCGCCAATGTACTGAAGCCTGGAAATGGGTACACGATTCTCTCTTTCCCTCTTCCTTGGCCTGCCTGCCTGCCTTCCTGCTTACAGTGGTTATTTTTATCTTAATTTTTATCATAAAAGTTACACGCTCTTGGTAATACATTCAGTCAACACTGTAAGGAACGAGCTCGAAATGAGAATCTTGCTGCTTCCCGGAGGTAAGCATGGGTAGGTTTCTGCATCTCCCTCTTTCAGAACACTGTGAACGCCCTCTGGAAACGCCCCACACCCACCTAGCCCAAGGATTCTCCATTTGTTGGGTAGCTCCTTCTTGTCATCTAAAAGTACACCGTGGACATTTACCCATTTTCCCATCAGTGTGTCTAGATGGATTCTTACGAATTCTTCAGCCACCGCATGGCCCTCTGTGAGGGCGCCACGAGCAGCAGACGTGGGGTTATTTCAAGGTTATTGTTTTGTTTTGAGATTGCATAGACTGTCTGGGTGACGATCCTTCAACACATGTTCTAGAGGACTTGGGGTCTCCAAGAGAATACTTTGGGGGCAGTGTGAGGTACCTTCCAAGTTCAGATTGGTTTTTCCCGACCTTTTTATTGAATAATCCAGAGTGGCCCCGCGGATTTGGATCCCAGCCTTGTAATCTGCTGTGTCGGCACATACGCTTGTCTACTTTCTTGACTCCTGTTCTTCTGTTTCTTTCTTTCTTTCTTTCTTTTAAGATTTTATTTATTTATTTCACAGACAGAGATCCCAAGTAGGCCCAGAGAGAGGGGGAAGCAGGCTCCCTGCTAAGCTGAGAGCCCTATTCGGGGCTCGATCCCAGGACCCTGAGATCATGACCTGAGCCGAAGGCAGAGGCTTTAACCCACTGAGCCACCCAGGTGGCCCATCCTTCTGTTTATTTCTGCCTGTGTGCCTGGCCAGTCGGAACGCACACCTTTGCACCGTGTGTTAATGTTGGCTGAGTCTCAGGACCCTCCCAGTCCTCTTACGTGTTAGATTTTTTGTGGATATCCACTATGTTTATTTTGCCCCTTGGCTTTAAGATTGTCGTTACAGACCTGCCCACCCTTCAGCCCCAATCCAGTTAGTATTCGATTGGGTGGAAAATGGACATATTTTCACCAGGGTTTCATTCTGTTCAGTATGAAAGGTGAGTATTCAAAATCTTCATTTAGATATTGACTCTTTGAGGATGTGTTATGGTATAGGATGAGGAGGGGGAGTCCGGATCGGAGGGGACGATGGGCAGGTGGAGATATGATCTAGAAAGCCAGGGAGGCCGGCTCTCTCCGTGCAGGGCCCGGGGACAGGTGTCCCACAGCCGAAGAGGCCGGCACAATCACGGCGAGGCTTCTCCAGCTCTGCTCTGTGTGGGACGCTGCGCAGTCTCGAAGGAAGCCCAGAGGTGATTCAGAATCCTCGTCCTCAGGTCCGCTTTAAATAGGACAGGAAGACTAAAATAAGTAACAATGTTCGTTCCCTTGCAAAAGACCCCAGTAAGCTCCTGGAGTGTGTTAGGAAAGACCGTGTTTGCTGGCAAAGGACGGACAGGCAGGCGCTGTCCCTGCTGCCGGGCTTCTGCCGCAGAGGGAGGGAGACCAGCCAGGCTCTGAGATGGGAGTCACAGTGGCCCGTGGGGGGGTGGCGGGGGGGCCTCGGGGAGCCAGTGGCGCCCGGCGGGGACCTAGCAGAGAAGCTGGCCAGTTGGGGACCGAGGAAGAGCGAGGGTGCACACAGACCCAGTCCCGAGAAGCCTGTCACATCCGAGGAGTTTGTGATGACAGCCGTCGGCAGGATACACCGCCTGGGAATGGAGGGACCCGAGGGGCCTCCCGAGTTTCCGGGGCGAGAACCTGGGTGGAAATGGAAGGCAGAGCAGGTCTGAAGGAGGCGTCACTTCATTTAGGACACGTTGAGTCCACGTTGGGGCACATTTAGGGTCCTAGACATGCGGCAGGATGAGACGTGTGGATCTCCACAGAGAGCCTGGGGTAGGATCCCTAGAATCCAGCCACGGGATCCCCTGCATAAAGGTGTCTCCATCCAAGGAGATAGATGTAATGTCCTCCGGACTGAGTCTAGAGAGGACCAGGACAAGGAAGGGTGGGCGGGAGTGGGGATGGGGAGGGACATGGGGACAGTCCCCTCAGAGAAGAGGAGGCCCGAAAAGAGGCCATCCAGATGGATTTCATTCCCAGAGCTCTCCGGACCTGGAGGGAGCAGCTTCCGAAGAGAAGCCAGCCCGTGGCTGGGCTGTGCCGGGGCCCTGAGGACGCGGGGCCTGGAAGGTGGCCGGGAGGGCGGACAAAGAGCCGGCCGGGGACCCAGGTGAGGCCTCTGGCTGCTGGGCGTCTCTGCCGGCCTCCGGCCTCTGACCTCCGGTCCTCCGCAGACCCCTGCGGTGAGGAAGAGCTTCCCAAGTGGTGTCCTCCGAGCGCCACGTCTCCCTGTGCACTTCTCCCTGAGCGAAGCAGTAAGTTCTGAGAGTCTGCCAGGGAAAATGAGGCCAAAAGATGACAAAAATTAGAAAACACTCCTAATAAACAGCCAGCAGCTGCGACAAAATCTCCGGAAAATATTTTCCTGACCCTGCGGGAGGGACCTAATGCATGAAACCGCCGCTCTCCAGCGAGCCTCCCGTGCTTCTCTTCGGCCCACACCCGCCCTCCTGGGCTTGCTGGGTTTTCCACGTAATCACCGTCCGTCTCCCCCCAGGGCAACCTTGGCGCGTCTGTGTTGGGTTCTTATTTGTAGAGGGTTTGGTAGAACATATGCTGCCTCGCGTGCTTACGGGCTGAGTGAACACGACACGACCGTAGGCCTCTCCTGTTTCCTGCTCTTCCTGCCTGCCGCGCTGCGCTTGCACGTTCCCAGGAGCAGATGGACGGGACCCCCGCTCTCTGTGGCACGGCGGTGCTGCCGCGAGCCGCTTAGCCCCAACTGAGGAAGGGCCCCCCCGGGGCACCGACCCAGAGACAGGATCCGAGGCTCCCTGAGGCGGGCACACCCTGGGGGCCCAGCCCGGGCGCCCGTGGCCAGCCTGCGGGTCAGACGGACCTTCCCGTCACCCAGCGTTACGGGGTGTGAGATCTGTGTTAGTCTGACGGGCATCAAACAAGGTTTCGATGCCGTGTAACCGTCCGTTTCCGAGGTCCCTGGTGAGCTGGGCGTCTGTTCACGCGCACGAGAGCCCTTCGCGCGCCCTCTTCTGTGAATCAACGACTGATGTTCTTCGCAAACCTTCTCTCGGGTTCCTGTCCTCGTCCTGATGCGCCAGCTTCCCTTTCTACATCCCACAGCTGAGTCTCCTGTTGGTTTCGGACCCTGGGCGGTCCTCTCTCAACCTGGCATTTCGCTATTAATTTTGTGCACGGTGTCGTCACCAAGCCGCAATAGTGAATGTTGATGAGGGTTTGTTTTCAGACGCCACAGGTCACGACTGATTCTCTAACGATATTTTCTGCTGACGTTGCCAGGTTACCTTCACGCTGGGGTCTTCCTTCCGTCGAGAGCCGTCTTCCCGTTTGGACGCAGGAAGGTCTTCTCTGCGTCGGGAGTCAGTTTTCACGACGTGGTCTTCTCCAGACCCTGTCCGTTCTCTCACCAATGATGTCCTACTTTCCTTTCTGACCTCCTTGTGACCTGGGTCTGTCCCCGAGCTCTCACTTCTCCCACGTTCTGTGGGATCTTGTCCACAGGACTGTGCCGTGTCCCCAGTGCGGCTTCGTGGGCCTGTCACCCCGCAGGGGAGCCAGCACCTGTAGCTGATCCCACCTGGGGCTGCCCTTGGGGACACCCCCTTACCGTGCACGTAAACCATGAAATCCTGTGTCTGTGGCAGCACCAGCTTCGTTTAGCTTTGCTTCCCTGAAAGCAGACTGTTCAGGGCACTGAAACCCTTTACTGTATCCACAGCTTCAGAGGGTACCCAGGGACCCAGGGAGACACTGATCTGAGACTGAGAGAAGCTGTCCTTCCTGGGGCTGTGGGGCTGCGAGCCACGAGGCTTGTGTCCAGGAAGGGGAAGGGGTGCCCGGGACTGTGCGGCTCCGCGGGGTCAGTCCGCTGAGCTGGCGTACTGTGCCAGCGGTCACGGCGGTCCACACGCAGCGTTTGGGTGTTGGGAGGAAACACCCCGGAGTCCAGGGAGAAAGTCCTGCGACTCTGTCATTTTCCGTAGTTACGCCTCTGCCTTTGCTTTCCCGTCGTCCTCCATCTGGTGAGCTCCGTGCCCCTGACCCCAAGCACCATGCATTCAGTTTTTGGCAGAACTGTCCCATACCAGGTCGCGTGATCAGGCCCTCCCACCACCCAGGCCCCAGGCGGATAGACCACTGTGTGTCTCTCTAGGAATTGCTCACCAACAGATTGGGGAGGTTGCTGAGACACAGGAGAGAGCTCTGCCGGCTCAGGGCACAGGAGGGCAGAAACCTCCAGCCGGGCTGGGGGGAGGCGCAGGGTCCCGGGAGGGGCCGCCTGCGAGGGTCCTGGCGGCCGGTTGCTGGGCTCTGACCCCTGTGTGTCTGGAACAGCCTGATGGGTGTGTCGGGAGGGGTCCTGGGGGCCAGGAGCTGGGTGCTGGGTTCGGCCCCGGGGTCCACTGGCCCAGGGACTCGGCTCCAGTCCAGCCATGTGCTCCTAGTGGGGTTTAGACACGCGGCGGAGGCCAGTCCCACTCACCGGCTCCCAGGCACCGTCAGGGCCCGCGAGCTGCTCATCCCCGGAAAACACAAACCGCAGGCCTTTGTCCCTGTGGGGGGACCAGTCTGTCCCTCTTGGCTATGTGCACCGGACAGGTGGGCAGCGCCAGGCCGGTGATGGACGACACGCCTGTACGGTGGGCTCTGCTGATGGCGTGAGGGGGGGGGGCGCTGGTGTTGCCTCGGGAGGGCCCAAAGGCCCAGGGGTGAGGGGCCCCCACGAAACTGAGTCTCTGGGGATCCATCCCACAGGTTCCGGTGGAGGCTGAGCGGGAGAGCCTGCAGCAGGAAGCCCCCCTCGGGCCGCGGCCAGACCAGCCCAAGAACAGGCCGCTCCTGCTGGACGACATGCTGGTCCTGGTGGCCCTGTGCCTGCAGGACTTGAAGCTCAGAGAGTTCATGAAGGTGAGCAGAACTCTGGAGAAGGCCTGGGCGCCCACCTGCTGCAGGTGTGGACGGCGAGGATGGAGACCGTGCTCCTCCTCCGTGGCGGGGGTCCCTGCTGGCCATGGTGACAGAGCCCTGCTTCCTGGTGACACGTGGGGCAGAGCAGGGGGCCAGGAGGGGCCCCTGGGATCTGCGAGGCCTGGGACGGGCCGGAGGGGTTGGAGGTGGCGGAAGCGGGGTGCCCAGCCCACACTGACTGACTCTCTCTCGCTCTCTATGCTAGCAGGTCGGCGACTTCCTGGACAGGTAGGGACCGTCCCGTCCCCCTTGTGCGCCCACACATCCACACCACAGACATGTGCCTGCGCTTGGCCTCCCCGGGGTCTGGCGGGGTCCCTGCCCCGCCGCCTCGGGCCGCCCTGCAGCACGCCGGGGCCGAGGCAGCAGGACGGCTGAGGTTTCCTGGTTTCTAGGAACACTCCGCAGAACGGAGAGGGCCTGCAGCAGAAGAGGATGCTGAGCCCCCTGCTGCCCTCCTGCGTGGCTGCCACCAGCTGTTTCCTGGACCGCCCAGGCTCACCCCAACCCCCACCCCCGCCTCCCAACTCCCCCTCCTTCTGCTAGGCCAGTCCCCCAGGAGGCTGGCCCAGGAGGTTCTGGGCCCCCGCATCTCCCGAGCAGGACCCCCTGGGCTCGTCCCCGCCAGTCGGACCAGATGCCTGAGCCTCCTTCCTGAGACTTGCTCACGCTCGCAGCTGACCCCGCACATGTCAGGCCTGAGGCCGCCATGCTGCCCGCGAGCAGACGGCAGGGCCTGCGTCTCCCCATGTCGTGCTAGGGCAGGAGCGCCCAGTCCCCCACATGCGCTCCAGGGCTCCATGACCCCTTCCCATGAGCAGGACTGTGGCTGGACTGCGCGACTACAAAGGGCATGGAGTGTCCCTCTGGTTGCTGCGCTACCCTGTGTGGTCATGGCAGGCAAGACTCCTCGGACACCGTCCACGCTGGGCCGATGAAGCACGAGGGCCGGGCCAGGGACCCGCAGGCGGCCACTCGACTGGCCACAGCCTCCGGCCCTCGGCCCACAGGGAGCAGGGCCCTCAGGCCGGGCTGCAAAAGCATGAGTTCTGCCTACGGTGTGAGCCCATCCCAGGCACTCGGACCCCGACACCGGGACGGCGGTCCCCGCTCCTGCCCGCAGCAGCATCCTGCTGGCCCAGACACTCGGACGCCGGACGCCGACGGTGGTCCCCGGCCGGACTTGGACCCGAACCCCCACGTCTGCATGTGCGACGAGTCTTGTGCGCCCTTGCCCTTGGCTCTGCGGGAACCTGGCCGGGGGCTCAGCCGCACGGGCCTCGTTCTGTCACGTGCACGGTGGGGCTGCTCCCGCGGGCACCAGCGCACGGGTGTCGGGAGGATTAAATGAGGGAACACCTAGAACACTCCGCGTGCTGCGAGCTCTCCCTCTGAGCCTGGCCCCTCCCCACCCGCCATGGCTTCCCCGTGAGGCCTGGCTGTGGCGGAAAACCCCTTTTCCTCCTTCACCCGTCAGTTCTAACAAAGCTCTTCTTTGGAACGATCTCTGTCTTGGTGAATGAAGGTGCTGCTACTGGGGCGGGGGGTGGGGACAAGAGCCTCAGGGGAACCCACGGCCGACAAGACAGGCTGCAGCCCTCCCACGGGGCCTGGAGAGGGTGACAGCCAGGAAGGCGGCTCAGACCAGAGCTCTTGTGGGGCAGGCGGGGACCCTGAGGGCCGGTCCAGGACAAGCAGGCTCCCACAGCTGCCCCGAGTCACCGAGTCACCAGCAGTTGCGTTTCTCAGCGAGGGGAACAGATGCAGGCTCTTTGTGGGGAGTGTGGCCGTGTGAGCTAGCTCCCCGGGACCTGCCCACCCCACAGTGGTTCAGGCCCGTGGGCCAGATGGGTGCTCCGGCCCTCACTGCGTGACCTTGGTTGCACACACCTCACCCCGCCCGTGAGACGGGACTCCTCAGGGGCAGCTTCAGGGACATACTGCACACCATCCTCTCGCAGCTGCGGACCGGCCACTCGTGTCTTACCAGGCCTGCCAACACCAACAGAAACACAGGCCAGTTCTCAGTGGACCCCAGGTGTGGGGCTTCGGGCGTGTATTACCATCACTGAGAGACTTACACGCATCTACAGATTTGAATATAACGTTTTCTGGGAATATATATATATATTTTAATATTTATCTATTTGACAGAGAGACAGCGAGAGAGGGAACACAGCAGGGGCCGTGGGAAGGGGAGAAGCAGGCTTCCCGCCGGTCGAAGGCAGACGCTTAACTCACCAAGCCACCCAGGTGCCCCTTCCCCAAATATATTTTATAGACATCGTGAACGTGCCCAGAGGATGCGCTCAGCCCCGTGCAGCCGCCGCTCCTGGGCCCACGTGTCCTCTGCCTGCGCCCCATGAAGGACAAGCAGACCCCCAGGCACGGGCCTTGGCCTGCACGGGCTCCCAGGTGGGGAGGTGACCCCACTTCAGTTTGTGTTTAAGGAGAGCCAACAGTGCTGACGAGGTTGGCAGGGAGCGACAGGTTTGCACAGAGTGGAAGACGAGCCCCAGACCACAGAGGGCGTGAGAACCATGCTCTGCACACAGCCTCTCACGTCCCCCTGACCCCGGCCCCGGGGCGGCTGACGTCCCTCCCTTTCCATGCCCCCGACCCTGGCTCTCTCCCTTCCCCACGCTGACCCCTGGACACCAGTGAGTCCAGGCCTGGAGCCTCGTCGGCGCTGCTGCCGGTGCCCCCTGCGGGGAATCCGCAGCCTTGTGCGCGGGCGCGTCTCTGCCCCACAGCGCAGCTCTCTGGGCCTCATCCTGCCCACCAGCCCGTTCTCGAGCCCGGACTGTGACGGCCGCCGTAAGGGACAGTGTGGGCCGCCGGTTACCACGTCCGGCCTTGCACCTCAGCTGACGTGTGTCGGGGCCAGGAGGCCGCGGGCAGGGGCAGGGTCCGGTCACCCAGCGTCCGAGGGCTGCGGGGCCAGCCAGTCCGGCCTCTGCCGACCTTCTCCCTCCCCGGGCGCAGCGTCTACAGCACTCCTTCCCAGGAAGCCTTCCGGCCGGGCCAGGCCCCGTGCCCCGCACTCTCCCCCTGCCCCCGCTGTGACGTCCTCTTGCCGCCTCTGTCTGGTCTGTGAGCTCCTGCAGATGCCAGACTTTTGTCATTTTCACAGCAGCAGTGGCCCCATCCTGCCTGGCTCACCGGGAGCACCCAAGAGATGCTTCCCGCAGGCGCACATATACGAACCCTCGTTTCTCTGGAAGAAGACGGATGAGGAGAGGCGCCTTGTCCCGGATCACACAGAGTAGCCACAGGCTGGTCTCCAGCCCCGTCTCTGGGCCCCAGCCCAGGACTCCTGTGTCCCTGGAGCCCCAGGCCGGCCACGGGTGTCAAGGAACAGGCCTGAACAGCACATGGGGGGCCACCCACCTTGTCCTCCAAGTCCTCGCCCTGCCGGACTTCCACCCCGTCCCCCGGGAGCTGTCGGGGGTGGCGTTGGCACCGTCCTCCAGGGAGCTGGTCCCGGCAGAGGGTGACCGCCTCTCAGGAGCTCACGGAGAAGCTGGACCCTCGGCCCCAGAGCCCAAAGAAGGGAAAGACCTTGTGGGTGAAGGAGGCTGTGAAGGTGTAGATGGGCTCCTGGCTGACCGCGTTGGCGAAGGTCACCCAGCCCACCTCGTAGTCCAGGGACACGCGCACCTGCCGGGGCTGCTCCTGCAGCGCCAGCCGCGTGGGGAAGGAGCCCAGCGCCGACACGAAGCCCCAGGCCAGCCTCACGGCCCACACGCCCTCCTCCGGCCGCAGCCGCAGCTCCCCCTTCCGCCTCACGGCCTCGCTCACCACGCCCACCGTGCAGCTGCCCCCGTGCGCCAGGTCCACCTTCACCAGCCACGTGTGTCTCCCCGCCGTGAAGCCGCCGAGGGCCAGGACACAGGTGGCCCGGTCAAAGCGCTGGGGGCTGTCTGGCGAGCTCTGCCACTTGTAGGAGAACTGCGCGCGCCGCCGGTCCTCAGATACGAGGAGCTTGGGGTGGGCGGTCTGGGGGTCCAGGCAGATGTCCGCTGCAGAGGACAGAGACGGCAGCGCCTGTGTAGCACCTGCAGGAGCGGTTAACGCCCCGCCCCCGCCTGCTGGTGTCATTCTCCGTGTCCCCGGGTCTGCGGCACGCGTGTCTCCCAGAACCATGCAGGAGTCCCGCTGCTCCGACTTCCCCGCAGACCCCCCGGGACAGAGGCCGGGCTTTGAGCAGCCCGGCCAGTGACGGGGCGCGCCCCGCCCGCCCCCCCCCGCCCCCCCCCCCCCCCCCCCGCCGTCCTCGGCTTGTGCCAGCCTCGGAGGGCAGTCCTGTCCCTGCCAACGCGTGGCCTCCCGAGGCGGTGCCTGCCCTGCTGCCGCCGGCCCCCACCCCTCCTGCCTCCGAGACCTCCAGGGCCGAGAGGACCTCGGCTCCGTCCCGAGGGCAGGCCCACTCCTGGTCTGCCCCCCGCAAGTGCTCGGGCTCGCCTGAAGCTTATTCCCGCTGCCTCCGTGATTTTAGATCCGTCCGAGTCAGAGGGCGCTTCCCAGCATGAAACACAGCACGGACCCTGCACAGTGTGGCCCGCAGGTGGGACGGTTCTAGATGCAGGTGTGGCCGTGGGCCCAGCAGCACGAGGCGCCGGGTCTCTGGCCGACAGGTGCCTTGGGTGGCTCCTGCGGGGGGCTGCCTTCCCGCTAACCGTGCTGTTAAATTCCACGGAGACCGAGTGCGCTCTCCAGTGACTCCAAACCCAGATCAGAGTCCCCTCGCCCAGGAAGCCCTTCTTGATGACCCTGGTCCGGCTGGTGTGACCTTTGTCCCCGCCCGGCAGGTGCAGAGGAGAACACGCGCTTCTTGATGGTGTGTGTGTGTGTGTGCACGTGTGTGTGTGTGTGCACACGTGTGTGCGTGCGGGCGGGGGACTCCGGGGCGCCTGGCAGGGGCCCGATGACCCACGGCTTCCCCGCCCCCGCCCATCCTGGCGCAGGCCGCCTACCTGGCTCAGAATCCAGCTCACAGCACAGCTTCTCTGTGAAGAGGAACAAACCAGGATGAGCTCTCGTTGGTCTCGTGAAACCACACCCCGCTCAGTGGTGAGGAGACTGGCCCCAGCGCGTGGGGCACGGGACAGGGACAGCAGACGGACCCCCAGACCCGTGCTTCTGAACATCAGCGTCTGGAGAAGCAGCGACAGCGTGCGTCTGACTCTGGGGTCTGGGGGCGGCCGCCTGGCCCTGGGGCGCTGTGTCTGCCTTGAGCAGCCTCTCACGTGGGGCAGAGCACGTGCCCCAGAGACATCGATCAGAAGAACGGGTAAAGGGGCGAACTGAGTTCTCACTCTCCTGGGAAATTTTTGGAACGAAGGTCAGATCTGATTAGAGGACGACGTCCCTCACGGCCTGGCCGCGGGCGTGCTGGCTGCCGGGTTCCAGTGTGGGCCCATCCAGTGGGCGTTGCTGTGGGCAGGCCACATGGAAAAGGGCAGCATCATCCCCTGACGTCAGGGACAGGGCGCTGCCAGAGCCGCACACCTGAGTCACGCCCGGCATCACACCCGTTCCCACCAGCACGGCCTGTTCCAGGAACACGGGCCCAGTCCCCACGGGGGCCTCGAGCGCTGGCCAGACCGGGGGGAGGGGGGACGCGAGAGAGTCAGCAGCCCCACGGCACGAAGAAACACTCTGCCTGGTTATTAATTAGCCGTGTTCATCATCAGAAACTTACCATGTATGACAAGTGCCTCTGCAGACTTTTTAAATTATCAAAAATGACGGGTTTGTTAATCATTATTTTTTATATTGTTCAAGGTCAGCAGATCAGATTTACTTGTGTAATTGTTTTTCGGACCAGTTAATTTTTTTCCAGAGATCCTCATCTCTATTACTGCTCTCCAGTGTTACGTTATCCCGACCGGCAGATTTTACCAACGCGTGCAAGGAAGCCAGGAAAGCCCCGGAAGGTACGGGCCAAAGGGCGCTCAAGCCTTGGGCAGTGGTGGAGTGTGGGGGGCGTTCCCAGTCCCAGGCTTCATGGACCCCCGTGCCCGGGGGAACCCTGGGGTCCTCTTACCCAGAAACATCTCCATCTCCCTCCTCAGTGGGACAGCCTGCTGGGGGAAGTCCCGAATCCTCTGGCCCAGCTCAGGGGACACAGCCTCTGGTTTCCGGCACTTTCTGGTTTCACATCTAGGGGCACGGAAAGAGTGGGGTGTCTCCAGACTCGGCTGGCCACCTGCGAACCGGGCACAGGGGAAGCAGGTCCCACAGGCAGGCACACTTCCTCGGGGACGCACTCCACTGCCCACCGCTGGGCAGCTGCACGTGCAAAGGCCCGTGTGTGTGTGAAGTTGTGCCATTGACGGGACAAGGCTGTGGGCATGCAAGAGTCAGGCGTGTGACGCCGTGCATGCACGCCCGCGGGAGACGAGGGAACGGCAGCTTACCTTATCAGAGTACTTCTGATGTCCTAGGAGAAAGAGGGGAGGGCAGGAGTTCAGACAAACTCCATGTTGCCACAGAGGAAAAGCACCCAAGATCCTGCAGCCGCTGAGTTCTGGGGCTAGTGAGGCGTCCGGGGTCACAGAGCAGCCCTCTGATCCCACGCAACCACACAGCAGAGGGACCTGGCAGCCTGCTGGAGGCCAAGGCCCCTGCTCTCAGTCCCGTAAACCAGGAGTGTGGCCCCCAATCACGCTGCCCATCTGATGCCTCGCTGGGCCCCCCCGCTATCTCGGGAAGAGCTTCCTGAGTGCTGGGTGGCCCCACAGCACCCCCGGCCTCGGAAACAGCACGGGACATGTCTTTGCAGAGCATGAGATGCTTTTCAAACTGCTCGTTTCCACTGCATCTTCCTGTTGGAATCTCACAGTACCCCGAGAGGCAGGTAAGGAAAGGGCCCCCCAGTTCGATGGACATGGGACAGTGAGAAGCCAGGATGCAGAGTGACCAGGGTCTGTGTGGGCAGCCGGCGCTGGAATTCAGGACCTCTCTTGCCCTCAGGGTGAAGGGGAGGGCGCGGGAAGTCAGAGGCGGCTGCGGGTGGGGGGGTCTCACCGTCAGCAGCTCCCGGGCAGGCCTCCCGTTCTTCTCCTCCAGCTCCGAGATCAGGCTGCTGAACCGGCAGATCTCCTCGCTGACCAGGACGTCGAACGCGTCCCGTTGCCTCAGGATGTCCCCATCCAGCTTCTCCAGCTGGGCCAGGAGGACGCTCTGCTGCTCCTCCAGGAACTGGCTCAGGTGTGCAAACTCGAAGACCACTTTCTGTCTCCTGGTGGCGACCTGACACTGACGGGGCAGGGGGGAGGCTGGGAGGGTGATGCCTCCTCCTCTCCCTCCCTTTCCTTCTCTTTCCTCCGGCCCAGATCCACGGCCTCCTCCTTGGGTGGAGAATGGGAACCCCTGCCCCAGGTCCCTCCTGCTGGGCGGTTTCTGGGACCTGCCCCTTCCGTTGGGGCTTCTAGAAGCCTAGCCGGGGAGGGGGTGGGACAGCCTGCCTCCTGCCTCTCACAGGGCACGCTCTCCCCTCAGCACAAGGCTGTGTCCTGGGCCGAATCACCTTTGGTCCTTACAGCCTCAAAGCAGGTCTGGGAGGTCCTGCCGACTCCTACTCCCACCTCACGCCGAGCAGAGATGCGCTCGTTCCGGTGGGCGTCCGCTAGAGTGGCCACTAGAGTGACCTCCCAGCCCCTGTGCTACGTGGCCTTGGCTTCAGGGGGCCACTGGATCCCGGTGGGGGGGGGGGACAAGGTCCAGGAGCAGACGGAGACCTACCAGGAGGACTTGGATCCTTTCGTTTTCTCTCGACTGGATTCTTTGAATCTCCTCTCTCTCTTTTCTTAGACACTCAAGACACTTCTGTATTTGTTCCTGCAGAGAGAAAGTATGTAGCACGTTACACAGAAGCAATGACTGGTGAAGAGGACATGACCCGACGGAGGGGGCACCCCCTGGCTGACGACACCTGTGTCCCAACTGTCCGCAGCATCTGGCTCTCTCCAGGCCCTTTCCTTCTCGCTGTGTTCTCCAGGAACCTCTCCCCGTGCCAACACAGCCCATGACTCAGTTTCCCCATCTGAGGCTGGCAGTCTTCAGCTTAAAAACCCTAATTTGTTGGGGTGCCTGGGTGGCTCAGTGGGTTAAGCCTCTGCCTTCGGCTCAGGTCATGATCTCAGGGTCCTGGGATCGAGTCCCGCATCGGGCTCTCTGCTCAGCAGGGAGCCTGCTTCCT
>NC_081561.1:26592298-26611481 GCF_022355385.1 Mustela nigripes | reverse complement strand
TTCAGGGTCCTGGGATCGAGTCCCGCATCGGGCTCTCTGCTCAGCAGGGAGCCTGCTTCCTCCTCTCTCTCTGCCTGCCTCTCTGCCTGCTTGTGATCTCTGTCTGTCAAATAAATAAATAAAGTCTTTAAAAAGCAACAACCCTAATTTGTTTTGTGTCTGGTAAGCGAGGCCTGGGATCTGTCCCAAGCCTGATATGCCCTTCTTGAACGTGTTCCGACTTGCTCGCATCTCTGTCCGAGGGAACGCGTACACACAGTCGCTTGTTGTGAATAGAACCCGTTTTCTGTGTCTGATTCCAGACGGGAGAAGACACTTGGATAATATAAAAATAGCCGACACACGGCTGTAAAAACGGCTTGGTCTGGAGTAGAGTAGGAACAGGTTCACACACACAAACATCCACGTAGGGACGCTGAGGAAGACAGATGATGCTCTCCCGTCACGCCGGTGAGCTCGTGGACACAGACACGCCGTGGGTGACGGGGAGGACCGCGCACCCGAGTGCGCCCCTGCACGCAAACACTGGTTTATTCACCACACGAGCACACAGGCCTCCCTGCCCACAGCACATGCATGTCCGTGCACATCACACTGTCGGCACAATCGTCCCCCAAGCGCAGACACCCTCAGACGTGCGGGGCGGACCCCCGTGGCCACCCAAACAGTCCACGCGCCCTTGTTGCGTCCCGGAAACTGTGGCCGCAGGTGAGCAACACGGAACGTGCTGCAGCACGCCTGGGGCTCCTGCCCGAGGGAGGCCAGGGAGAGGGAGGCAGGCTGTGCCCCGGACCCCCGCGTGCCCTTCCTACCCTGTAGGGCCCTGCTGCCTCGTCCAGGAAGCGCACGGTGTGGGCCTGGTGCTCCCAGGCCTCCCGGCACACCACGCACAGCTGCGTCTCATCGTCCTCACAGAAGAAGTAGATCTTCTCCCCGTGCTCCCTGCAGAGGTCCTCTGCCTCCGAGTCCGGCGAAGACACCAGCTTGAGGTGTTCGATGCTCTCCACCACGCTGGCCAACTGCCAGTTGGGCCGGAAGCTCCCCGGGCGGAAGGGCTCCTTGCAGAGGGGGCAGGGGAGGGCCTCCCCGTGGAGGGCCTCCCCGGGATCTGTGCCTGGGATCTCGCAGTAGCGTGTGAGGCAGCCCCGGCAGAAGTTGTGGCCACAGTCGATGGTGACCGGCTCCCTCAGGGTGCCCTGGCAGATGGGGCAGTTGACCTCGTCCGCCAGGCTGGTCACGGAGGCGGCTGCGGCCATGGACCCGCTGTGCCTGCTGGCACCTCAAGGTCACTCTCTGTGCGGGGCTGAGCTGGAAGGATCTGGGAAAACAGCAAGATCACACACTCGTCCTCACACGGCCAGACACGGCCACGTCGTAGATACGCACAGACGCCCCGGTGGTTGTGGACGCGCAGGCACACACACAGACATGTGCGCACACACAGACACACACTCACCTGTGCACACGGACGCGCGCACGCACAGACATGCGCACACACGCGCCCCCAAGGACAAGGCACCCACCTGATGCCGAGGTCCTCTTGTCCTCCTCCCAAAGGAGCAGACGCCCCCGCTCCAGGAGAGGGAGGAAGGAGGGGCCTGCATTCCAGAGCCGTCCTCAGGCACTGTCTGGAGCCCACAGCCCAGGGCGTGGCGTCTGACCTGTCCCTGCACCCGCGCTGGCCGTATCTTCGTCGTCCACAGCTGGCAGAGATAGTCCTTGTTTGGGGTGGGAGGCGGACCGGGTTGGGGACCGGAGAGGCCACACCAGCCTCCTGCGGTAGGACCAGCTGCCCCCAGGGAGATACGGTATCGGCCGGCCCAGCGAGTGGGAGGGCACAGATAAGCTGGCTGCGCTCAGAGACACGCCCCCGGCCTGCGGCGGCTTCCACAGAGGCGAGAGTCAGCCCTGAGTGGGGAGCAGGAAGGAAACTGGCAACCACCGGCACTCGTTCAGGACCCACCGCTCACGCCGGTGTCTGTCCGCGGGGCGCCTGGAGCCCCCCGCCGCTCTGGAGTGAGCCTGGCACTGCGACCGCAGGGGCCCCGCGTATGCGTGGGGAGGTGTGGGCCTCCATCTGTGCTCATATCTGAGCGTCCCAGAGCTGTGCCCCCACACAAACACCACGGGAGCCACCGGTGCAATTCAAGTTTCCACCTGGCCGTATTTTATTTTATTTTATTTTCTGGAAAGAGAGAAGAAGGGGCCTGGCCGTATTTTAAAAAGGGCAGTTAATTTTAGTATTTTATTTAGCCCCCAATACAATCATTTCCACGTGTGACCAGTCTAAGAATGAGGAAAGAGGTATTTTCCGTCCCTTCTAACAGGTGTATCATTTGGCGAGCTGCGCATCTTCGCTGGGACCCGCTGCATTCTCCTGCTCCGTGGCGGCGCGGAGCTGCGGGCTCTGGGAGGGCGGGGGCGGGTGGCTGCCCCACCCCCCGGGAGGGCCAGGGCGGTTGGGATGGAAATGGGGTACACACAGCAGCTCAGGGGAGAGCGAGGGAAACAGCGCAGGGCGGATGGCTAGCGTCAGAATGGGGTTCCCCTGGGTTTCATGCACTGATGCAAGGAGTGGATGGACCGTGGCCTGGACCATCAGGTGGGGGCAGCACAGGGGCTGGGGGCACGTGCCCTGAGCCAGGAGACTCGGACTGACCCCCGCATCGTAGCTCTCCAACTCTATGACCGCAGGGAAGTCGGTTCACATGCTGTCAACTGAAGGTAATCACACCTGTCCCGAAGGGCTGTTAACAACGGAAGTGGACGGTCTGGGGACACTGGCTCCCTGGCTGGCGGCGGCAGAGGTGGCCTGCCTGGGTGGGTAAGGTGAGCGGGGAAGGGAGACAGAGGAGGGGCCGGAGAACCCCTCCCTCCGCAGTCTGGACTTTGACGCTGAGCGCACACCTGAGAGTGGAAGCTGGTGGCTCCCACCTGCTCAGGGGACAGGAAGCAATGTCACCTCCCTGTGTTTCCTCCTGGAACTCTCCACCCCACCGCGGTCAAGGGTGGGGCTCCAGGAAACCCATCTCCCTGTGAGCTCATACATGCTGGGCTCCCCACCCCAGGGACAGAAGGACTCGGCAGGAGTGCAGGACGGGCTGGCCAGGCCCCTGCTGGGAAATGCTGGGTCACTTCCAGTGCCCTGGAGTTTGAACCCCCTCAGCTGATGGGTGGTGGCCGGTGGCGTCCCAGGCCGAACCGTCCTGCTTTCTTGCAGCCTCCTATTGTGTTCCCTCCATGACTCACGCAGGAGTGACAAATATCAGGGACAGAATTTGTGTGGCCTGAGGCAGAGGCCTCTGCGGACAGGCTGCGGACGGCAGCGGCAGCGGGATGCCCTCTGGGCCTTCCCGTGAGGAGCACCCCCATCCAGCCCGCAAGGGAACCCTGGGGGACGCAGTAACCCGCGCCCGGGGACGCACCTGCTGCCAGGCTGCCCCTCCCCCCACCTTCCCAGATGGGGGCCCAGCTCTCCTGCCAGGCGCTGCCTTGTGTACCCTGCAAGGAGAGGGAGCCCATCCGGCCTCTCATGGTCCCGGTGCCCCTGGGCCCTCTGGGGGAGACGCGCTGTGAGGAGCACGGTGAGAAGATTTACTTCTTCTGCGAGACCGATGCTGAGTTGCTCTGTGTGGTCTGTCGGCAGGGTCCCTCCCACCGCACCCACCCTGTGGCCGTCCTCGACGGGACCATTCAGCCCTACCGGGTAAGATGGACGGCTTTTGGGGGGCCTGTGTGGGCTGGGACAGTGTCCCGTCGCCCGCCGTGGAGGGCACGGGGAGGGATCTGGATGAGACCGTGGTTCCCCGTGGACGTGTGGCTGTTCACAGGCTCAGGGGGACCCCAGCCTCATGGGGCCCTGCGGCCACCGGGCACAGAGGTTGCATCCGTGAACGAGTGCATGGCCCGGTCTTCTGCCCACTGTGGGCGGGTGACCTTGGCCTCCCAGGACCCACACAGGGTACGGGACTTGCCGAGGCCGAGACTGCTGGGCTGAGCGGGATGCGAGGGGAGAGCACGGGCGGCCGGCAGGCGCCCCTCGTCCTTGTGGGGGGGCACGACACGGCCCACCTGGCCCCCCGCTCGCTCTGTCCATCCGGCGTCTGGGTCTACAAGTGATCTTCTCTGAAGCAGCTCTTGAGCCTCGGCCTCGGCCTTACCCCCGCGACCACTCCAAATGCTGGCTCTGCGGTCCGCGCCCAGACTCGCTCCAGCTCGAATGACCTCCCTGTGTCCTTTCTCTCCAAGCATCCTCCAATCTGCCAAAACACGCAGCAGACCGTGTTGTTCCCCTGCGCCAAACCCTCCTGTGGGTCCCCGGCGCCAGGAAAGCTCGGGCATGGTCACTGGGCCCCAGGGCCACCTGAGGGACAGTCCAGGCGCGTGCGGCACGCACAGCCCGTCTCTGGGCCCGCTGTAAGCGCTTCCTGTCTCTGCAGCCTCCCTTGCCCCGCCGCCGTGTTCCCACCAGCTGCTGCCACCCGGGACTCCGCCTTCCCTGTACTGCAGGCGGGAGGTGATCTCCAGGTGATCTCTGCAGGACGAGGCCCGCCCTGTTCACCTTTGAGTCTCTCTCCCCATCGGCGGCACACCAGGGACGCAGCAGTTGCTCTCTGTGAACGAAGCCGCCGCTCCCTGCCCGTTCTTCTCCCGCAGGACCGTCTCCGGAGCCAGTCGAGAGCTCCGCGCCTGGAGAAGAGCGAGATGGAGGCCACATGGCGGCGGGAAGACAGGAAGCTCCAAAAGCTTCTGGTAAGAGCTTCTGACACCTGGTCTTCAGGGGCTTGGGGGAAGCCTCCGGCAGGTACTCTTGGGCGGTTCTCATTCACATCCTAGCCTCTCTGCGCGGGCATTCGGGATCAAGGCTGTGGGATCCCAGAACTTCACGGCTGGAGATGGTCTGAGACCTGGCCCAGGACCCATCTTCTCAGCCGCTTTACAGAGAGAACAGGTCCGGGAGCGGGATGTCCCGCAGGGCCTAGCCCACGGTCATGATGACGTGGCTACAGTCCGGATCTCTCTCTCTCAGCACTTACTTATTTGAGAGAGAGAAACAGGAAGGGCAGAGGGAGAGAAACTGCAGCGCACTCCCGGCTGAGCTCAGAGCCAGCCCACGGAGCGGGCTCTCAGGACCCTGAGATCACGACCTGAGCTGAAATCGAGTCAGACGCTTCCGCCACTAAGCCAGCAGGTGTCCCTAGAAGCCAGGTGTCTTGGCCCAGAGCCACTCTTCCCATCCCGTTCGGTGTGCCCTAAGGCACTGCCTTCAGATAGGAAGGGGTGGGTAGGTGTGTGCGGTGTCAGTGTCGCTGACCTGGGGGCTGGCCTGAGCACGTCGGGTGAGCCGTAGGGCCACCTCTCTGAGCTACACAGTCATCCAGGAGGAAAGCCGCAGTCTGAGAATTTCGGGTGCCCTGACCAAGGGAACAGAGTTGTGGGGCAGGGGGAGACCCGCAGCTCTCCTCGGCTCCCTTCCAAGCATGCCGTGCGGAGGGCGATGTCAGGGGACAAGAGCGAGGCCACACACTCGAACCACACTGGTTCCTTCAGTGGCTCTCGGACGGACGACTCCCACCGGCTCCTCCTGACTCTAGGGAAGGCATGGTGAGGTGAGAGCCGTGTGGCAGATGGGGAAGGGTGTTTGAGAACCTCAATACAGCGTTGAGGGCATTCTGGGGCATTGTTCTTAGACTCTCTGGTAAGGCAGGGGCACAGCCCTCACCGCTGGCAAGTCTTATGAGACCCGTTCCGCCACAGTACTGAGAGAGCTCGGGACTCCCTGTGCCTCTGAGTCGTGACATACAGGTGACCCTCCTAGAGACCAGCCTCTCCATCTCCCTCCTGGCCTGTTTCTCTGTTTACCCCGCGCAGACTCACATTGAAAGCAAGAGGCAGCAGGTGGATGCGGCGTTTGGGAAACTTCAGCGGGAGTTGGCAGACCAGCACAGTCTCCTGCAGGCCAGGCTGCGGGAGCTGGAGCTGCAGACCTGCATGGAGAGGGACCAGTACAACTCCAAGTTCTCCGAGGAGATCACCAGGCTCGGAGCCCAGGAGCTGGAGGAGCAGAGTCAGCAGCCAGCCAGCGTCCTGCTGCAAGTGAGGCCGTGCCCACCCCGTGGGCTAGGAGAGGGGCCAACCAGGAGGGGACACAGGCAGAGGGCCAGGGGTGCTGGGACAGGCGGGAAGGGCAAGTGGCCGTTGGTTCGACTAGAAGGGACTGCCAGGTCTCGGGTCGCACCGAGGGTCTGCAGACCCAGAGAGCTTACAGACTGCAGACCCAGGGAGGCTGGATGACTTGTCCACCCACTGTGGTCGCGTCAGGGACCTTGCAGTCGGGGGGCCTTGGGTTTGAGGACAGGCTCTTCCAGCCATGCGACCGGGGCGAGCCTCATGAGCCCCCTTAAATGTGGGGATAATAATAGCACCTCCCTCACAGGGCTCCTGCGAAGATGGTAGGAAACAGTCCATACGAAATGCTTAGCATGGTCCCTGGCTCACCCAGATTATCATTCTTTTATCCCGTTTCACATCGGGTCCAGCGGGTAACTGGAGCCTGGACCCTGTTCCCCAGCAGCCCTCAAGCCCTGGAGGCAGAACACGGTCCCCAGGGAAGGCTAAGTCAAAGAAGCCAGCTCTCATGACCTGAGCAGGGTCCCAGATGAGGCGGGAGGCGGGATGTGACAGCCGTGTGATGAGTAGGGAACGGAGCAGACACAGGGCTCGGGAAGAGAGCTCTGAGGCCGGACGATAAGGAGGACAGGCCGTGCGGAGTCTCCGGTGGGAAGGACGTGTGGACGCTGAGTGCATGTTCCTTCTCTTTTGTAGGATGTCAAGGCCGACCAGAGCAGGTAGGGCCTTCTCCCCAGTCCTGCCTCCTGACACCCGGCTGTTGACTTTGTTCCTCTCACCTCTGTTCCCCTGGACACAGACCGAGGGGGGCCCTCTCTACCCTGCCCCCCACAGAAATGCAAATTCACTCTGACAGACAGACAGACACGCAGTCTCCACCTAAAGGGCTGTGCTCCAGGAGTCTGTTCTTATTTATTTATTTATTTATTTTTAAAAAAGATTTTATTTATTTGACAGATGGCGATCGGAGAAGCAGGTAGAGAGAGAGAGGAGGAAGCAGGCTTCCTGCTGAGCAGAGAGCCCAATGCGGGACTCGATCCCAGGACCCTGGGATCATGACCTGAGCCGAAGGCAGCGGCTTAACCCACTGAGCCACCCAGGCGCCCCCAAGAGTCCATTTTTAAACTAGTTGTTTGGTATCAGGGATACGGCTTTCCCTTGGAGGTGAAATTATAAGCCATAATTGTGTTTTTAGGCTGATGTAGGAACATTTGTTTAGTTCTCAAAACTACTGGTCGAGTCAGCATTGAAGAGCACGTAAACTGTAACTCCGAGGAGAGAGATTGTCTCTGGACGGCGGTGGCACGGACGTGGGAGACTGGCATGTGCTTCCAGTCCTTTCCTGGCTCCCCCATGTCCTTCAGGGTCTGCAGACCCACCACAAAGGGCAGCCCCTGGCCCCGTGCTGTCCTCTGCTGTTTGCACTTGTGCCTTCTCCGTGCTCTGCGAGGGGCACCTGTTATTCAGCCACAGGGTCTGGACCTGGGGTCCGAGGCTTGGGAAGGGTCTCCCAAACTTTCTTTTTTTTTTTTTTTAAGATTTTATTTATTTATTTGTTAGAGAGAGAGAGAGCAAGTGAATACAGGCAGGCAGAGTGGCAGCAGAGGCAGAGGGAGAAGCAGGTTCCCCGCTGAGCAAGCAAGGAGCCCGATGTGGGACTCGATCCCAGGACGCTGGGACCATGACCCGAGCTGAAGGCAGCCGCTTAACCCACTGAGCCACCCAGGCGTCCCGTGTCTTCCAAACTTTCAAAGAGTGTTTGGGGTATAGAGCTAAAGGGCTGTGCAGTCCTTTAGCTGGTCTGATGAGGGCGCCGAGCCTGCTCGTGGTCCTGCGGTCGGGGACAGGCAAGGACGGAGGTGTCACCTGTTTTCTCTCATCTCCCCTCCCCCCTTCCCCTAGTAAGGAACAGCACCAGATTAGGAAGAGGAGTTTAAGGTCGTTTCTCCACCGACATTGTACTGTCCTCTAGAGGCAAACAGGGTAATGACCTCTGTCCCTTCTAGCCTCCATAGACCCCAAACATTCTTTTAGAGGACCTACCTCTAATTCTTTTTTTTTTTTTTTTAATTTTTAAAAGGATTCTATTTATTTGCCAGAGATCACAAGTAGACAGAGAGGCAGGCAGAGAGAGAGGAGGAAGCAGGCTCCCCGCTGAGCAGAGAGCCCTATGCAGGGATGTGGGGCTCCATCCCAGGACCCTGAGGTCATGACCTGAGCCGGAGGCAGAAGCTTTAACCCCCTGAACCCTCCAGGCGCCCCTACCTCCAATTCCTAAGGGCTGGTTGTCTGTAGGTATGAGACAAGGACTTTTGTGAGTCCAGAGACCATTTCTCCAGACCTTATCAAGAAGATCCGAGATCTCCACCAGAAAACACTCTTCCTCCCAGAGATGATGAGGACCTTCTCAGGTAAAGGGGAGGGGTGGCAGCTTTCCCCATACCCCGCTGGTGGGACAGCCGTGTCCTCCTCCCACCACCACCTTCCCCCTGCCTGCCAAGCCTGGCTCTCGGTGTCTTCCCTCCCTTAAGCCTTCCCTTGGTGGTCTGCTCCGTGGGACCGGTCCCGAGAGCATCTTCTCTCCGCAGGGACCCGCACTGGGCCGAGTGTCCAGGCAGGTGACGGTAGCTTGTGTCTCAGTAGACCACAGCAGAGGGCACAGAGCAGACGGCCATTCCCCGTCCCTGGGCTCACACGGTTCCCAGCTCTGTTCTTGGGAATGCTTGTGGGAAATCACAAGTCACACAGCTTTCTGTTTCTGTTTCTCTCAGAAAACCTGGCGCACCATCTGGAAACAGACTCAGGTAAACAGCTGGGGGGTGGGGATTCCTTCTGTCCTCCGTCCAGTCAGTCCAGAGCCGTTACACCTGCGAAATCTGGAGCCTGACCACTGGGTGCTCTGCTCTCGCTTGTGCTGGTTATGAGACATGGCAAGCCAGTGTGCCTGCTGGTTCTGGTTCGTTCTCCTTAAAATGGAGCACGCACTGGTTCAGGCCCCATGGGCGGCCAGGACCTAGGGGAACGCACACACGGAAGGGCTTAGTGCGGTTCGTGCTTGTCCTTGTACGGATGTTATCGCCTCAAAAACAGTCACGAAACTCTTGTTTGCGAGTGTGTGTTCCGCCCAGCATTGCGCCAGACTCTGTCGACTTGAACAAATGTATGGGTTTTATTTTTATTTTTTTTAAAGATTTTATTTATTTTTTTGACAGACAGAAATCACAAGTAGGCAGAGAGGCAGAGAGAGAGGGGGAAGCAGGCTCCCCGCTGAGCAGAGAGCCTGATGCGGGGCTCGATCCCAGGACCCTGGGATCATGACCTGAGCCGAAGGCAGAGGCTTTAACCCACTGAGCCACCCAGGCGCCCCTTATTTTTATTTTTTTAAAGATTCTATTTATTTATCTGAGAGACAGAGATCACAAGCAGGCAGAGAGAGGGGAGGGGAGCAGGCTCCCCGCCGAGCAGAGAGCCCAGGACCCTGGGATCATGACCCGAGCCGAAGGCAGCGGCTTAACCCACGGAGCCACCCAGGCGCCCCAAATGTACGGTTTTTAAAAAACAGCGTCTGCTTTACTTGACGACTTGACTTGACTTAACGTGCCGGAGGACCACCGGGGCATCTCGTTCCACGGCAGACTGCGATCCCCGGCCCCCTGGCCTGCCGGGCCGGCCGCGCTCCGAGACGCGAACCCTCAGGGCGCCGCACTGGCCCGCCCCGCGCGAGGCCGCGGTCCTGCGTCCGGGAACGGACCGCTGCCTCCCCCGCGCCGCGTGCGCCCCGGGGCGCGTCCCCCGAGCCCCGCTCTCTCCCCGCAGGGCCCGCCCCGCCGGATCCGCGCGCCCTCAGCCGGAGCCGGGCCCTCACCGAGGACAGGAAGCCGGCGACCTTCATCCGGGACAAGCAGGACCTGCCGCACGGCCCCCCGCGCTCCGAGGCTGTCCCGGCGGCGCTGGGCACCCCCCGGCTGCTTCTCACGGCGCCACCGCAGGTAGGTGCGGCCCCGAGCCCCTGGGGAGGCGGTGGGCGGGGCCTGAGCGCAGACCCGCGGCCCCCGCACCCGCGGCTCCCCGCGCGCCCCCGCCCGGCTGCGCCCCGCCGCAGAGGGCACCCCGCCTCCGTCGCGCGCTCACTGCCCGGCTTCGGCCGTCTGGGAACATGCTCCTGTCTGCCTGCGCGGCGGAGGGCGGCGTCCGAGGGGCGCTGCCGCGGAGACCGGGGGGCTGCCTGCGCGCACGGGCAAAGCTGGGGAGCCCGCGCGCTTTTGAAAAAGAGAACAAAACACCACTGGGCCCCCAACTGCCGGAGCTTCAGAAATACTCACCGCGGGGAAAGCAGAGCGGAGCCGGGCTTGCTCGAGTTGACGGAGCTGACTGTTGGGTTCTGTTCCGCCGCGCGCTTGGAGACGCCGCAGGCGCAGGGCCTCTTCCTCCTGCCCCGGGACGCCCACGTCCCCTCCTTTCTGACATTAGGTCACGTTTCTTTCTGGTAGAGGGTGTCTAATAAAGTGTAGGAACCGCCACACTTCTGCACGGCATGGGTCTCGTCTGCGCAGGTCAGTGGCATCTCTGCGACCAGGCCGCAGTCCTGTCCCTGATGGCACTCTTCCCTAAGATGACATGCTGCTCAGGTCTAAGGCACCTCTCGGATGGTCACTGTTATTACCGTGATTATTAATGGATGATGGGGCTTGGGTTCACTTCTTGCGCACTGACCTAGTGTTTTGGACAAGCAAGCCTTTTTTTTTTTTGGAAAAAGCGAATGAGCCACCTACCCTGTATTTCCAAGTGTGACTAAATTTAAGGTGAGTGGCTCAGGTAATTTAGGGGTGTGGATAGGCACAGATGGAGGCTCCGGGCCAAAATTAAACTACTCTGCATAAGAAAGAAAATGGAATTTGAAAGCTTAAGGAGTAGGAGGATGGGGACCTGCTTGGGGGCGGAAATCACCCACTGGTGATCCCACAGAGCAATGTGAAACTCAGGGTTTGTGATGTAAACCACCCTTTATCTCCGGCGGGGTAGCCTCAGCGGGTGAACCCTGGGCTCGGTGCTTCTGTAAGCATTGCTGGTCTTGGGACTGTGAGAGCGCTGAGCTCTGTCCGCTTCTGGCCAGAGCACTGGGCTGCTGGCTTATGTGAGGGGCCGCCATGCACTTGGGGTGCCTCAGAGAACCAGAGCAGTGGTTGTGAGGACCCAGGTGGGGTGTGTAGGAGGACTCGGTCCACAGCCCAAGAACCGTGATTACAGCAGCCTGCGAGCCCCAGCCGGGTCTCCCGCTCCCTGCTTTGCTCTGCACGCGGGGTGGCCTTCCTGTCTGTGGGCGTCTTGCTGGCTTCACTTGTGCCCTTTATTTCCCACTCCTGCCAGTTCCCCCCTTTTCCTCGGACTTCAGGGCAGAGAGCTGTCTCGGTCATAATTCCACGGGTCCTGGTGAGCAATCTGCAGCAGCCCAGGCCAGGTCCCCTCGTGTTCTCTACTGGATTCTCTCCCATTCTCCTCACCCCCACGGGCGCGACTCTCATGTTTTCACACGTCCTCGGCTACAGGGGGAGCTCTGAACAGATACCTAGTACAGGACTGTTTCTACCTCTTTTTGAGCTACGATCTCGGGTTTAAGATCCAGGCATGTTGCTATACATACATCTAGTTTATGGCTTCTAATTGCCAGAGTGTTCTACAGAACACGTCAACTACGTCTCATTATACTTCCTTTCAGCAAAGAACATGTAGTTACTGTCTTCTGCCCCATTGAGCGGGGAGCCTGATGTGGGGTACGATCCCAAGACCCCGAGATCATGACCTGAGCCGAAGGCTGACGTTTCACTGCCTGAGGCCCCCAGGCGTCCCGACTTTTCTGATGACTTTACCTGATAACGACACAGTTCACTGTTGACTTATTTCACAATCACATACAGATTCTTTAACCTGCCCAGGATCCTCTTGGCTGAGCCACCATCTACCTCAATGCTTTACAAACCGTAGCATTTAACACCGTCTGAGAGTTTTATTTAAATCAAGTTCTGACTACAAAGGTGTAGGGAGGGACTTGAGATTTTCTGAAAGTGCCCAGGTGATGCTAGGGCTGCAACCAGACCCCTCCAAGCAGGGATCTACATCACTGCCCCCACCCCGCACACCCGATTGTGGACCTTCAATCCCAGACTCCTGAGAAAGGCTTTTGATAGGTTTGGTACTGACTTGTGTGCCAGACTGCAAGACTGCCAGACTGCCCATGTGTGTCTGGGGACCCTTGATAACCTCCACGGGGCCGATCACTGTGGCGGATCACTGTGGCCGACGGTTCCTGCTACAGCTCGTAGCCCTTTGGCTTGGTCATTATGGGGTCAAACCCTATGCTCTGCCAGACGGAAGTTACTTAATTTCTCGGAGTCTTAGTCTTCTGTGAAAAAGCAATCAAAATGCCTGCTCTATAGGATTATATGTGGCTTAAATGGATTAATAGGTGTAATGCAGTTCTGGAACCCAACCTCAATGTGGGGTAGATGGGTTTTCCTGACCCTGAGGCCAATGATGTGGACACCAGCTAGGTGTCTGGCAGATTCCACTCCATTCTGGCACCATCTACACAGGGACGGCGTCGGATTTCCCGGGTTATGGGCTCAGGCCCCCCAGACTGCCATCCACGTCAGATGCCTCACCCACTGGCTATAAATCAGAAGTTCCCATGTCCCTCTCCTTGGGTTCCACTAATATTCTGGAGTGACTCACAGAACTCAGGAAACTTGTTTACTAACTGTATTATTGACCTATTGCAGATATTAAGGATCTGAATCAACAGCCAGATGAAGAAATGCATAAGGGAGGTGGTGAGCGAAGGGACTTCTGTCTTCGTGAAGCTTGAAGACCAGCACGGCAGCGCGGGGGAAGCATCCTGGTCGCTGGCTGGGAGTCCTCTGTACGCCGTCCTCTCGAGTTTTCATGGAGGCTTCATTACGTAGGATAACTGATTAAATCAGTGGTCATGGTGACGGATCCAACTTCAAGCCCCTTTCCCCTCCCCAGAAATCAGGGTGTGGGACTGAAAGTTTTAACCTTCTAATCATGAATGGAAGTTGCCTTGTTAACATAAACCCACTTGGGGTAAAGGGAGCCTGTTTTCAATAACAAAACACCCATCGCCCTCAGGGATCGGAAGAGATTTCAGAAACCGAGGACAAAGAGACTGAGAATTGTAACAAGAGATGGTTTGGGAAATTCCAAGGTTTTAGAAGCCGTGAGCCGGAACTGTGGACAAAGACAAAAATACACGAGAAATATATTTTGGTCAAACGCATAGTTCCTATACATCACAGTGTCACAGCGTGCAACGGGCTTGGTGCAGAGTGTGGTGTTGGCTCCGCAGGTGATGCTGTTTGGCTGTGCCCAAGACTTGGGGCAGACGCTCAGGAGACCCTCGCAGGAGGCCCAGTGCATGGTCTGCAGAGCGGGAATCAAACTGCTCTGGACCCTTGAAATGTGCACCAAAGAGGACCTATTTATTATTATTTTTAAATTCTTATTTTTAACTTAAATTCAATTAATTAACATAAGATAATTAATATAATGTATCACTGGTTTCAGAGGGAGAGGTCAGTGACTCACCAGTCGCTTACAACACCCAGGGCTCCTCACATGACCTGCCCTCCTTATGCCCATCCCCCAGCGACCTCATCCCCCTGCCCCCCCCTCCAGCAGCCCTCAGCTTGTTTCCGGTGATTAAGAGTCTCCTAGGGTTTGTCTCCCTCTCTAGTTTTGTCTTAGTTTATTTTCCCTTCCCTTCCTCTTTGTTCATCTGTTTTGTTTGTGAAATTCCACATATGAGTGAGATCATATGATAATTGTTTTTCTCGGACTTAGTTCACTTGCATCATACCCTCTAGTTCCATTCACATCGTTGCAAAGGGCAAGATTTCATTCTTTTTGATGGTTGAGTCATATTGCATTGTGTGTGTGTGTGTGTGTGTGTGTGTTTATATACCACTTCTTCATTATCCATTCATCTTCCAGAAAAGGGAAAAAAAAAGCCCTATTTAGGAGCCGGGTCACCTCCACTTACCCATTCTTTCTCTCACATACAACTGAAAAGCCCGTGATCTGGTGAGAAATCTGGGCTAAGTCCAGTACCACACTCGGGGACGGAGATGACCGAGGCCCAGAGCTCACACACAGCCCCCTGGTGAAGCAAGGTTCTGGTCAGGACTGGCTTTCCTGCATGTCCAGTGCTGGGGGCGTCCTGAATTCAAAGAACACTGCAGCTTCCTTGCTGGAGGGTCACAATAGGGAGTTAAAAAAAAAAAAAAAAGTATTCAAATCCACAGAAGAGTGAAAAAAAAAAAAACTAAACAGAGAAGCGCTGTGTATACTACCTTTAGTTTGGGACTAGGTGGCTATCAGCAGTGAATGTTATCTTTGTACTGTCCCACCCCCTTCTGAAAGAGGACACAGAGCTAATTATCTTCATGGTGACAATGAGGCCATTGCCACCAGGATCATTGGCTCACAGGCGTCTCTTTGTAGAGGGCTCCAGAGACTGGCTGGGTGGGGCCCGAGAGCCCTGCAGAAGGGTGTGGGAGACGGGTGTGCTGGGTGTTGGAGAAGTCGGGTGAATGCCCCAGGGAACCGGGGCTCCCGCTGGGCGCCTGGCTCAGCCTTGGGAAACCCTCCCCTCTGCCCAGGACCCAAGGGCACGGAGGATCCCTCCCACCTTCCAGACCTTGCGACTTCACACCTGTTCTCACAGAGCCGTCCACTCCCGGCCCCAAGTATGGGCTTCTACCCGCTGGCGCGTCACCTTGTTTCCCACAGGGCTGGGCGCCAAGGTCGTGCGTGGCCTCCCCAGCCCCTTGTGCTCAGCGGAAAGCACGGGCTCATGTTCTGTGAGCTTCCAGAGGCTTACTGAACCCCCCTAACCGTCTAGTCCGGTCTGAAAACCGAGAACCAGCACCTACCTTGGGATTGTTGTACGGAGGGAAGGAGACACCACCCATGTAAGGAGAAGCACGGATTTCCACCTCTGTGGGGAGCCACGCAGCTCCTCCTGCCGTGTGCTGCTGCCGAGCCTCCTGTCCTGTGTGCGGGCGGCACCTCCCTCTGGTCACCGGGTGCACGGTTTTCCCTGCATCAAGCCGTTCTCGGCGACACCAGGAGGACGTTCTGTTCTTCCTGTCCCTTCTGATCCTGTCCCCCTGGAGACAGCGTCTGATCACACAGGTGAAGGGCTCGGTCCCGAGAGAGTGCTCGCTGCCTCGCAGATGCCGGTCGCCAGCCCACAGCATCCTCTGTGCTTCTGATGATCAACGGTGGACCAAAGGTTCCCGTGGGGGCTCCCCGGGCTCCACGGACCTGTCAGGAGCGCTGACTAGTCTCTGGTTGACTGAAGGACTGATAAAGGGTGCATATGACAGCCAGATGAAGGTGCACCCAGGGATCCTACAGGAGGGTCCCAGGCGCATTGGCTTCTGTCCCCTGGAGTTGGGGTGTTGCCCCTGGGTGTGGGGGTGCTCAGCCGTCTGGAAGCCCCCCAACTACGTGTGATTGGGATCTCGTGGGGGCGCCCTCACAAGGGCACGTGCGTCCTTAGCTCCATTCCCTGCCCCTCTCCCAAACGGCTCGGCTTGCGGTGGCTGGGTCTCTGGCGACCAGCCCCCTGTCCAGGAGCCTGCCCAGAGGCACCGCACTGAACGGGGGACGCTCCTGGCACCATTATCATGGACGACAGTACGAGGGTTTGGGAGCTCGGTGCCAGGAACCAGGGCCAAGACCCACGGATGCACGTTGTGCTATCTCATGACGGGGACAAGCAGACATGGCCTGGCACGGTGGGAGGCTCCCGGCCTCTGCTGATAACAGCGGCAAACAGGGGTGCAGACATCAAATCCCACAGACCAACAGTAGCAGGGCCCACAGGCAGGCACACGAAAACAAAGCGGGCACATGGCGGATTTGGATAAGGTGAACATCAAAACACGAGGGAAACACTGGACATGGAAGGTCCTGTGGGGGGTTACCCCATGACCGTGCAGTAAGGCAGGACCACTTCAGTAAGACCAGTGGGTAAGTTAAGGAATAAACACAGCACCCACCACAAGTTCCCCAGCATTAAAGTTAAGGACTTCTGATTACCAAGACACCAGAACAGAGTGAAGAGGTAATTACCAACTGGGGAAAGACACTGACAATACGTAGAACTGACAAAAGACTAGAATCCAGACACTACAAAAACTGCAGATCCAGACGCAAGAAAACCTCGAAGAAAAATTCAGAGGACCAGAGCAGGCCCTACCCAGGGAGGAATCCCAAAGCCACTGTCCTCAGCAACCACGGGCCGGCGAGTGACAGCGGCCGTGAGACGGATCGCCCGTCAGCCGGACCGGGAGGAGCTCCTCGGCCGCACCGTCTAGGAGGACAGAGGGACACCGTGACACTCTGCGTCCTGTTGATCCAAGCATGCATGTAAGACTTCATGGGTGGAGAGAAGGAAAACCAGGAGCAGAGAATCACAGGGATTAAGAAAACCCAACAAAGAAAAAAAAAAAAAGCACAGAAAAGAATGACAAATAGAAATCATAAAATAGGATCATAAAATTTTATTGGTTTCTCAATAATCACAATAAATGTAAACAGAGTAACTCCTATTTGCTGAAAGACCAGTTTCTAGACTGGAAAAAAAAATCCAGCTTTGCTGTTTACAAAACAAGCGATAAAACAATGACCCTGATGTTATTAAAAATAACATACTGGGCAGTGATAGTGAAGGGAAAGTCGATGTAACTGTATCAGTGTCAGAGAAGACCTATTTCAATGCAAGAAGTATTATTAGTATTATTAGGTGGAAAAACAGAGATAGTACATTTTGGTAAAAGGAACAATTTATCTGGAAACTATAACAATTCTAAGCTCTCATACATCTAACAATTTATGATCAGTTCCAAAAAGAACAGAACAGCAGATTTTAAAAGATTTTTCTTTCAGTCACTGATACTCAAAGACATAGAAAATGATTAGGATCTAGAATAATGGAGCCACAAAATAAGATTCTTCTAATAAAGATAGAGCATATTTGAATAACAAAATATAATTCATCCAACGATTATACAAAGAACCCCGAACTTAAGGGTAAACATAGTCTTTTTAAAAAAGATTTTATCTAATTATTTGAGACAGAGAGTGAGCACAAGTGGGGAGAAGGGTCAGCGGGAGAAGCAGGTGCTCCGCTGAGCAGGGAGCCTGGTGTGGGGCTCCATCCCAGGACCCTGGGGATCAGGATCTGAGCCCCTGGGGGCCCCTGATTTTTCTCTGTCACACCCCTTGGGAGACTACCTGAGTCATCCCCAGCTTATCCCCCCGTACTACAGTTAAGGGCCTGGAATTTCACGCCAACAGCTCAAGCCAGGTGTTGAGGGCCTCCTGCGGCCATTCCTGGAAACGCGCGGGTCCCAGGCCCGCCCCAGCTTGCAGCGGCAGCCTCACCCCTTCCTCGCCTTCTCTCCGCACCACCCCCACCCCAGCCCAGAGCTGTTTTTCTACCAGCAGGGGTGACTGAGCCCAGCTTAGCGGAGGGACTGTTTACAAAGATGCCTGCGGGGTTCAGCAAACCGCCCGGGGACGGTGAAGCACCCCTGGGGGCGAGGTGGGGAGTCCCAGGTCAGCACAGCTCCATGACCACTCGGGCGGCCCCCACCCCCACCAGCTCTAGAGGGTCATCTGGGCCGTGCCGGGCCTCTTCCCGACTGGCTGCCGCTCGCGTCTCTGCCAGCTCCTCCTTGGCCCGTGGACAGACGCCGGAGCGCCCAGGGGTCAGCACGGCGCCCTTAGTGTCGATCTCCACACCTGCCCCAGGGCCTTAGCTGGCCCCTGTGTACTTCTGACTGCCAAGTCTCTGGCGTGGCCCCGACTCTGACAGCCCTTCACCCGGGAGAGCTCTCCATCCGGCTGCCGACAGACCTCTCAGAAGCAACGCCAGTGAGACCCAAGCCGGACTCCCCAAGCAGGCCCAGCTGTCGTGTGGCTGCCCTCGCCTGAATCCCAGACCTGAGGCCGTTGGCCTAATGGCATATCGCGTGTGCGCAGCCTCACATGCGCCCCTTCAAAAAGCAACCATAGTGTTTTAGGTCCATGATGCTTATTTTCCAACATATGGTATGTTTGTATTTGCTGTGCTCAGTTTATTTATTTTTAAAGATTTGTTACTTTATTTGAGAGAGAGCGTGAGCGTGGGGAGGGGCAGAGGGAGAAGCAGATGCCCGCTGAGCGCGGAGCCCCCGTAGGGATGGGTCCCACGACTCCGGGGTCACCACCTGAGCCGAGACCAAGAGTTCACTGCTCAGCCGCTGGGGCCCCCAGGCGCCCCTCACTGCTTAATACTTGTCTGTGCCTCTCGTGGGACGAGCTCCCTGAAGGAAGGGAGCACCCCACGAAGAACGGTGTCGGGGGTGTAGGAGGGGCAGCACGCGTGCCGTCTGAGCAGCTCCCTAGCCCCAGACCCGGCGGTGTGGTGCCCGCGGCCAGCATGGTCCGCCTGTGCCAACCCCTCCCCTGCTGCAGACATGCAGTGACCCCTCCCAGCCTGTCCCTGCCTGTCCCCCTGCCCGTGCGATCCTAGACAGCGGACACCGGCTCAGCACCCATCACCGTCCTCTTCCAGGTCTCTGCCCGCCGCCCTCCAGGTCCCGGCCTGGAAACGTCCTCGCCTACCCCGGCCTCTCGGAAAACCAGTGCAGGAGCCACACGAAGGCCAGAGACGGCAGAGAAAATGAAGGAGGCGCCAACTGTCAAGAAATAACTCGGCAAACAATGAATTTTGGAACACACACACACCAACAAAAATAAAATTAAATTAAATAAAAAAAAAAGGAAAAAACTTAGCAATGTTTCCCTGAACCGAAAGGCCCTGAACTTGCAGATACTTAACACCTCGAAACAGCAACTTACGCGCCCCATCAGGAAGCCACCGGCTTAGGAGAAGGAAGTCCGCGAAGAAGAGGAAAACACAGGATGAGAAACAGGAAAGCCCAGCCCACGGGGCTGTGCGCAGACGGAGGGTGGCGGGAGGCGG
>NC_081561.1:26588242-26592288 GCF_022355385.1 Mustela nigripes | reverse complement strand
GAGACGGGACCGAACACCGACCCCAGCAGCCGACGACCGGGCGAGACGGGACCGAACACCGACCCCAGCAGCCGACGACCGGGCGAGACGGGACCGAACACCGACCCCAGCAGCCGACGACCGGGCGAGACGGGACCGAACACCGACCCCAGCAGCCGACGACCGGGCGAGACGGAGGCGGACAACCAGTGAACACGCCGGGCTCCGGTTAGTAATGCGGACGTAGGGAATGAAGCCATAGGGGAGAGAAAGGCCGTTGCTCCGTCCAGGAAGAGCAGGCTGTCCCCGCAGACCCATGTGCACAGGACTCGGTAAACTGCGCTCAGGCGTGGCCACCGGGCAGGACAGGTGTGCACCCCATGAGTAAGCCAGGTCCAGAGCTAGAGCCCCCGCTGCCGGGGGATGGAGGACAGTCCCACACCAATGCTGCATCGAGGAAATCGCCCAGCACGGAGCGCCCTGGGGAGAGCAGGGGGCTGCTCTTTTCTCCCCCGTGATAAATGCTACGTGGATCTGACCACACGTGCCGGTGAAGGTCCCATAAAAAATACTTAAAAATATGATTACAAAAAATAAAAATGTCCAAAAGAATCTAGATAAGTTCCATGTGGCACCTTTCTGTCCTCACGTGGTGGCATCATGTGCGTGTTCTCAGGGTTTTGCTGTTGCATGCGGATACCTCGTCGTCTACGCTTTATTCTGGAAGTTTCACGCTCAGGAAACTCGTCAAACCAGGATCTGCACGCATTCCTGTATTGTTCAAATGCAAATGTCCCCTATTTAATAACCAGGAGCTTTTAATTATACAGCGATCACCTTAAAGTTTTTCAGAAATTTCATTATGTAAAAATTCTTTCCAAGAAAGGATAAGCGGCATTTTGAGAATTCTGAAATCTTCCCATAAATAAAAGATTAGGGAGCATAATTTCAGGAAACGATTCACATCGATCAACAAAATAAATGTAAATTTTCAAGAATATGCTAGTGATTATTGTCTGGCAGGATTCGAATGCAGATTAACTGACCTCATTATATTAATATCGTGTCTTATTTCTAAATAGGGACACATTTTGCGTATCTGTATTTAGAAAGAAAAGCAAAAAGAACAAACGAAAAATATAAAGGGGGAAGAGTCATAAACGAGATCTTCCATTTCTGTGTTGAAGACGACAAGTAGAAAACCAGCAGAGAGCAGACAGGAGACGGCCGGGGGGCTGCGTGGGTCAGAGGGCACTGGGGGCGCCTCCTTCGGGTAGGGCACCGTGCATTTTCCTCGGAAAGATTCTGGGTGTGCCACAGAATGTCGCCGTGTCATGGGCCGTCCTGGGCTGTGCGGATGCTGGGTGAAGAGCACAGGGCTGGTGCGGCGGGACAGGGAGACGTGGGGGCTGCTGTCTGGGGCAGCGGCGGGTCCCAGGAGGGACCCCAGGCCACTGCCGTTCATGCAACCACTCTGGAGCCACACAAAGTTTATAATAAAGTAAATGAACCCAGTCTGCTCATTGCACAAGTCTTTATTGAGCACCTGCTGTGTGCCCAGCCCTGCGGGAGGTGCATGGGGGCACAAAACTAGAGGCAGAAATAGCAGGGACCTTGCCAGGTGATGTGGGGGCCGAGGTGCCGGGGCCTGGGACGCTGCTGCCAGGCCTGGGACGGGTGCACACACAGGCTGTGCGTGTCCGGCTGGAGCAGGAGCGTGCGAGCGCCATGAGGCCGCGGTCCAGCCCTCACCCTACACGAAGGCGAGCTCCGGGAGCCCTGCTGGCGTCCTCTCCTCTCCCCACTGCCCCGTCGCAGGACAGAGGGGCCTGCAGAGTCATCCGGACTAAGTTTCCACTGTGCAGGGGGCACGGGCCGGGGCTTCCAAGGGAGGGCTGGCCTGGACGGGCGTCTGCCTGGTGACCTCAGATGACCCACCAAGAGCAGTGTTCCGGACTCCCGTCACCATCTCCCAAAGCCTCACCCTCAGGTCATTTACTGATCGCTGACCACACACAAGGCCTCAGAGCCACGTGCATCCAGATCCCTCCCCCAAGCAGCTCCGGGGGTCCTAGGTCAGACGCTCGACCCTGGTCTCAGAGCATCGAGGCGCCGGCTCCAGGCTGGGCGACTCCGCGGCACCTCGGAAGCTTGTTCAAACCGCCTGGAAACCGTGGTGGGCTTCTGCTCTGCTCGCGTGGGGGACGCTGTGTTGGGGGCAGGGAAGGCTGGCAGCGGAGAGGATGTGGGCAAGGGGGACGCCGGGCACAGCAGGCGGCCTCGGTGCGGTCACCTGTGCTCCCCCAGGGGACGCCAGCACGGCACGCCAGACTGGGCGACGGAAGGCTGTCTCCTCTCTGGTTCAACAGAGTGTGTGCAGAGCTGGGCCGAGGCCGCAGAGGGCTCTCACGGACTCTGGGGTCAGACGTCCGCACAGGGACCCCCAGGGGCTGGGGGACGAGTCCGAAGGCGGCTGTGTGGACGGAGCGGCGGCGCTGAGTGAGCCTCGAGGGGCCAGAGCCACGGGGCGGTGGCTGGGAGTGCACCTGCTCCGGGTGCCGCGGCCAGACACCCCCTCCCCGTCACGGTCCTGGAATCCCCGAGAAGGGAAGCAGCGGTGGGCTCAGGGTCGCAGCAGGAGGCGAGTCCCAGGCCACTTGAGCCACAGGAACGGGACCAGGCGCCGTGTGAAGGTAGCGGTGAAGGTGTAGATGAGTTCTTGTGACTCTGCGTTGGTAAATGTCACAGTGCCGCCTTCATAATCCAGGGCGATGCCCACCCGCCGGGGCCGCAGGGCTGGGAAGAGCTCAGCCTCGGGGTCCGTGTTGGCCCAGATGCCCGCGGAGGAGAGGCGCAGCGCCCACACCCCGTCCTCCGGCCGCAGGGACAGGTCCCCCTTCCTCTTCACAGAGTCTCTGGCCACCCCCACCATGCAGCTTTCGAGGACCTCCTCCTCCTCTTCCTCCTCCTCCTCTTCCTCCCCTAACGACTCCTCGTCCTCATCTGTCTCCCAGTCCTCGTACCCGTCCCCGTAGCCGGCCTCCTCTTCCTCCTCCTCCTCCTCCTCGCCCTCCTCCTCCTCCTCGCCCTCCTCCTCCTCCTCGGACCAGCCCTCCCGGTCCACCTCCACTTCCCAGTACACCTTGCCCCAGGTGAAGCCCTTCCTGCCCAGCACCCCCGGCTCACAGTCGAACTGCTGGGGGTGCAGGTAAGCGCTCTGGTAGAGGCTGCTGTAGGTCACACACTTCCAGTCCTCCGACAGCTGCAGGTACCCGCTCGCCGACTGCGGGTCCAGCGTGACACTGACTGTGGGGACAACGGAACAGAAGTGCGGTCACTGGGGGCCCCGCAGGGCTGCCACAGCCTACAAGCAAGGGCTGTGCAGTGCACAACCTGACAGCACGGCACAGAGGGAGCGCAATGCGGGGTCGGCAGCAGAGACGGCCTCGGAACAGAAGCCACGCGGTCAGGCGGAGGAGAACATTGTGCAGACGAGGGTCAGGCAGTCAAGCACGGACTTCTGTTGCAGACCAGAGGCCCGGCGCGGGGTACAGACTTGCTGCTGGGAAATCTCAGCCGCGTAAGAGAAAGGACTCCCTGGGGCAGCAGGGGACAGTCAAGAGTCTCTGTGGGGACGGAGATCCTCATGGGAGGGGAACTGGGAATGGCCCTTGGACACTCACCTGTCTTATATTCCAAGTCTCTTAGCAGCTTCCCTGGGGAGGAGAAAAGGACAGGAATGACCCCCTCGCCCAGAAAAACTATGGGCCCGTTTTCTGCTCAGACAGGACTGATTTCCAGATGGGGCCTCCCTGCCTGACCCCAAGAAGAAAACAGAAAACAACCAGGAGACGCAAGAGTGAGGCCAAAGATGACAGTAAGGACGCGGCCCCTCCTCTGATGCAGAGCCCCAGCTCCAACGCCCACCCCAGCGCACCCCGGCCCCCAGCCAGGCCCGACACCCAGCCCAGTGCACCCCGGCCCCCAGTGCACCCCGGCCCCCAGCCAGGCCCGACCCCCACCCCAGCACACCCCGACCCCCACCCCAGCGCACCGCGGCCCCCAGC
>NC_081561.1:26530642-26587842 GCF_022355385.1 Mustela nigripes | reverse complement strand
CCCCAGCGCACCCCGGCCCCCACCCCAGCGCACCCCGACGCCCACCTTGGAACTCTCTCAGGCCTCGCTGCAGGGACTGCAGTTTCTCGGAGAACTCTCCCGTCTTCTTCTTAACCGCCCGAGCAATGGGCTTCCCGATCCAGAACTTCTTCCGCGGGTACCTGGGAAGGCGACAGGCGGACGCGCCACTCAGCTCTCCTTGCGCTTCTCCCGTTCCCGTTCCCCCATGAAGCGGGAAGGACAGGTACGACCGTCCCCCATCAGCGGAGAAACACGGGCACAGAAACACGGAGTGAACAGCCGCCGGCTGGGCCGGGACGCGAGCATCCGGAACACTCTGTCTGCGAGCATGTCTCTGCCCTCATGTCCGTCTCCTCTCAGACCCCGGCGGAGCCCTGGCTGCTTCAGAGAGCAAGTCTCCAGGTCCCAGCCCTGTTCCAGCTAACCCTAACCCTAACCGAGGTGGGACCCGTTTGTTCCAAGAGTCCCATGGAGGGGGCGTGGGGGGGCGGTGCCTCATGGAAAGGAAGCTCTATTACCTGTTCACGAAGTCCCTGGTGTCCTGGAGGGGAAAAAAGCACAAGCATCAGCCCAGTGGCCTCAGACCCCACTCACAGAGGTGCCACAGCGCTGGGAGCCAGGGGTGCACAGTGAACAGAAGGCTGTGGGCCCTTCCTCCCGCCCTGTGCCCTCGCCCCATCCCGGCACCTGTGCCCCGGGTGCGCCTTCCATCTGAGCGGCGTTGGAGGCTCCCCTGGCCCCTGCGGCTCCCTCGGGTGGAGCGGGAGGGGCTCCCGTCGGGATGTCAGCCCCCAGCAGCACCGCAGCCAGTCTCTCTCTGCCCCCCACACAACCGCACGTGATGGGGAACGGGGGGCTGCCCCTCCCCGGGGGCAGAGAACGGGGCAGGAAGAGACCTAATCCCTGTCTGATGGAGGAATTTGTGGAAAATGCCAGAGACGCATTTTAGACCAAATGAGGGACAAGAACAAGGGGCCCAGGAGTGGAGCTGGGGCCGGGCTCCTGACCTGCCTGGCCGCTGGGCCCGCGCGAGTTCTTCTCATACTGGGCACTGGGCCCGTGCGAGTTCTTCTCATACTGGGCCCTCACCCCCCGCCAGTCCCAATCCGCGAGCCAGAATGCTCAGGGAGGGGCAGCAGGCGGCTCCCCTGAGGGTCCTGGAGAGCCTGCCACGCTGTGTCTCCTGAGGCCAGGCTGCTGGCCAGGACAGCATCTTCCTGGAGGAGGTGGGGGGCTCCACTGCTGACCTGCCCGGCCACCACAGCCTCCTCCTGGCCCGCAGGGGGAAGGTCCAGGGAGGCTCCAGGAGGAAGGCGGCACGGTGCTGTTTCCACTCTAGTTCAAGGCGCTCCCCCTTGGCATCAAAGCTGCCTCCTTCAGGAAGTGTGCCAGGGCACCCGGCCTGCTCTCCATCCCAAAGAAAACCTTGCTCATCTCCTCCAGACCTCCCTTGGAGAAGCCGCCCTCCCTCGGCCACCCCGGCAGCACGGGCTGCCCGTAGCTTCCCCTGCAGGGTGGATGCCAGGGAGCCGTGGTGGTCGTGACGAGGATGGACGGTGTGACGCGAGCACTCCAGCTCTCCCTTCCTCTCCCACGGCACTTTCCAATCCCCTCCAACTGGTTTTTGGTACTTTGCCCTCTGAAGGGACACCATGCAGGTCACATCCTCTTGGGCTCGTGTGACCACGGGAGGAGGCGGGGCAGGTGGGGGTGACTCTCCTGACATTTCAGTAGAGAAAGTCACAGCCTGAGAGGTGGCGGCTCTCCCAGGGTCCCATGTGGGTATAGGGGACAGAGACCGGCCGCCCCGGAGGCATCTCACCTGCAGGAGCTCTGCGGCCGGCTGCTGCGCCTTGGTCTCCAGCTCGGAGATGACCAGCGCCAGCCGGGCCAGCTCCGTGACACCCCTGCTCTTGTACTTCTCGCGGCCCTCCGTCAGCTCCTGCTGCAGCGCCTCCAGCTTCTCCAGCAGGTGCTGCTCCCGCTCCCGCAGGAACTCGTGCGCCTGCTTAAACTCGGCCATGACGTTCTGCCGCTGGTCCTGGATCTTCTTCTGCAGGGGTGTGGAGGGGAGACGGGTGACTGCCCTGCCCCAGGTTGGAGAGCCCCGGCGGCATCTCCGGGGGGGCCGCATGAGGCTGGCTCGCACCCCTATCCGTGCACTGTGGGACTTCAGAGCATGGTTGGGCCAGCCTCCCGCTGACACAGACTCCCCTGCAGGAGATGCGGGGCCAGCCCTCGCACCCCATCTCTAATCAAACACGAAGTGCTGTCTCTGCTTCCCAAGTGCGGTAGCCCTGGCTGCAGGACTCAGCACACAGGGTCCCCAGGATGCCCCAGGCCTCCCCACTGTGCTCATCCTGCAGCCAGCACCCCCCTCCCAAAGCCCCTGGCTCCCCACCACCTCGGGAGTCCGGTCCCCCCATCTGTAACAGGAAGGGCTTTGCCGGGACCTCCTTGGTCCCCTGCGTACTCTGGCAGTCCCGACAGCTGCTGCCGGATGTGGCCCACGGCTGCAGCGAGTGTCACGTGTGCAGGAGCGAGACGAGGAAGCCAGCCCGAAGCCCCCCAGCTCAGACCGTCAGGGCTCAGCCTCCACCACGCGGCCCCCCAGCTCCCTCCCACGTGGCCGCGGCCTCAGGCTCTCGCAGCCCACGCACCAGTGCAGTCAGGATATCAGCTTCTCCCTTGGCCTGGGAGCCCTGAATTTTGTCCCGGTCTCTCCTCAGGGTACTCAGGTGGTTCAGGATTTTCTCCTGCGGAAAGACAAGCCACGGGGATGGGCGCGCTGCGGCGGAGCCCCACTGCGGGCCACAAGCGTTGGGGGGGCAGTGCCCGGCCTCGCCCCTGGGTGGGGTGGAGCCGGCTTACCCTGTGGGGCTGGGCGGCCTTCTCCACCAGGACAGCCGTGTGTGGCCTGTGTTCCCGGGACTCGCGGCACATGACGCACAGCAGCTTGCCGTCGTCCTCACAGTAGTAATGCAGCTTCTCCCGGTGCCGCTCGCACAGCCTGGCGTCCGGCGGCTCCCGGGCCGCGTCCCCCGGCTGCCTGTCCTTGTCCACCTTCAGCCGCTCGATGTTCTCCACCAGGCTGGCCAGCTGCCACACCGGCCGGATGTTCTCCTTCTTGAACGGCTTCTTGCAGAGCGGGCAGACGGGGCGGCCCCCCGACGCCGGCCGCACGTCCGTGGTGCAGCTGCGGCAGAACACGTGGCCGCAGTCGATGGTCACGGGGTCCCGCAGGTAGTCGAGGCAGATGGAGCAGGTGACCTCCTCCTCCAGGCTGCGCAGCGGTGCCGACGTGGCCATGGTGCCCTTGGCTGGGAGGGGCCGCGCTGCGCCCACGAAGCTTCTCGTCCTGGGAGACAGACGCAGAGTCAGGAGCAGGCCCAGGGAGGGGCAGGGGCGGCGCGGCACAGAGCGGGTGCAGGGGTGCGGGGAGAGAGCACAGCGTGGCTGGCCCGACCACGCCGCGGGGACCTGCTCTGAGGCACAGCTTATGACAGAGCGAGATCTGGGTTAGCAGGAGACGCGTCACCCACACACCTCCCGCGTCTACACTGCGTGGGGCAGAGCGCAAGCAGCCCCGGGGCTTGTGGGGGCGGGCACCGGAGCCCAGGAGATGCGGAGGCTCTTAGCCCAGACTCCAGAAGCTTGGAGAGTCAGGGACGTGCCCTGGGCTGCGCCGTGGCTTCGGTCTCGTGCCCTTTCCCTGCAGACGCCGTGTGCCGCCGTACACGGCCTGGCCACCCCGCTGTAGGCAGGTGTGGCCCGTGGGGCCGCGCTCCCGGGAAACCAGCGTGGAGGGGACTCCCAGCGGGCAGTCACTGTGGCCTGCGGCTGGGGATCTGACCCTCGGAGGGAGCAGGGCAGCGGCGCAGACCGGACCTCAGCCCTGTGCACCCCCACGGACCTCCGTGCCCGCCGACTCCAGCCCACGTCCTGTCCGAGGAGCTTCCACAGGGCTGGGCGGCCTCCTGCCCCGTCCTGTGTGACCACAGGAACCGCTCTTACGTGCTCTGAGCTCTCAGTCTGCCCATCATAAAATGCAGACTTGGGGCTTGCCGAGTAGGCTGAGTCCGAGAATCTGCAGGGGAACCAGGGAAGGGGAGCCTCCCACATCTAGCGAGAGCAGGCAGGGACAGAGCAGGGTGGACATGCACCGTGGCAGCAAGAGGGGACCTGCGTTCGAAGCCGCCACAGGGACGGATGTTGCAGTCCCTGGTGGCAGGCGGCACTGGGACCCAAGGAGGGTAGCCAGCGGCTGTGGCGTGAGGGGAGTGCCTGGGGCCACGGGCGAGTCAGTGCTGCCGTGGATTCTGGACACGGTCAGCCCATCACCAAGAGCCCAGGGGCCCTGCACTCCCTTCCCGGCTGCAACACGAGGGAGCTGCAGAGGAACCCCAGCCAGAAATAAAACAGGAGACAGGGTCTGCTTCTGCACGGCAGACGCAGTCCGACAGCTGAGCCGTACAAAGTGCAGGACGGTCCAGCCACGTGGGGTCACCACGCCTTGGACTGGACGCCCTGGCACAGATCTGGAGAGCTCCTGTGCGTGCAGAGCCCATGTGCAGAAACAAAGACCAGGAGGCGTCCAGGATGCTGGCTGGGTGGTAACCAACCCTGGGGACTGCCTGGTGTCTCCCTGTGCTGGGGACGTCATCTGACCCGAGCCGTCAGGCCCGACACAAACAGGGCAGCGGCCGGCGCTGGGGATCCGTGGGCTGGGAGCCCTTCACCCAGTGACTGCCGAGCGGCTTGCAGCTGAAAAGCAGAGGCCGTGGGTCTCTGTCCCGGCTGTGGGGCCGGCAGGGTAACTGCTGCGGACACTCGGCCCCAGCTCACTGTCCGCACGAGACCTGCCCTGTCCCATACAGCAGGTGCTCGCAGCCAGGCTCTGTGCCAACCCCGCATCACCGCAATCCCAGGGGCACGACGTACCAACCGGTCAGGCTACAGAAGCACGCGGCGCATCGGTGTAGCAGGCATGATGGCGCTCGCAGCACACCGCCCTGCAGCCCTCTTCATTATCAGAGGCTGGCCCGACCACGAGGGAGATCAGGGGACATGTCCCTGCTGCCGATGGCCCCCGTGGATGGCCTGCCATGGAACCTTGGTAACGCAGAAGTCCGGCGATCACCAAAGCCCTGCCCAAGCCCACAGCGCTCACAGGTGCACAACCCGGCATCTGCTTCCCCAAAGGGCATCACGGGGAGACAGGATATCCCCTTTGAAGTCATCCTGCCCAAACTGGCCTGATGGGACCTCACCGAGCCTTTGGGCATGCCTTCTGATTTACAGAAAACAGAAGGGACAGGGAGCTGAGCCCCAGCACATCCCGAGGAAACGGACACATCCAGAATACGGCACATTCCAGAGGACCCTGGCCCAGCCATGTCGGGGGCGCTGGGGTGCTGTTGGCCACGTGTTGGATCTCGGTTTGGTCTCAGGTCGTGACCTCAGGGTGGTGAGATGGGGCGCGCGTCGGGCTCTACGCGGAGTGCAGAGTCTGCTGGTCTCCCTCTCGCTCTGGCCCTCCCCACTCAGTGCACTCTCGCCAATAAATAAATATATAAATCTTAAGAAAAAGTGAATGTCACAAAAAAGAAAAAAAAAAAAGAATTGTTCTTGACTTAAAAAGACCAAAAGAGGAAAAACAGCCAAAGGCAAACACCTTGACTAGATCCTGTTTTGTTTCGTGTTAAGAAGCCATGAAGATAGTTTTGGGACAACGAGAAAGAGGCGGACAGAAGGCCGGGCACTACGGGGCTGCTCCTAACTTCTGCTGCGGTTTACGGAAGGCGTGAGGGGGACATCCCAGGTGGGTGACACATGCTGCCACCTCCGGAGCTGGGGACAGCGGCTTTGCGCGGCTCAGCAGAACGACACACGGGAACCTTGTGAGCACAGGGCTACGGTTTTCTGTCGTCCTGAAAGGAAGGTGTATGAGGCTGCGCAGGCAGTTAAGACGTTAAAGGTCGCCGGTGGCGATCAGGGTGCTGCCGCGGGCAGAGGCCCAGTGCTCCGTCTGCACAGGGCAGTGGCTTCCGGGGAGCTGAACAGGCGCTTGTGCAGAGCGGCCGGCGGCCAGCACTTCCCGCGTGGTCCGCCGCTGCAGTCCATGGACGGAGCCCACGGACGGAGCCCGCGGACGGAGCCCGCGGACGGAGCCCGCGGACGGAGCCCACGGCAGCTTCTGCTCGCACACAAGGCTGAGGTCCCGCAAGGCAGGGCCGCGTGACCTGCACGCACTCAGACCGCCTCGGCTGCCATGCGCACGTCTCCCGTTACTCAGCGCTCACGAAGCTCTCCTGAGAACACAGAGGCTCGGTGAGGGCTGGCGGTGGCCCAGGGGCACAGCTTGGGGTGGGGGGCCTCATGGCAAGGCTGACCCAGCCCGTGGGACACCAGGAAGCTCAGATGGGGCCGTGTGTGTGGACGCATTTCTCAAGCTGGGCAGTGTGGGCTGGCCAGTGCAGACGCTGGACACAGGGGTTCCAGGGAGTCTGCTCCCCACCCCACATTCAGAGCCAGCAAAACACCGACCCCCAGTACCTCCCCTACATTCTGCCCTCTCTACCACTTCACGCTTCTGGAACATTCTATCTCTCAGGCTTCCAGAGCTGGGGGCGGCCGTCACGCCAAGCTCCATGCCTGGAGCTGGGGCAGACAGGAACCACAGAAAGCCAGAGCTGGAAAAAGCCTCCACAACGGCCACGCCTACCCAGACCCCTGTCCCCAGATGAGAATTCAGAAGGCTGGGGTCATCCATGGGGGCGCTCGTGGCAGAGGCCACGCATCCCCACTCCGGCGTGGCCAGCTCTTCCGCCCCTTCTAGAAGCCAGAGGCTGGGTGCGAACTGGAGGCAGGCAGAGCTGGAAACACCCCTCCCTGTCTGGGTGGGCGGTCCCTCCCCCCCTCCCCTCCTCACTGTTCTCTGACCTCAGAAAGGCCCCTCAGTCCACGGCGACAGGTGGGCCAGGTGGGCCAGGTGCAGCCAGCACACCGGAGGCTGCGGGACCCGGCACGACTCCTGCCGAAGAGAATGGCGGGGAGCCGCAAGATCCAGCGGAAGGAGGCTGCAGTCGGAGTCGCGCCTCACACGCCTCGCCCCACCCCTGCGCCGGCCCTGCAGCCGCAGAACTGGTCAGAGCTCCCGCCCTTGTTTCTTCACAGCTGCCAACTTCTGCTCTGGACCCAAACTCTCCTTCCGTCTTCCGTGGCTCCTGCTGCCCCGCACCAGTCCCCCCAGGATGCCCTGGGAAGCGCCCAGGAGACACCCAGCCCAGATGCAGTCTTCGCCGCTCGGAGGAGAGAGCGGATGGGCCGTGGTTTGCACCCTGGCCTCCAGGGCTGCTCCTCGTGCCCTCCCTCGGGGGTCTGACAGGAGCCCCGCCTTTCCCATCATCAGAGCACGTAGCTGAGGGCTCCATCCCTGTGGGAAACCCACCCGGGGCTCCTGGGGCCCCAGGTGAAGCCCCATTGCTTTTTTTTTTCCTTTTAGATTTTATTTATTTGACAGAGAGACAGCGAGAGAGGGAACCCAAGCAGGGGGAGCAGGAGAGGGAGGCGCAGGCTCCCCGCTGAGCAGGGAGCCCGATGCGGTGAAGCCCCATTTCAACGAGCAAACTCCCCTCGAAGTCAATGCCTGTGACACCTCTTCCAAACCTCGAGAGGATAGAATTCGGATTCCGGATGAGCGGCCACAGTGCGGCGGATGACGTCACAGGGCCCCTCAGAGTCTACAGCCGTGGCTATGGGCCTGGCGCTGGGTGGCCTCAGGGGACACAGGCCCCTGGACAGTGCCTTCCTGAGGTCATGGGTGGGTGACGGTTCTCCCCAGGGCCGGGGTCAGCGTGCTCTTGATCCCCGGGGCCAGGATGAGATGCGCTCTGAACGGCGGGAACCGCTCCAGGGCTCAGCGGGGCATGGGACGGGCCTCAGGGTGCCAAGGAGGAGCTCTCGGGGGCAGAGCTCCTCCAAGAGTTCACAGATTTGTGCTGGAGACCTACTATGTGCTGGGCACTGGGGACACCACACAGGGCAAAATCCCTGCCCTCCCAGAGCCCCCAGCACACTGTCCTACGGCCAGGTGAGACTGGGGGTTGGGACTGGGGCTGATGGTGGGGGCCACAAACCCCGAGGATTTCCCAACAAACGTATGGCTCCCAAGGATTACTTATGGCTCTGGCCTCCACTGCTCAGCGTGCCAGCCCCCAAGGCCGGCCTTCAGCAGAGCCCCCAGCACACTGTCCTACGGCTGGGTGAGACTCTGGGGGTTGGGACTGGGGCTGATGGTGGGGGCCACAAACCCCGAGGATTTCCCAACAAACGTATGGCTCCCAAGGATTACTTATGGCTCCGGCCTCCGCTGCTCAGCGTGCCAGCCCCCAAGGCCGGCCTTCAGCTCTCCAAACACACCCCTCCCTGTGCTCAAACATCCCTGTGTCCGCATGGCCACCCCAGGGAAACCCCTCCGAGGCTCTCTGCGGCTCCAGGGGCAAAGTCACATCTCCCTCCAGCCTCTGCGACGCCCAGCCCTGGTCTGCAGGCTCATTTCCCGCTATTCCCCCCCAGACCTGACCCCACGGCCAAACCAAACCCCTCTCCAGGCCCCGGAAGGTGCCACGCTCCCCTGCCCAAGCCTCCCTGCCACATGAGCCATCCGAAAGGGCTGCCCCCTCACCCCCAGGGAGCCCCACTCCTGGCCCAGCCCGCAGTATCTGCTGAAAGCCACCCCCCTCATCGGATCCTTCCTGAGGGACAAGCAGAGGCCACATGCTCTGCCCCCACACTGCCCTTGTGCACGTCTCAGCAGGGGCGAGGCCAGGCTCATCAGGACCCTCCGGTTTCTCGGCAGCTCTCCCTATCCCGTGTGGACGCGGACGTGTCTGCCTTACCCGCAGGAGGCAGCCGTCCTCCCCACCTGCCCCTCCCGTCTGACCGGAAGCTCCACGACGCGGCACAGACAGCCGCACTGCCCGGTGCCCCGAGCGGCAAGAACAGCAGGCCTGGGAGATGCGGGGCAGGGGCGTGCGGGACCATGCCCGTCACTCCCTCCCGTCTACACCGCACCGTGCGTTCGTCAAGCACACTTTTAGGCTCCCTGGTACAGACGTGATCGCAGTGCATTTGTCTGCAGGGGTGCGCAGAAACACCACGTTGTGCGGCTCACTCACGGGGACGGAGCTCCCTCTGTTCATTTTCACTGCTTTCCGACGTGACTCTACCTTGGAGATACTGGCGGCTCGGTCCCAGACCAGCACAACGGAGTGAATACTGCCACAGGGCCAGCCAGGAGCACACACAAAAGCTGTGTTTACGCTCTGTGGCAGTGCACAAAGTGCACAGTCGTGTCAGAGCTAAAGACAGACCTTGATTACGAAATGACTCATTCCAAGAACTGCTGTCACCTAAGCGTTAGTCACAGGAGCCCACGAGATCACAGTAACAACTACGTTAACTATACTAGCGACGCACAGTCTGAGAAATCGGAGATATCCTGAGACACACAGACACAGAGCCAGAAACGGCAGCTGCAAACTGGGTTCGACAGACGTGCCCGCTGCAGGGTCGCCACGAACCCCTGTCCGTACCATACACGGCGTCTGTGGCACGCACGAAGATGAAGTGTGCCCGCGGGCCCCTTCTCCCGGCCCCCTGACCGTTTCCTGTTTGGGACAATGGCAAACACCGTTCTGTGAAGGTCCGTACACGTGTCCTGGGACACACAAGCAAGCAGATGCATCCTTGACCCAGTCGGGCCACCCTGTTCCCACACTGACTGTAGCAGTGTGCGTTCCAAGTGGCAGGCCACGGGCGCTCATGCTGCCTCACGGCCTTGCCAGCGCCTGCTGCTGTGGGCGTCGACGCGGGTGCGTCTCCAGGAGGGAAAGGGAATCCGCGGTGTGTGCATGTACGTGTTGAATGCTGAGAGAAGGGAGGGGGACACAGTGGGAAGGACAGGGCAGCTGGGGCAGAGCCCTGCAGCAGACGACAGCAGGCCAGCAGGACGGCACCGTGCTCCCCGCTCCCAGCAGTCGCCCTGCAGGCGCTTTACCTTCAGGGAGGGGTCTGCCCGGCTTCCACACGCCCTTCCCTTGCTAACATTGCTCCCTTGGAGCAGGTTCTTCCCCCACAGCTCCCCCTCGGCTCACGGTGGAGCAAGGGAATGGGTCTACACCTGCCTGACCTCGGGGCTTGCTTCAGAGGCGAGGCTACGACTCGAGTCTGCCAGTCACAAGGAGTCCTTGCTGAGACGAGAAAGATTTCGAGAGGCGACATCAGCACGGTTTGAAGCTACAAGAGCAGTTCTGCAAAGCAGAGGGCCAGCCCGTTGGAGAAGGAAGCCAACCCGGAGAGGAAGCAGAAGAAACCGGATCCTCAGGGCACCTCTTAAAACCCTCCTCGGGCTGCGTGCGCCTGGAGCTGGATCGACCCTTGACCTGTGCCACTGCTCGAGGCAGTAAATGGCCTTTCTGTTCAGCCGCGTGCACCCGGGAGTCACCTGACCCAAAAAGGGAATCCTGCCTGATACAGCACAGGACGTTATTGAAGGTGACTGGGCTGAAATACACAAAGAATTTGTGCCCCCCCCCCCAAAAATATCTGCCCCTTTCTCTACACAAAGATAGACACCCGGTGGCGGCTCCCCCTCCCGCCCCACAGGTGGAATGCAACCAGCCAGGGCTTGCCAGATGCCCCAGCCGCTCTTGGCGCTCGGGCCCCATCCGCAGCTCCGGGGACACGATCAGAATCTTCTTCCGTCCCTGGCTGTTACTCTAACCAAAGCTGACAAGGAGGACTCCCCACTGAAACCCCGTTTTCACCCAGCGGCCACGACTCAGCTGTGCAGCCTGGGGCCCTGTTCTTGACCTTTGCACAGCTCCACAGGACCGGAAGAGGTGGGGGTGGGGGGGCACCTAGGCCATGTGCAGGCAGACCAAAGTCAGTGCGCGGCGAGCACACGAGCGTTGTGTGCAGCCTAACGTCACGGCCGACATCACTACACACAGATGGAATCTGTGGGTCAGGCACCCTCTGTGCTGGTTTCCACAATCTGGCCATCAGGCAGGACAGGGCCAGCTTATCAGACGAGTTCTTTCAAGATCATCAGTGGAGCCTGGAACTCACCATCTGCAGGTTAGTGAGACGGAGATGCTCGACCACTCACTTCCTGCAGCGAGGAGGGATCTGAGAACTGGCAAGGGGGTACACTTCTCATCGAACGTAAGATACCCACACACTGCACTGCAGCCTCTCCGAAACGTGATCCGTAGCATATCCTAACTGAACTGGGGGGACGCGTTTTCCACGTGGAGCATGTATAACCCGACCGCCTCTTAGATCTGGTGCAGTGCAGCCTGTCTCCTACCAGGCGCCGTGAACACACCGCTCTCCTCTTGGCCCTCTCCCCCTTCCGTCCTAGCCGTGGCCAGCAATGCACCACAGGGCCCACACAGCCCCCACGATCTAACACAGCTCCTTCTCTAGGGCCTCCACTCCCCACGCCCTGTGCCTGCACATGGTCTCTGTCCCAGCACATCGTGGACGGCTGGAATCAGACACCACCCGTGTGAGGCCCCCATGCCCATCCCACCTTCCAGCTGAACGGCTCCCCCCACCCTGGGAGGCTCCCGCAGCTCTGCAAGTGCCACGGGTCATTACAGTACTACCAGCAGCTGACGCGGCTACCCACCTCCCCCGGCCAGAGGGTGAACTCAGGCACCATTCCTCGCCGGTCCCTATCCCCAGGACCTGGCACAGACGTGCTCCATGCCTCCAGAACCCCCACCCCCACCAGGCTTCCCTTGGCCCCTTCAGAATCTTGCTTCTGCAGAAGGCCCACTCTGATTAGACGTTCTTGACCACAAACATTTCCCGGATCTCCCCCTGCCTCCCTCCACACACACTGTTTTGGGGAGAAGGTCAACGTTTCATGTGTACCGATCTGGTGAGCTGTACTTCCTCCTGGCTAACAGTCCAGTTAAGCCTTTGTTTTCCAAAGCCACTGTCTTTCCATTCTGATCCCGAGGCCCAAGTCTGGAGTCACCTCAAGAAACCTCAGTTCGGACCATGGACTTCCTCTGCGGCTCGCGATGCGTTCTGGGGTGGTCTGACACCAGCCTGTCCCTCCCTTGCAGGAAAGAGACGGCTAAGATATCACCTTCTCCTGGGCCTCCGCTTCCTGACTTACCTCTCAAGGAGGGGAAGAACAGTCTTGTCAAGTTCATCACACTGACGTTCATGGGACGCCCCCCAGTCAAAGTGCTTTCAACAGTAAAAAGCTCTATAAAACTACACGCTGGGAAGGCCACAGGAGCCAACTTGGAAGAGCCCCCGGGAACCAAAGCCACAACAACTGGAGCAACAAAATTAAGGATTGGATTATACCCGAAAGTACAAAATAAACACCCACGAGTCCGTGCTGGTGCTAATGGGTTGAAGAAGTTAATAAGGACAAGAGAGATGATTTGCCGTGCAAACAGTTCCAAACCCTGGGTGTAGCTACTTGTCCTCGAGGAGGAGGAGCGCACCGGCCCCTCCTCGGGTGTGGGCTGCACAGTCACTTCTTTGCAAAGAGTACAGTGTGAAATGGCGGGGCGGGGGGGGGGGGGCGCGAGATAGAGTAACTTGACAGCCGAGAAACCTGCTAAACACTTTCTCAGGTGATCACAACCAACATCAAGTCTTAAATCGTGTGGACAGTATGTACCCTTGACGCCAGGTCATCAACAGGGCAACCCACCTCAGTAGCCTTCCAATAAGCGAGAGCCGGGTCTCAGGAGAAAAACATCCAATTCCAGTAACGGGCACCCTACACTCCACCAGCATTTCTCAAAACTGTCAAGATCACCCCACAGCCAAGCAGAGCCTCACCAGACATGACAACCAAGTGCAACCTGGTAACATGGCGGGATCACCCCACAGAACAGGTGCTTAGGTGGACACGTGGTCAGTCGGGAGAAGGACAGACTTGGGCCAATAACTGATCAATACCGGTTCATTAACTGTAACAAATGCATCATGAGAACGTAAGATGTTAATCAAGGGGGGAAAGGTCTGGGATATGTGGGAACCCTACTATCTTTGCAATTTCTTTTATGAGCTTAGAGTTGTTCTAAACAAATCTATTCAGAAAAAAAAATGCACTTTGGGGAAGAAAACCCATAAAGCCTGTTTGTTCAAAGAGCTGCTGCTTCTAAACTTGGGGGAGGCTCGGGCAGTGTCCCCGCACGATCTGCAGCAGGCATGACCGGATGCCATTCCCCCATCCTCGCGGTGGGGTCAGGATCCAGGGTGCAGAGGGAAGCCGGACCTTCCTCGAGAGCCAAGTGGGGACAGATAGTGAGGGGGGGCGCTCGCGGCCGGCGGAGGGAGCTGGTGCACGGCTCCGAGCACAGGGGGCCCACCTGCCTTACTGCACAACCTCCACCCCCCGACCCGCCCGGGGCCCCGGGCACCTGCTGGCGCTCGGGGCGGAGGCCGGCCCGGGCCCAGCGCGCGCGCCGCGGCAGATCGCCCCCCACCTCGCCCCCGACCCCGCGTCGGCTTCCCCGACTCACCGCACCGCCGCGCTCCCGGCCGCGAACACCGACCTGGGGGGCCTCCCGGCTCTCCCGCCGCGGCCGGTTCCGGGTCGCGTCCCCACCGCGCGGCCTCCGGGATCCGCCGAGCGCGGCTCCGAGATTTCTCCCCGGATCAGCGCCCGGATTGGCTCCTGCCTAACACCGCCTCCCAATGGGAGCGCGAGTCTCCTCTACGTCACCATCACCGGGCAAATCCGGGGGCCTCTGAAGGGGGCGGGGCGACGAGGGCCGGAGCGCACGGACCTGCGAGCGGGCGGAGCCGGGGTGCGCGGGAGCCGCAGCGGGGGTGGGGCGGGCAGGGCGCGCTCCCGGGGCGCCGGAGAGGGGCGCCGTGCCGAGGCCCAGCTGAGCCGGAACCCCAGCCCTCCCCCTGCGCGCGCTCCGGGCCGGAGCGGGGCTCCGCGGCCGAGCGGGTCTCGCCGCAGGCCGGGCATTAACTGGGACTCCCTGCCCCCAACCTGGCCTAATTTTGCTTCCTGAACCCGGAAGGCCTTTACCAAGCACGTCCTTAAAGGGGGTTTTTTACAAAAATCAGCTCCCCTTTTCGAGGCGTCCGCGTTGCGCGAGGAGCTGTACCCAAAACACCTTTCCGCAGGGCAGCACGACTGTCCCCACTGCACAGAAGGGACAAGCGAGGCTCCAGGCGCTGGCGGCCCGGACCCGCTCGGTGCAGCTGTCTCCCTCCCGGTGGCTGGGGCCGGGGTGCCCCGAGCCCTCGCGGCGGTGGGGGGGCTTTCCTGGGGCTCCGGCGCATCCCCCGCACCCCGCACCCCCGGGCTGCGCGGGGTCGGGGCGGCGGGGAAAGGGTCACCGCGCCAGCCACCTACCTGCTCCCGCCCGGAAGGCTGGTCGCGAGGTCCCGGAGCGGGCGCGGGTCGGCCGTCTCGCGGGGGGAAAGAGGGTGGCTCTCAGGGTCCCAAACCCTAGAACCTGCCCGGGACCCGCCCCTCGCGCGGGGTGGGGCAGGAGTTTGAGGCGAAAGCACCGGCTTTCTAGGGTGGCGGTGTGGCGGGTGCCTGTTCCGACCTACGCGCCCTCGGTCTCCGCCCCCGCGCCGGGCCGTCCTCTCGCTCTCGGTCTCCTCGCGGGCGAGGGGTGTGGCCCTCCCCTCCCGGGCGGGACCGGGGCGCGCGGCCTCCCGGGCGGGACCCGGGCGCGCGGGCGCTGGCTGCGGTCAGAGCGCCGGCTCCGCTGGGCGCCGCCGGCACGACGGCGGCTGGGTTCGGCCACGGATCTGCCCCCGCGCGTCCCTGGGACCCGCAGCCCCACTCAGAGGCCGTTCGGGGATCGCCCCGCCGGAGAGGCCCGGTGCCCTGCTTGCGACAGTCGGTCTCTTCCCCGCACACTTGCAGCCAGGAGGCCCCGCGCATCGCTCGCGGGGTCCCAGCTCCGGACGCGGCTGCCCGCTTCTTGCGGGTCGGCTCAACCCGCATCTCGGAGGGCCTTCCATCGCCGCGCCAGGCCCCGTCGGGCAGCGTCTCTTTCACTGGCTGTGTGCGCGGGCTGTCCTTCATTCACCCATTTCACTTTTATTTATTTAAATCTGATTAATTAATATATAATTAGTCTCAGAGGTAGAGATCAGTGATTCGTCAGCTGCGGACAACACCCAGCGCTCATCACACCACGTGCCCTCCTTCGTACCCGCCCCTCCTGCAACCCTCAGTTTGCTTCCAGTGATAGACTCCCTCTCTGGTTTCTCTTATGTTATTGTCCCCTCGCTTCCCCTGTGATCCTTTGTTTTGTTTCTTAAATTCCACTTATCGCTGAGATCATATGATATCTCTCTCGGATGGACATTTTGCTTAGCATAATGCCCTCTAGTTCCATCTGTGTCAATGCAAATGGTGAGTATTCATCCCTTCTGGTGCCTGAATAATATTCCATTGTGTATATGAACCACATCTTTTAAAAAAATTAACATAAAATGTATTATGTGTTTCAGGGGTACAGGTCTGTGAATCATCAGTTGACACATTTCACAGCACTCAGCATAGCACATACCCTCCCCAGTGTCCATCACCCAACCACCCTCTCCCTACTCCATAACCCCCAGCAACCCTCACTTTGTTTCCTGAGATTAAGAGTCTCCTATGATTTGTCTCCTTTCCCAGTCCCATCCTGTTTCATTTTTTCCCTCCCTCCCCCCCCCCCCCAGGACATCCCGGGTCTGCCTCTCAAATTCCTCATTTCAGAGAGATCATGTGATAGTTGTCTTTCTCTGATTGGCTTATTTTGCTTAGCATAATAATTTCTAGTTCCATCCATGGCATTGCAAATGGCAGGACTTTGTTTTTTTTTTTTTTTTTTTTTTTTTAAAGATTTACTTATTTATTTGACAGAGAGAGAGCACAAGTAGGCAGAGAGGCAGGCAGAGAGAGAGGGGAAGCAGGTTCTCTGCTGAGCAGAGTCCAATGTGGGACTTGATCCCAGGACCCTGAGACCGTGACCTGAGCCGAAGGCAGAGGCTTAACCCACTAAGCCACCCAGGTGCCCCAGGACTTTGTTTTTTTGATGACTGCATAGTATTCCATTATCTATTTATACCACCTCTTCTTTATCCATTCATCTGTTGATGGGCATCTAGGTTCTTTCCAAAGTTTGACTATTGTGGACATTGCTGCTATAAACATTTGGGTGCACATGCCCCTTCGGATCACTACGTTTGTATCTTTAGGGTAAATACCCAGTAGTGTGATTGCTGGGTCATAGGGTAGCTCTATTTTCAACTTCTTGAGGAACCTCCATGCTGTTTTCCAGAGTGGCTGCACCAGCTTGCATTCCCACCAACAGTGTAGGAGGGTTCCCCTTTCTCCGCATCCTCGCCAGCATCTGTCATTTCCTGACTTGTTGATTTTAGCCATTCTGACTGGGGTGAAGTAGTATCACATTGTGGTTTTGATTTGTATTTCCCTGATGCCAAGTGATATGGAGCACTTTCTCATGTGTCTGTTGGCCATCTGGATGTCTTCTTTGCAGAAATGTCTGTTTGTGTCCTCTGCCCATTTCTTGATTGGATTACTTGTTCTTTCTGTGTTGAGTTTGCTAAGCTCTTTCTAGATTTTGGATACTAGCCCTCTATCTGATATGTCATTTGCAAATATCTTCTCCCATTCTGTCAGTTGTCTTTTGGTTTTGTTGACTGTTTCCTTTGCTGTGCAGAAGCTTTTGATCTTGACGAAGTCCCAATAGTTCATTTTTGCCCTTGCTTCCCTTGCCTATGGCGGTGTTTCTAAGAAGAAGTTGTTGCAGCTGAGGTCGAAAAGGTTGCTGTGTGTGTTCTTCTCAAGAAATTTGATGGATTTCTGTCTCACATGGAGGTTCTTCATTCACTTTGAGTCTATTTTTGTGTGTGGTGTAAGGAAATGGTCCAGTTTCATTCTTCTGCATGTGGCTGTCCAATTTTCCCCACACCATTTGTTGAAGAGACTTGTTTTTATTTTTTCCATTGGATATTCTTTCCTGCTTTGTTGCAGATTAGTTGACCATAGAGTTGAGGGTATATTTCTGGGCTCTCTGTTCTGTTCCATTGATCTATGGGTCTGTTTTTGTTCCAGTACCATACAGTCTTGATGATTACAACTTTGTAATAGAGCTTGAAGTCTGGAATTGTGAAGCCACCAATTTTGGTTTTCTTTTTCAACATTCCCTGGCTATTTGGGGTCTTTTCTGGTTCCATATAAATTTTAGGATTATTTGTTCCATTTGTTTGAAAAAAATGGATGGGATTTTGATAGGCATTGCATTAAATGTGTAGAGTGCTTTAGGTAGCATAGACATTTTCACAATATTTGTTCTTCCAATCCATGAGCATGGAACATTTTTCCATTTCTTTGTGACTTCCTCAACTTCTTTAATGACTACTTTATAGTTTTCTGAGTACAGATTCTTTGCCTCTTTGGTTAGGTTTATTCCTAGGTATCTTATGGTTTTGGGTGCAATTGTAAATGGGATCAACTCCTTAATTTCTCTTTTGCTGTTGTTATATAGAAATGCAACTGATTTTGGTGCATTGATTTACTTCCTGACACTTTACTGAATTCCTGTACAAGTTCTACCAGTTTGGAGTGGAGTCTTTTGGGTTTTCCACATATAGTATTGTAGCATCTGCAAAGAGTGAGAGTTTGACTTTTTTGCTGATTTGGATGCCTTTAATTTCTTTTTGTTGTCTGATTGCTGAGGCTAGGACCTCTAGTACTATGTTGAATAGCAGTGGTGATAGTGGACATCCCTGCCATGTTCCTGACCTTCGGGGAAAGGCTCTCAGTTTTTCCCCACTGAGAACAATATTCGCTTTGGGGTTTTCATAGATGGCTTTTATGATCTTGGGGTATGTATCCCTACACTGTGAAGAGTTTTGGTCAAGAAAGTATGCTGTACTTTGTCAAATGCCTTTTCAGCATCTATTGAGAGTATCATATGGTTCTTGTTCTTTCTTTTATTAATGTATTGTATCACATTGATTGATTTGCACATGTTGAACCAACCTTGCAGCCTAGGCATAAATCCTGCTTGGTCGTGGTGAATAATCCTTTTAATGTACCGTGGGATCCTATTGGCTAGTATTTTGGTGAGAATTTTTGCATCCACATTCATCAAGGATATTGGTCTGTAATTCTCCTTTTTGAGGGGGTCTTTGTCTGGTTTTGGGATCAAGGTAATGCTGGCCTCATAAAATGAGTTTGGAAGTTTTCCTTCCAACTATTTTTTGGAACAGTTTCAGAAGAATAGGTAGTAATTCATCTTTAAATGTTTGGTAGAATTCCCCTGGGAATCCATCTGTCCATGAGCTCTTGTTTCTGGGAGATTTTTGATGACTGCTTCAATCTCCTTACTGGTTATGGGTCTGTTCAGGTTTTCTGTTTCTTCCTGGTTCAGTTTTGGTAGTTTATACATCTCTAGTTGTGCATCTATTTCTTCCAGATTGTCAAACTTGCTGGTGTATAGTTGCTCATAATATGTTTTTATAGTTGTTTGTAGTCCTTTGGAGTTGGTTGTGATCTCTCCTCTTTCATTCATGATTTTATTAATTTGGGTCCTTTCTCTTTTCTTTTAGATAAGTCTGGCCATGGGTTTATCAATCTCATTAATTCTTTCAAAGAACCAGGTCCTAGTTTCATTGTTCTTTGCTTTCTACTTCATTGATTTCCACTCTGATCTTTATTATTTCTCTTCTCCTGCTGGGTTTAGGCTTCCTTTGCTGTTCTTTCTCCAGCTTCTCTAGGTGTAGGGTTAGGTTGTGTACTTGAGAACTTTGTTTCTTGAGCAAGGTTCGTAGTGCTATATACTTCCCTCTTAGGACAGCCTTTGCTGTGTCCCATAGATTTTGAACAGCTGTATTTTCATTTTTATTTATTTCCATGATTTTAAAAATTCTTTAATTTCCTGGTTGACCTATTCATTCTTTAGTAGGATGTTCTCTAGTCTCCATGTATTTGAGTTCTTTCCAACTTTCCTCTTGAGTTCTAGTTTCAAAGCTTTGTGGTCTGAAAATATGCAGGGAATGATCCCAATCTTCTGATACCAGTTGAGACCTGATCTGTGACCCAGGATGTGATCTATTCTGGAGAATGTTCAATGTGCACTAGAGAAGACTGTATATACTGTTGCTTTGGGGTGGAATGTTCTGAATATATCTGTGATGTCCATCTGTGTGTCATTTAAAGCCTTTATATCCAGGGCACCTGGGTGGCTCAGTCATTAAGCAGCTGCCTTCAGCTCAGGTCATGATCCTGGGGTCCTGGGATCAAGCCTTGCATCTGGCTCACTGCTCAGCAGGAAGCCTGCTTCTCCCTCTCCCACTCCCCCTGCTTGTGTTCCCTGTCTTGCTGTGTTTCTCTCTGTCAAATAAATAAACAAAGTCTTTTAAAAAATAAAGCCTTTATTTCCTTGTTGATCTTTTGCTTAGATGATCTGTCCATTTCAGTGAGGGGGCGGTTAATTAATGTCAATGTGTTTCTTTGATTTTGTTATTAATTGGTTTATATAGTTGGCTGCTCCCATGTTAGGGGCATAGATATTTAAAATTGTTAGATCTTCTTGTTGGATGGACCCTTTAAGTATGATATAGTATCCTTTCTCATCTCTTATTATAGTTTTTGGCTTAAAATCTAATATACCTGATATAGGATTGCCACCCCAGCTTTCTTTTGATGTGCATTAGCATGATAAATTGTTTTCCACCCGCTCATTTTAAATCTGGGGGTGTCATTAGGTCTAAAATGAGTTTCTTACAGATAGCATATCAATGGGTCTTGTTTTTTTATCCATTCTGATATCCTTTGATTGGGGCATTTAGCCCATTTACATTCAGGGTAACTACTGAAAGATATGAATTTTGTGCCATTGTATTGCCTGTAAGGTGACCCTTACTGTATATTGTCTCTGTTCCTTTCTGGTCTCCTACTTTTAGGCTCTCATTGCTTAGAGGACCGCTTTCAATATTTCCTGTAGGGCTGGTTTGGTGTTTGCAAGTTATCTTAATTTTTGTTTGTCCTGGAAGCTTTTTATCTCTCCTTCTATTTCCAGTGACAGCCGAGCTGGGTATAATATTCCTGGCTCCATGTTTTTCTCATTTAGTGCTCTGAATATATCATGCCAGTTCTTTCTGGCCTGCCAGGTCTCTTTGGGTAAATCTGCTGCCAATCTATCATTTCTACCATTGTATGTTACAGATTTCTTGCCCTGGGCTGCTCTCAGGATTTTCTCTTTGTCGTTAAGACTTGTAAGTTTTACTAGTAGACAATGGGGTGTGGACCTATTTTTATTGATTTTGAGGGGGATCTCTGTGCCTCCTGGATTTTGATGCTTTTCCCCTTTGCCATGTTAGGGAAATTCTCTACAATAATTCACTCCAATATACCTTCGGCTCCCCTTTCTTCTTCTTCTGGAATCCAGATTATTCTAATACTGTTTCATCTTATGGTATCACTTATCTCTTCAATTCTCCCCTCGTGGTCCAGTAGTTGTTTGTCTCTATTTAGCTCACCTTCTTTATTCTCCGTCATTTGGTCTTCTGTATCACTAATTCTGTCTTCTGCCTCATTTATCCTAGCAGTAAGAGCCTCCATATTTTATTGCACCTCGTTAATAGTTTTTTTTTTTTTAATTTCAGCTTGGTTAGATTTTAGTTTTTTTTTTTTATTTCTCCCAAAAGGTTTTCTCTAATATTGCCCATGCCTTTTTCGAGCCCAGCTAGCACCTTGAGAATCGTCATCTGAACTCTAGATCTGACATATTACCAATGTCCATATTTATTAGGTTCTTAGCCTTCAGTACTGCCTCTTGTTCTTTTTGTGTGTGTGTGTGTGTGTTGAGTTTTTCCACCTTGTCATTTTATCCAGATAAGAATATATGAATGAGAGAGTAAAATACTAATAGGATGGCAAAGACTCCAGAAAAATATATGCTAACCAATCAGAAAAGACCCAAAACCAGGGGGAAGAAGAAAGGGGGAAGAAAAAAAAAATATATATATATTAGACTGGTGACTAGAACAGAGCCATACCCTTGATTTTGGGTGTATTTTGATCTGTTAGAAGAAACTGCTTTGCAAAATTTGAAAGAAAGAAAAACTTATATACATTACCAAAATAAGGGTAAACACAATGAAGGGATGGAATATGACTGTGAAGATGAAAGCCAAAAAATATTCTTTAAAAGGGAATTGATAAAATAAGAAATTGGTTGAAAAGAGAAAAAAAAAGAGAGAAAAGAATGTGATCAGGCTGGAAACTAGAATAAACTAACAAACTAACTAGAATAAACTAACATTTGCTCGATTTAGGGTATATTTTGATCTATTAGAAGAAATTGTATCCCCACATTTTAAAGAAAAAAATACTATTTGTATACAAAAAATAAGGTTAAATACAATGAAGGGAGAGAATATAACTATAACAATGAAATAAAAAATTTTTTTCTTTATTTATTTGACAAAGATCACAAGTAGGCAGAGAGAGAGAGAGAGAGAGAGACAGAGAAAGGAGGAAGCAGGCTGCCTGCTCAGCAGAGAGCCTGATGCAGGGCCCGATCCCAGTACACTGGGATCATGACCTGAGCCGGAGGTAGAGGCTTTAACCCACTGAGCCACCCAGGCGCTTCAACAATGAAAATTTAAAGATTTTTAAAAAGGCATTGATAAGATAAAATAGTTAAAATAGGTTAATATAGGAAAGAGGAAAAATTTTTTAAAAATTGAATAAGAAAAAAATAAAACTAAAAAAAAAATGAACTTTGCAAGACTACAGACTCATGGGGAAAAAGCCATGAGTTCTACGTGTTGCATTCCCCCGGTTCCCCAGTTCTCGTGGATCAGAACTCGGCGGGATCTCCTCGCTGATCTCCCGGGAGCGGGGCCTGTTGCTGTGATTCTCAAACGTCTTTGCCCGGCCGAATTGCCCTGCCCTTGCCAGGGGCCAGTCTAGGTATCCGCGCAGTTCGGGTCTCCGGAGCTTTTGTTCCCTGGAGGCTCTCCGGAGCGCTCTGGAGGGCCGGAATTAAGACGGCGGCCCCCAGTCTGCGCGGGGAGAGGCCGAGCGCCCTGGGGCTCGTCAGTGCGCCTTCGGGGAGGGACAGTCAGTCCCTCCTGTGTCCCTGGTCTCCCGCCGCACTTCCAGCTCCCCTGGCCGCGCCCAGTGCTTCTCTGTGTGGCGCACGTCCGTTGGGGTCTCCCAAGCCTGCAGATCCTTCCCGAGAAGGGCGGGGAGTCTCCCGCGTCTGCCGCCCGCGCCGCGGCCCACTGGGCCCTGGATCCCAGTTGGCGGTAAGGCCGAGCCGAGAAGTGACGGCTGGACTCCACGTCTGCGGCCGGCTTCCCCGCTCCGATGCCTGGGGCTCTGCCACCCCGACGGCGCGGGTGTCCCTGTGACCCCGCGGGTCCGCAGGCCGCGCGTCCGCAGGAGCGCTCCGCCCCGCCCGGCCTCGGGAGCGTCCGTGCGCGGAGCCGGCTTCTGCGGGTGCGGTTTCGCGCTCCGCGGCTAGACCTCGGCCGCGCGGTCTCTCTTCCTCGACGTCGCCTGGGAGTCACGGCTCCGCGCGACCCGCCTTCCTGCCCCGAGAACCGCTGCTCCTCTCCCGGGCCTCCGTGCCGTCTGCCGGTGTGTGCGCGGTTTGCGAGCCGTCGGGCTGGCTGCGCAGCACTCGGCGCCCCCAGGTGCCTGCCTCGCTGCCCTCCGGCTGCGGCCCCCGGGCGCAGGTTCGCTCTCCGTTCCTCTGCCCACCGGCCTCTCGGCTGTCTTCCAGTTCGCTTATTACGGGCTTTGCTGCTGGAAGCACTGGGGTGCAGGGGCCCCTTCGGACCACAAGCACAGAACGGGGAGCCGAACCCAGCCATAACTGGCATCTTCATTTTGTGCAAAACCTCAGCCGCTCATCGCGGGCCTTCAGGGCCTCTCCCCCGCCCGTCTGCGTGCACCACCAGCCTCCAGCCTTCCTCACAGTCTCAAGGTCTCTGTATGTTTTCCTCTTCGATGCGTGGAATCCTTTATTTCATGTTATAATCTTTATCTAGTTGGCATTTAATATGTCTTTTCCAAACTATACTGGTTATGGCAATTATCGTCTTGGTGGTGTGACCACAGAGGTGAGGATTTTGAGTTGGCTGTGAGAACACTGCTTCCCTGTAATCCTATTATTTTTGTGGACATTTTGCTGTTTTTGATTTTTTTCCTTCAGGAACGCACACATACCATTAGGGCAAAAATACCTGTGAAACTTCTTACTGTTTGACTATACAATCATGTAAATGCCTTGATATTAAGTTTTTAAAACAGAAAATTACCAAAGCATATGGAGATTAAAAATAAAAGAGAAGAGTTACCTATAAGGGTGCCCGGGTGGCTCAGTCAGTTAGGCGCCTGCCTTTGGCTCCGGTCGTGATCTCAGGATCCTGGGATGGAGTCCTACATTGGGCTCCTTGCTTGGTGGGGAGCCTCTTTCTCCCTCTGCCTGCTGCTCCCCCCTGCGTGTGCTCTTTCTCTCTGACAAATAAATAAAGTATTAAAAAAAAAAAAAAAAGAAAGTGGCCATAGCTGCCCCACAATAGAACCACAGCTGATGAGGATGCTGATTGGAGACTGACAGCCTTCCTGTGGGCGAGATGGTCCTCTGGCTCTCAAGCTCACTGACAGCTGCTGTCCAGGGGGCCATTCTCATCTGTAGGACGTAGCTCTCGGGTTCACAAGACCGGGGCTGGTGGATGCTGAGAAAATGTCCTCGCCAGAGATTACAGGGAGAGTGGTCACAGTCCTATTGCAAAGGGACACAGGAACCCCAATGGCACGGCTCGTGTGAGAGCAGCTTTGGTGCCTCCCAAGCTTCTCATGATCAGGGTCCTGTGTAAGTTTTGTTGCTTGTCTGGGAATTTGCTACAAAGTCATAGGATGTTTTACCTCCCATACCTAAAAAGGTCGATCAGATGTTGGCGGGAGGGTGGCGGCACTTTCTCTTTGTAATTGGAGGATGTAAGACTAACCATCTATCCATTCTAGCTTGTGCAATGTCTAGGTCGTTCCTGAGAAAGACCTAGGGCTCTGGATTTTACCTTCCCCGAAGGACCACCCAGCCTTAAACAGGGATGCAATGTGATCTAAGTGGTTTCCGGGGGCTCTCAGTGCAGTACCAGGAAATGTGCTGAGGTTTATTTAATCCATGCCTGGCATATTACAGAATGCTTTGAAACCTCTGTGAAGTATGGCGAGAGTACATGGCATGACTCGTAACTAAAGAAGACTTAGCCCTCTTCGGTAGCCAGCAGGAAACCAGTATTAGCAATTCCCAAGCTGCAGCCCAAGTGCCGGTGAGGCGGTAGATTTTCTACCCACAGCAGTGATACTAGGGTCTGCAGGAATAAAACTGCCCTCAGCTTGCATGAGCTCCAGAGTGCATGGTTCACTGGCTGGGCAGGGCGGGAGCTGGGTTCTGCAGTCTCTCCTGATGCTAACTGAATGGAAAAGATAATTCCCTTTTCATCTTCAGCCTCACAAATCCATCTCTTTCTTTGTTTTAAGTTTTTATTTACATTCTAGTTAGTGAACAGATACTATAATACTGGTTTCAGGAGTAGAATTTAGTGCACACAAGACCCAGTACTCATCCCAGCACACGCCCACTTAACGCCCGTCACCCGTTTAGCCCCTTTTCTCACCCACCTGCCTCCGTCCACCCTCAGTCTGTTCTCTATCACTAAGAGTTGCTAAGGCTTGTTTCCCTCTCTCCACTTTTTCTCTTCCCTCTTCCCATGTCTTTATCTGTTTTCTTTCTTAAGCTCCAGATAGAAGTGAAACCATACGATAATTGTCTTTCTATGACTGACTTATCTCACATAGCATAATACACTAGCTGCGTCCATGCACGGTTTCATTCCTCTTTATGGCTGAATAATATTCCATTGTGTATCTTTAACAAAAGTCGCGCAGACCCTGCACTAGGGCGGTAAGTGCAGGCTCTGGGCAACTTCCCTTTATCTTCTTTATCTCCTTCACCCATGCATCTGCTGATGGACACCTGCGCTCTCTCCATGTTTGGCTGTTGTGGACATGGCTGCTATGAATATTGGGGTGCACGTGCCCCTTCAGATCACTACATCTGTATTTGGGGGGTAAAGACCCAGTAGTGCAATTGCTGGGTCGTAGGGTAGCTCTATTTTCGACTTTTTGAGGAACCTCCATGCTTTTTTCCAGAGTGGCTGCACCAGCTTGCATTCCCACCAACAGTGTAGGAGGGTTCCCCTTTCTCCGCATCCTCGCCAGCATCTGTCGTTTCCTGACTTGTTGATTTTAGCCATTCTGACTGGTGTGAGGTGATATCTCATTGAGGTTTTGATTTGCATTTCCCTAATGTCTAGTGATGCTGACCACTTTTTCATCTGTCTTTTGGTCATTTGGATATCTTTGGAGAAATGTCTGTTCATGTCTTCTGTCCATTCCTTTTTTTTTTTTTTTAAAGATTTTATTTATTCATTTGACAGAGAGAAATCACAAGTAGATGGAGAGGCAGGCAGAGAGAGAGAGAGAGCGAAGCAGGCTCCCTGTCGAGCAGAGAGCCCGATGCGGGACTCGATCCCAGGACCCTGAGATCATGACCTGAGCCGAAGGCAGCGGCTTAACCCACTGAGCCACCCAGGCGCCCTTCTGTCCATTTCTTGACTGGGTTATTTGTTCTGCGGGTGTTGAGTTTGCTAAGTTTATAGATTTTGGATACCAGCCCTTTATCTGATAGTTGTTTGCAAATATCTTCTCCCATCCTGTAAGTTGTCTTTTGTTTTTTTGACTGTTTCCTTTTTCTGTGCAAAAGCTTTTGAGCTTGATGAAGTCCCAATAGTTCCTTTTCCCCCCAACTTCCTTTGCTTTTGGAGATGTTGCTGAGGTCAAGGTCACAGAGGCTGCTGCCTGTATTCTCCTCAAGAAGATTCCTTTCTCACATTGAGGTCTTTCATCTATTTTGAATCTATTTTTGTGTTGGTGTGAGGAAATGGTTCAGTCTCATTCTTCTGCATGTGGCTGTCCCGTGTTCCCAACACTATTTATTGAAGAGATTGTCCTTTTTCTATTAGATGTTCTTTCCCGCTTTGTTGAAGATTAGTTGGCCATGGAGTTGAGGGTCCATTTCTGGGCTCTCTATTCTGTTCCATTGATCTGTGTATCTGTGCCAGTACCATGCTGTCATGATGATTACAGTTCTGTAATAGAGTTTGAAGTCCCAAACTGTGATGTTTCCTGTTTTGCTTTTTCAGGATTTCTTTGGCTATTCAGGATCTTTTATGGTTCCATACAAATTTTAGGATTGTTTTAACTCAGTTAAAAATGTTGATGGTATTTTGATAGGGATTGCATTGAATATATAGATTGCTTTGGGTAGCATAGACATTTTAATGATGTTCTTCCAATCTGTGAGCATGGAATGTTTTTCCATTTCTCTGTATCTTATGATTTTCAGTGAAGTTATAAATGGGATCAATTCCTTAATTTCTCTTTCTGCTGCTTTGTTATTAGTGTTAGAAATGCAACACATTTCTGCATGTGGATTTTGTATCTTGGATACTTTATTGAATTTGTGTATCAGTTCCAGCAATTTTTTTGGTGGAGTCTTTCAGGTTTTCTTTTCTTTTTTTTTTTTTTTAAGATTTATTTATTTATTTATTTGATAGAGATCACAAGCAGGCAGAGAGGCAGACAGAGAGAGAGAAAGGGGTAAGCAGGTTCCCTGCCGAGCAGAGAGCCCGATGCCGGGATGGCTCCCAGGACCCTGAGACTATGATCTGAGCTGAAGGCAGAGGCTTAACCCACTGAGCCACCCAGGCGCCCCTGCTTTACATTTTCTATCAAGCATCTACTTATATCTGTTTTGCTGACATATCTGGGCACAGCCTTGTTCCTTTCTTGTTTTGCCTGCCTCCCTTGGTCTGCTCCTGTGTGTGGATCAAGTCAACTCTGTCCTCTGCTCTTGGAAGTAGTGACTTCACGCAGAGGAGGTCCTGGTGTGCCGTGCAGGGTGGTGTCCCCTGCTCGCCCGGACCCGGTACTTTGGGAGAGCGTCCCATGCGTATTTTCCGAGTCCCTCTTCTAACAGTGCAGCCGTCTGTACTGACGCTCTGCCTGTTGTGGCCCGTGCTTGCTCTCTGCGGTGTGAGTGCGACCCAGGCAGGTGGGCTGCGAGAGGGCATGCCCGCCAGGGGTCTTGTGAGCCTGGTGGCAGCGTCAGCAAAATGTGTCTTGGGTTACTAATCCTACACAAGATCCCTGCTGCGGAGGCTGGGGGAGGGCCGTTGGGCGCAGCGTGGCGGCTGACCAAGGCTCTGTGGCCCAGCCAACACGGGCAGCGGGTGTGTGCCCGGCAGCTGGGTAGATCGCAGGCACAGCTTTAACAAAGTTTGCCCAGGGGCCTGTACCAAGACTGTAAGTGTAGTCTTACTCGCTCCAGGGAAACTCGGTATTCATGCAGGGGGAGGAGAGAGGAAGTGGCAGCTGCCTGCTTCCTGCCTCCTTTTTAGAGAAGCCCCCGGCATGTCCGCAAATCAGTGTGAACAGACCTGTCTCCCATTTGCCCCTGGAAGCGCAGACCACACCATTTTAGTGCTGTCTGTCCACGCAGGCTACCCTCTCCATGGGGGTGAAGCCCCCGCTCTCACTCACCCTCCAAGGCTTGGCCGGTGCGGGGTCAGCTGACTGTTACAGCGCCAGGCTCAAGTACCACTGGTGTTTAAAACGTCGGGGAACTCAGCCCCTCTGGTTTTTAAAGCCAAATATTATGGGGACTAGTCTTCGCCCTACGAGCTCCCTCCTGCAGGGCTCGTGTGTCCTCCCCATGGGCACAGGTGCCTGCCTCTGCCTGTCCCACCTTCCCAGCCATTCAGATGCAGCTTCTTCTCTGTATTGAGTTGTGAGTTTGTCCTGCCGGTCTTCGGATGGCTCCCTGGGTTATTGACTCGGGTGGGGTTGCTACCTAGTGGTGCATGTGGGACGGGGTGTGCTCAGGGTCCTCCGGCCCCGCCATCTTCCCAAGCTCCCCAGAGTGGAATTTTGACCCAGGGAGGATCACGCCCAGAGAGCACGCAGACCTGGTTTCATGATTTAGATTACGAGGTTTGGGTCTTCTGAGCTGGTGATAGACCGATGAGACTTTGGACTTGCCTTGGTGCTATCATGGGTGGAGACTTTTAGGAATGTTGGGGTGCACATATTTTGCATATGGGATGGACATGAATTTTAGTGCGCCAGAGGGTAGAGTGTGTGGTAGGTTGAAGAATAGGCTTCAAAGAGATCAGTGCCCAATTCCCAGAACATGTTCCTTCCACGACAGAAGGGGACCTGGCAGATGGGAGTTAAGCGAAGGGTCTCGAGATGAGGAGCACATCCTCGATTGTCCAGGTGGGCGCAGACGCAGTCACAAGTGTCCGCATACGAAGAATGACATTCGACGGCAGCAGAGAAGAAAACACCAGAGTGGTGCAGACGTGGGAGAAGGAACCTCAGACCCAGGAATATCGGTGGCCCCTGGAATCAGAAACAGGTGAAGAAAGGGGTGCTCCCTTCCGAACCTCCAGAAGCAATCAGATGTACTGACGCCTTGAGGTTAGTCCTGTAAGACTCATCATCACGACTTTTTAAAATTAATTTTTGTTAAGTGAAGCATGGAGTCCCGCATGGTGAGCTGTGGTTTGTCCACAGAGCACGAGGGAAATGGAAATAGAGACGCTTCTTACTGAGAAGTCCCGGACGAGGTGCACAGGATCCTCAGGGGGAGGGCGAGTGAGAGTGGAGACGGAGAGGGAGGCAGGACCTGGGAACCTGCCTTCATTAGGGTCTGCGAGTGGAGTGCTTGGGCGCTTCAGGGCTAAGCCTGGATTAGTCAATCCGGACCACAACAGGGGTTTGGGGGGGGATCCACGGGGGTGTAATCTAAGGACAGCACCAGGTCATGGTCCTGGGAGGCAGGGGGGACTGCTGATCACAGGTGGGTTGGGGAAGTCCTCACAGGAGGTGACATTTGCTGGGGACTTTGTGGGCTGCTCTGCATGGCCCTTATAGGAGGTCCGAGGGTCCCTGATGGTCCCTGCAGGCCACGGAAAGTGGATGCCACGGCAGCCACACCTGGAGTAGCTTAGCTAGCCTCTCAACTCGCACTTGGACTTGTGGCCTTGGGAAGATAATGAGTCTTGTGTTGTTTTAAGCCACAGAGTGTGTGGTGGCGCTGGGAGGGACTTTACAGCTGGCCGCTGGTTGAACTGGCACTTTGTTTCCTGTGGGATGTCCTGACTGGTAGCATGCTTTTCACCCTGTGGCAGAAGACCCAAACTTGTGTGTTTACTTTCATGAAGTTATCGTGTGCCGCCTTGACGTCTGGGAAATTCGGGAGAGCTCCCGGGGGGCCTCACTCTGTGGTCACCTCCCCACTCGGCTCCTGTGGGTGCACATTCCTGTCCGAGGCACCGGCCCGCCCCATGTACCCCGAGCACTGATTTTCAGCTTTCCGACGGCTACAGAATCATTCCACCAAGCCAAGCACATGCCCTTTGGAACCAGGGGCCGCCGCGGCCTCATGGCACCGCACAGTCTGCCCCCACAGTCCCCGGTTTCTCACCGTGTCACCAGAGCAAAGCCCGTGTGCCCCACACGCCGCACCGTGGGGGACTCTGCCATCGCACAGCCTTTGCAGGGAGACCTTACTTGACTGCCCAGAAGCACACTGACAAATGACCTTACGTCGAAGGCGATGTTCTCTGAGGAAGGTCGCTGGACACTCACTGGGGACCTAGAAATGCCCACACAGGAGCTCACAAGAAAGGGCTGGGCCAGTGCCGTCCATCATGTATTTGATCATCTCGGGTGTGTGGTGTCCTGGGAGCTGTGAGGACGCGTGGCTGACACCTGCCATTGAACTCACCCGTCCAGTGTCGGGGTGTCCTCTGTCTGGCCACCCCGTAGCCCTGAGGCGGGAATCTGAAGAGGAGATGATGAAAGTGCTTGTGGGGGTTTTGCGTCACGCTGCACCAGTTCGTCTGGACAGTTTATACGGACACGTACGTATTTTATGGTGAATGCCTGCTTCCCCTCTGGAGAGTCACTGTGTGTCTGCGTGAGTGACTCCCAGGGAAACCCGGACTCCTCGGCTTGGGCAAGCCTCCTCGATGGGCAGCACGTCCCCCATGCTGTCACACGGTGCTGCCGGAGGAATTCGGTATGTGCGGTGTGACTGCTCGGGCGTCCTGGACTTCTGACGTCCTCTGGACATTACCCCGTGTGCTTGATTCCTCTGCGGATTTTATTTGGCATAGTTTTGTTTGTTACGTGCTATGGTGCATGTTATGTAATAAGCCGTAACTGCGAATACGAGTTTCCCAGCTGGCCATCCAGGCTGGGCTGTGATGGCTTTGTCCCCATCTATCAGGGCGTCTATCCCTGGGACGTCCCTGGAGGAAAGGGCCCAGTAAAACGAGCCTGTCCCTGGGCAGCTAGCTGGGGTCTCTCAGGAGCGATGCTGTACTGGGAGCTAGGAACTGACCTTCAGGCTGAGCGCTGACCGAGAGCGGAGGTCTGTTTCTGTTGAGGCCACCAGCTTTGGCTACTTTGCATATGGGCCCATTGATGAAGCAGCAGTGGGTCGCGTAATGCATGCTCAGGGGTGCCTCCCAGATTTTCCCGCCGTCAGGACCAAGTACAATTCCCCCAGTGGCTGAGAGTCTTGGGGACGCTACCTCCAAAGACTGTCCTTTGCCTTAGACCGTTGTCTTGTTCAAGGTTATGCGCCCGTCCCCGTGGCTGCCCACATGCCCTCTAGTCAATAAGGGGTTATAAAGACCTGAGCTCTTTGCTCTTTGGGGAGATGCTGCAGGGACATCTCAGCTCCCAGCTCCTCACAGGACGGCCTGAGGCCTCTGCTGTGACTGTGTCACGTCAGCTTCTGCTTCTGCCCTCCTTCGGCCTCCCCTCCCTGCCGGAGTTGATGGGAGAGCACTCCCTACCACTCCCTTCACACTGCTCTCTGTTTCAGAGTCGCCTCTCAGGGAACCGTCTGTGACAGGGGCTACCAGCTCTGCGGTCTGAGAAGTAGGTTCTCAACTATGGGTTTTGAAGCCGCATTCACCCAGGCTGGCTGTGTTTATTACTAGTGTTGGGCGGGGCACTCGAGGCCCCTGGCATAGGTGGGAGCGTGGTGTTCCAACTTCCCCTAGTCGGTGAAAGGAAGTGCACTGTGCACACAGTGCGCGAGCTGACTGAGGGATACTGGAAAAAGAGAACTAGAAAAATGCAGTGGGATGGGCCGCCTCTGAGGGCAGCCGCCGAAGCGGGAGGAGGTCAGCGCTGACGGTAATCGGTAATCGTCAGTGCTAGAGGCTACGTGTGAAAGCCCCATGACCCAGCTCCTTGCAGTGTCCACGGCGCTCTCACCTCCTGCAGTCAGGGCTACAGGAGGCTGAGGACCAGGCCCAGCAGTAATTCTCAGGCAAGCAGAGCCCCAGAGAAGGGGGAGTTCTCAGCACTAACGGGTCAGTTATGCCCACCTTGGGGACTTGTTTGGGAAAGAATAGAATTTTGATGCATGGGATGGGGAATATGTGGGTAAATGCAGTAAAAATTCTTGACAAGTCGGATTCCTTTGCATTCTCTAGGCCTGGAGAAGTGGCCCACTCTCCCTTGTGTGGACTTCCTCAGTAGCAGATTGAATGATGACCCCCCAAAGTCAGGCCCACATTCTAACACCCACAACTTGTCCTCGGCTTCCTCTTTGGGGTTGGGGGGCTTCCGATGTCCTCGGACTGACTGGTCAGCTATAGGGGACATTGAGCCTCGCCATCACGCACGCCCAGGCTGTGATGCGAAATAACGGGGTGCTTGGCTTCCCACGAAGCGTTGCTAGGACCTTACACATTCTTCTAGGGAAAAGGTGGGGCAGGCATTCTGGGGAGCAATGGATGTAGCTGTCTTGGAGTCTCAGCACAGAAGGATGCCTTTGTCTTCAGTAGTGACCGGGCTCTCCCGATTCTTCCTTTCTGCGAAAAAGTAAGGTTTGGTCCAGATAAGCGCTCAGTGTGTCGTAGGACAGCCGACCCCGCGGCCCGGTGTCCCAGCAGCCCTCCCTGCGTTGGCTCTGCGCCCTCCCACCTCGGATGCCCATTAGAGCCGGCCGGTGCCACCGTCACGGGGCCGGGCGCCAAGGGTTCACAACCTCTTCAAAACGCGGGAGTGGCGCGGGGGTGCCAGAGGGCGGGAGCCACTGCATGACGAGCGCGGCCGCCCTGCCCGAGCCCGGAGAGGCCGTCCCGCTCCCGGGGGAAGTGCCCACCTTGGTCCAGCAGGTGCCCGTGGCCAGGCAGCCGGCGGCGGGACTGGTCGGAGCGAGGTCGGAGTCGCCTGCGTCCGCGAACCGGGGCTGCGGCACCCGCGCGCCTTCTCGCCGCTTGGACACGGGCGGGCAGACAGTATTGGCGAGCATCCTCCGGCCACGAGCGCCCCGGAGAGCCCGGGCCCAGGTGAGTGTGGGCCGGGCCTGAGGGTCGGAGGGCCGGTGGGTCAGGCTCCGCCACCGACCGGGCGCGGGGACCGCGCGGAGAAGAGGGCGGGCGGGCGCAGGGCGGCGGGTGAGGTTGGGGCTCGGGTCATCCGCGTCCTAGGCCGGACCTGCCGCGGGAAACCTGACCAGCGGTCTCTGTGCAAAGTGGTGCTTGTGCCCCCGATCTCACTGAGCCCCTGCCATGGCTTCGGGGTGTGTGATCATGGTCATCCCGCTTTACTGGGCATGGTGGTGCCAGTGGGGGCTTCGTGGCTCGGTTAAGGCCCTGACCCCTCCCCCCACGCGCCAGCAGCGCCCCTGGCCTTGCTTTGGGTGAATAGAAGAGCCCAGGGCTCTAGTGCCCAATCAGCAGGCGACAGAAAAGAATATGACATCTGATGACTTCTTCAAATCAAACTGGTTTTTTTTTTTTTCAGACCAAACTCCTCAAGTTTAGTCATTCACCAAGTCGGATAAAATCAGCTTTAAATAATGCAGAGGGAAGTCCAACTTGACAATTACGATTTTTAAAAAACTGTTGAAGTTGCATGTGGTGGGGAAAGCGTGGAGGCCTGAGAGCCCAGGGAACAACCTGGACCCTGACCGGGGCCTGTTTGCCCCGCGGTTCATCCAGGGCTGGAAGGTGGCTTGTGGACAAGGACGGCCCCAGGTCCAGTCCTGGCCTCTGCCTATCCTGACCTGTGACTTTTCACAGGTCTGCAGTCCGACTGGGTTTCCTCTTGTAATAAATGGAGATCACACGTGTCTCCCAGGGATGTTGGGAGGACAGCAGTAGACAAAGGTTGTCACTGGGCACAAAGAGAAAGACTTTTTAAATCCCCTTACAAATGAGGGCAGTTCTGCAAACAACTAGGGACTAGGGATACGAATAAATAAAGACAACACTGTCCTTTTTAAGAATCTGAACCGAGACATGTAGGCAAATAAATTAATGGGATAGGATTTTGAGCCGGTGCTCTGGGAGCACAGTGTAGTGCTGAGTTGTCTGTTGGCTTTCCCCCCTTTTCAGTGAACATGTATTCACATGCAGTACCGTGAGTTTTGATAGATGTATGGTCCTATAACGATTTATCATTCCCCTCAAATTCCCGCATGAGCCTGGCCCGGGGCAAGAGTTGTTCTGTTTTCGTTCCCACTGTTTTTGTCTCTGCGAGATTCTCGTATAATTAGAATCATAAAATTTTGAGTTTGGCCTATTTTTCTTGGCATAATGCGTTTGAGATTCATTCGTGTTATTGAAGGTATCAGTCGTTTTTCTATTGCCGTGTGCTATTTCATTGTATGGCTAGAGCACGGTTTGTTCATGCTTTCCTCGGCCGAGGGGACAGACTTGCTGGAAACATTTGCAGGAATGTACTCCCCTCGCTGGACCAGTACTGGGACTGGGAGTGCTGGCTCCGGTGGTGTCTGTTTGACTTCACAAGAACCACCACACTGGGAATCCTGGGTGGCTCAGTTGGTTGAGCAGCTTCCTTCGGCTCAGGTCATGATCCCAGGGTTCTGCCTGCCTCTCACTCTGCTTGTGCTTGCTCGCTCTCTCTCCCTTTGTCTCTGAAAAATAAATAAATAAAATCTTAAAAAAAAAAAAAAAAGAACTGCCACACTGTTTTCCAGGTGGTGGTGCCATTCTGCCTTCTTTTATGTATTTATTTTTTAAGATTTTATTTATTTATTTGTCAGAGAGAAAGCACAAGCAGGGGGAGGAGCAGGCAGAGCGAGATGGAAAAGCAGGTTCCTCGCTAAACAGAGAGCCCAATGCGGGGCTCAGTCCCAGGACCCTGGGATCATGACCTGAGCTGAAGGCAGAGCCTTGACTGAGCCCCACAGGAGCCCCTCATTGACATACTGTGTGTAGTGTGTGAGAGTTCCACTAGCTCCAAATCCTCATCAGCTCTTGGTTTTGTAAGTTTTTTGTTTGTTAATGTTAGCCCTTTCAGTAGCTGTAGTGATACCTAATTGTATAGTATGTCTCATTCATATTTTCCTAGAGTCAGTGATGTTTAGCATCTTCTCATGGGGTATCTTGTCACCTGTTACATACATTTGTGTGTGTGTGTGTGTGTGTGTGTGTGCTCTTCGCTGATTTTTTTTTCTTAAACTGTTAATCATATTTCTATTGGGCTATTAAATATTCTGGATAAAATCCTTAATCAGGTGCTTGGGTGGCTCAGCCAGTTAAGTGTCTGCCTTTGGCTCAGTCATGATCTCAGGGTCCTGGTATCGAGTCCTGCATTGGGATCCCTGCTCAGTGGGGAGCCTGCTTCTCCCTCTGCCTCTGCTGCTCCCCTCTCTACTGCTCATGCTCTCTGTCACCCACTCTCTCTCAAATAAATAAATAAAATCTTTTAAAAAGTCCTGTATCAGATAAATGATTTGCAAATGTTTTCTTGCAATCTGTGCCTTGAATTTTTAATTTCTCAATCTTTAAAAGAGCAGAAGTTGTTAAACTTGATAAAGTCCAAATTATCAATTTTTTAGTGTGTGGATGGTGGTTTTGGCATCATATCTAAGTGTCTTTGCCCAGTCGAAAGACACAAAGACTCTAATCTGTTTTTTTCTAGGAGTTTAGTTATTTTAGGTTTTCCTTTAGGTCTGTGATCCCTCTTGTAATAATTTTTGTACATGATGTGAGAGATGAGTCGAGGTTTATTTTTTATATTTTGCATGTAATATCCAGTTGATCCTGCATCATTTTTTAAAAAAAGATTTTATTTATTTATTTGACAAAGAGATCACAAGCAGGCAGAGAGAGAGTGGGGGGGGGGGGGAAGCAGGCTTCCCGATGAGCAGAGAGTCCGATGTGAGGCTCCATCCCAGGACCCTGAGATCACACCCTGAGCCGAAGGCAGAGGCTTTAACCCACTGAGTCACCCAGGTGCAACATTTGTTGAAAAAATTACCCTTTTTCTACTGAGTCCTTTGTCCAGCACTGATAGTTCATACCAATGTGGGGGCCTGCTTCTAGACTCTCTTCCGTTCTGTTGCTCTGTACGCACGTTCCTTCTCTAACAGCACACTGCCTTAAATTCTGTACCCTTCGAGGGAGTCTGGAAAGCAGATAGTGTGAGTCCTCTGAGTGTTTTTTTTCCAAATTGTTTTGGCAATTATACTGTCTTTTCCTTTCCACAAAAATTTCAGAATCAGCTGTTCAATTTTTACAAAAAATCCTGTTGGAATTTTGATAGGCATTTCGTTTAATCAGTAGGTCAGTTTGGGGAGAACTGACACCTTAAGAATATTGAGTCTTGGCTCCATAAATAACAGTATACTCCACCATTTATTGAGCTGTTCTTTGATTTCTTTTATCACCTTTTTAGTTTATAGGATAGAGGTCTTATGCATACCTTCTAAGATTTATACCTTAGTATTTCATGATTTATGTTATTACTTTAAATGGTACTATTTTTATTTTTAAATGTCAATTTCCAGTTGTTTATTTATTTGTATTTATTGAAATAAAATTGATTTTCCATATTGACTCTATATCCTGAAGCCTTTACTAAACTCTTTTATTACTCTGTCCACTTCTTGTGGGATCTCTGGCATTTCCTCCGTTCCCCAGCTTGAGCAAGGTACGGTGGGCACATAACACTGTCAGTTGAACTTGTGCAGCGTGTCGGTTTGATACATGTACGTATTGCCACATGATCGCCAGCTTTGCATTAGCTGATGCCTTAATCACATCATACTGCGCTAATCACATCATACACACCTTTACCACTTTTTTGTGGTGAGAACATCAATACCTACTTTTAGTAATTTTTAAGTCTAAAGTGGAGTACTATTTACTATAATCACAATGTGTGCATTAGGAGGGATCCCCTTTCTCCGCATCCTCGCCAGCATCTGTCCTTTCCTGACTTGTTAATTTTAGCCATTCTGACTGGTGTGAGGTGGGATCTCATTGTGGTTTTGATTTTGATTTGTTTTTCTCTGATGCCGAGTGATGTCAAGCAATTTTTCAGGTGTCTGTTGGCCATGTGGATGTCTTCTTTGCAGGAATGTCTGTTCATGTCCTCTGCCCATTTCTTGATTGGATTATTTGCTCTTCAGCTGTTTGGTTTGAGAAGTTCTTAATAGATTTTGGACACCAGTCCTTTATCTGATATGTCATTTTATATGCCTGTTTTTGTGCTAGCACCGCACTGCCTTGATGATGACTGGTTTGTAATAGAGCTTGAAGTCAGACATTGTGATGCTGCCAGCTTTGGGTTTCTTTTTCAGGATTGCTTTGTTTTTTTGGGGTCTTCTATGGTTCCATACAAAATTTAAGATTGTTTTAGGATTTCAGTTTTTATCTGTATTTTCCCCTTTTACTTGCTTCGGGTTTTATTTGTTTTTCTTTTTTACCATTTCCTCAAGTGAAATCTTCGATAATTGACTAGAGGACATTCCTTGTCTAATATAAACATGCTTAAAAAAAAAAGATTTCATTTATTTATTTGTCAGAGAGAGACCGCACAAGCAGGCAGAGTGGCAGGCAGAGGCAGAGAGAGAAGCAGACTCCCCATTGAGCTAGGAGCCCAGTGCAGGACTGACTCCCAGGACCCTGGATCATGATCTGAGCTGAAGGTAGCGGCTTAAATGACTGAGCTACCCAGGCATCCTGCATATAGACATGTTTTAATTGCATTTCACAAATGTTCATATGTTATATTTTTATTTACCTTCATTTCAAAATTCTTTCTAATACCCTCTTGCTTTTCTCCTTTTCCCCACCAGTAAGTACGCATGCACATATGTATTTATTCCCCCCCTTTTTTCCCCTTTTTCTCTTGTTTTAAAATTATGTTCAGTCAGCCACTATATGGTACATCATTAGCTTTTTTTTTTCAAGATTCATCAGTTGTTGCTAACACCCAGTGCTCATCACAAGCTGTGCCCTCATGTTCTTCTTGTTAACTCATGGCTTATTTAAACGTGTTGTTTCGGGGCACCTGTTGGCACAGCTGGTTAAGTGTCCAACTCGGTTTTGGCTCAAGTCATGATGTCAGGGGCCTAAGACGGAGTCCCGTGTTGGCCTCCGTGCTCAGTGCGGGGTCTGCTTGAGATTCTCTCTCCCTTTCTGCCCCCTGCCTGTGCTCGCTCTCTCAAATACATAAATAAATCTTTTTAAAAAGTGTGTTGTTTAATTTCCAAATGTTTGGAGATTTTCCAAAATTTTTCAATTATCTATTTCTAGTTTAATTGTATTACATACTAAGAACATACTTTATACAATTTCAATTCTTTTATGTTTGTTAATGTTTGTTTTATGGTGAACAATATGGTCCCTTTGTGCAAATATTCTGTCTGCACTTGAAAAGAAGGTGCCTTCTGCTTTTGTTGGGAAGAATGTGTTGTAAATCTCACCAGGTCAAGTTTGCTGACAGGGTTTTTCAGGTCCTCTTCATCCTTACTGGCAGTCTGTCTAATTTTTCCCCCATTTTTTCAATATTTTATTTTTAAAGATTTTTATTTGTTTATTTGACAGAGAGACAGCGCGCGAGAGAGAACACAAGCAGGGGGAGCGGAAGAGGGAGAAGCAGATCCCGTTGAGCAGGGAGCCCGATGCGGGGCTCGATCCCAGGACCCTGGGATCATGACCTGAGCCAAAGGCAGATGCCTAACAACTGAGCCACCCAAGTGCCTCTTTTTTCAATTTGTGAGTGGTCGAAATGTCCAGCTTCTTTGTGGGTTTACCTGTTCTCATATCAATTCTGTGGAGTTTTTTGCTTTCTGTGCTTTGCAGCTCTGGGACACGTGTATTTGATAAGGGTCTTAGAAAATTGACTACTTTGGGACGCCTGGGTGGCTCAGTTGGTTAAGCAGCTGCCTTCGGCTCAGGTCATGATCCCAGCGTCCTGGGATCGAGTCCCACATCAGGCTCCTTGCTCGGCGGGGAGCCTGCTTCTCCCTCTGCCTCTGCCTACCATTCTGCCTGCCTGTGCTCGCTCTCTCCCCCCCCCTCTCTCTGATAAATAAATAAAATCTTTAAAAAAAAAAAAAGAAAATTGACTACTTTGTTATAATGTGATAATTGTCTTTATTTCTTGTAGTGTGTCTTGTTCTGAAGTCTAGTTTGTCTGATACTAACGTAGCTACTCCAGCTGTCTTTCGGTTAGTGCTCATATGGTACATCTTCTTCAGCACATTCAAGTGGTCATAGAGGAGGTCTTTGTAGCTCCCTAGAGTTGCATTTCTGGGTAGAGTTCAGGGTTAGTGGTAAAGTTGTTATAGTTCAAATCAGTGTTTTTCCAAGCGTTTGTTGCAATACGTTGTATCATGACATCAATTTTGTGGGTTATAACCAGCATTTAAAAGTTGACAGTCATAAGGCAGCTTATGGCACATTGGCTGGGTCTTCGGTAGGCTCTGCAGGGCCAAAAATGGCCATGTCCAGTGGTTTCTACCTGTGCTACTACAAAGGGCAAAAAGACAAGTTTGGACATGAGTTTCTGGAGTTTGAGTTTCAGCTGGATGACACTGAAAACTTGAACGTACAGTAGTCAGAATCCTACAGTCAGGGCACTGGAAAAGTCTTTAAAAGCCATCTAGTTTACTTGACATTATACTTGAGTTTTTTTTTTTAATTTTTATTTATTTATTTGACAGAGAGAGAGATCACAAGTAGGCAGAGAGGCAGGCAGAGAGAGAGAGAGAGGAGGAAGCAGGCTCCCTGCTGAGCAGAGAGCCCGACGCGGGACTCGATCCCAGGACCCCGAGATCACAACCCGAGCCGAAGGCAGAGGCTTAACCCTCTGAACCACCCAGGCGCCCCTATACTTGAGTTTTTATTTTATTTTATTTTATTTTATGTAGAGGGGCGAGGGACAAAGGGAAAGGAGAGAATCTCTAGCAGACTGTCTGCTGAGCATGGAGCCTGACTTGGGCTCAGTCTCACAACCCTGAGATCATGACCCGAGACAAAATCAAGAGTCAGATGCCCAACTGATTGAGCCACCCAGGCGGCCCATACTTGAACATTTTAAAGAATATCTCACCATGAAATGGATGTTTAAAATCTTCCAGGACCAGTAATTTTCAGAATCCCCTTTCAAACATTGTGTTCCTTCAGGCAGTGTGTATGAGACCACATGTCAAGGAACATGAACAAGACCTGCTCTGAAGAAGTGGCTCCAAGAGTGCGGTGGGGAGGGCTGTGTGCAGGAGTCGGGGAAAGCTTCCTCGAGACCGCAGCAGCGGAAGTCGTATGGGCTCCAGGAGCACCTGGCTGTGGGGTTCCCAGCTGCTCACCACGGATAAAAGGCAGAAAACTGAGTGGTGGTGAAACAAGAAAGGAATTTACTCCAGAGGCCGGCCCTGGAAAGAGAGTGGACGAGCATCTCAAAGCTTGTCTCCAAGGTACGGAAAATACTTCAAGGTTTAGCAGCTGCGAAGAGGGGTCACGGTCAGAAGGAGGCTGATGTACACAAGAGCTTGACGGAAGAGTGACAGGGTTGGCTGGCAGCAGCTTGGAGTTGGAACTGGAGATGAACACATTTCTTTTACCACAGCAAAAACAGGTTCTCTTATTGATGCAAATCAGTCAAAGCATCCTGAAGACCTTTGAATATTTTACTATTTCATGCAGGACCTGGAATGTTTAGTTTTTAGTCTTATTGGGTTACCTTTCAAGATTAAACCAGTCTAAATTGTGTGTTTTTTAAGCTGTTTTTGTAGTTAATTGAGGGATGGGTTTGTAATTTACAATATTTTTTTGTATGCTAGTAAAAATTAAATACGTAAAGAGGTTTAGTGGCTATTCTCACTTGGATCCAAGTGGTTTGGACTGTCCCTACATAAATTCTGTAAGTACAAAAAACCTTTTGTTGAGATTTTGCTCCAATAAAACATATCAAAACATGAAAAAATGATTATAATAAGAAATCAGAGTGTATTATATGTAATAAAGAATAAGTGTGGGCACCTGGGTAGCTCAGTGGGTTAAGTCTCTACCTTCGGCTCAGGTCATGATCCCAGGGTCTTGGGATCGAGCCCCACATCAGACTCTCTGCTCATCGGGGAGCCTGCTTCCCCTACCCCGCCTGCCTCTCTGCCTGCTTGTGATCTCTCTCTCTCAAATAAATAAAACCTTAAAAAAAAGAATAAATGTATTTACCAAAATTTACATTTGTGTGTGTGTGTGTGTCTGTGTGTGTGTTTATGTGCGCGTACATATGCAAGTATTTTAAATTGGGATGTGAATACATTTCTTATGTTTCCTTTTTTTTTAAGTTTGTTTTTTTTTTTTTATTTATTTGACAGAGAGAGAGATGACAAGCAGGCAGAGAGGCAGGCAGAGAGAGAGGAGGAAGCAGGCTCCTTGCTGAGCAGAGAGCCCGATGTGGCCAGCCTAGTGGAAAACATCCGGAGGATGAAGACAGATGGCGAGAGACCCACCTGGAGAGGACAGACCACTTGAGAAAAATGCAGAGAAGATATGTGGGCTATGTTTGGAGAAGTTCCATTATTACTGCAAGGGTGACCAGCAAATACTGTGTGTGATGGGCCAGGAGGCCCGGGAGCACAGGCCTCATACTGCTGTCCTCTTGAAGAAGGCTGCGCAGCCTTATCGGGTAAGAAGTCTGCTGGGCCCTAACTTCATTCTCATGGCCAAAAAAATTCTACTATGGTGCCTTCAGGGCAAGGTCCAAATTCTTTTTTTTTTAGGAAAACATTATATTGAAGTATGATTGACACGTGAAAACCTGTGCATAGTTCATGTAGACATCTCACTGAGTCTGGAGATCAGTGTACACCTGTGAAACCGTCACTGTCTTCAGTGACACTTATCCCTGGCCTCGGGGAGTTTCTTCCCACCCTCTTTATTATTATCATTGTGTGTGTATGTGCATAGTAAGAATACTTAATATAAGGTAAGATTAATCCTCTTAGCAAATTTTTTTTTTTTAGATTTTATTTATTTATTTGACAGACAGAGATCATAGATAGGCAGAGAGGTAGGCAGAGAGAGAGGAGGAAGCAGGCTCCCTGATGAGCAGAGAGCCCGATGCAGGACTCGATCCCAGGACCCTGAGCTCATGACCTGAGCCGAAGGCAGCGGCTTAACCCACTGAGCCACCCAGATGCCCCCCTCTTAGCAAATTTTAAGTATACAATACTGTATTATTAGCTGTAAGTACTTTGCTGTAGAGATATCTCCAGACTGAAACTGAATCCGTTGACCGCTGTGTCCCTGTTCCCTCCCTCCAGCCCCTGGCAACCTCCGTTCCCATCTTGGCTTCTGAGTTTGACTATTTCCACTTACAAGTAAGATCACACAGTATTTGTCGTTTGGTGTCTGGCTATTTTCGCCTAGCATGATGTCCTCCAGCATTTCCTTCTTTTGTGAGGCTGAGGAATGTTCCATTGTTTGCAAATACCACATTTTCTTTATCTATTCATCGGTTGATGGACAGTTGGATAATGCTGCAACGAACACAGGAGTACAGGCGTCATTTAATTCCTTTGGATAAACATTTAGAAGCTGGATTGCTGGATCATTTGGTAATTCTGCTTTTAACTGTTTAAGGCGCGTCCACAGTGTTTTCCATGATGGCCACATTAGGCAACATGTCCACCAGGAATGCAGCAGGGCTCCCTTTTCTTCACATGGTCCTCAAGACTTGTTATCTTCTGTTTCTTTTTTAAGAAAGTAGCTGTCCTAACAAGTGTTAGGTGAAAGTTCTTGGTAAAGCACTGCCCTTTGAAGTTTGGTAGTAGAACTGGTTTGTTCCCATATCTTTCTATAATAGTCAGTCTGTCCTGTTGCCCTGACTGTCTGTCTTCTGAGGCATTTGGAACAGGCCTCCACTAGCCGTACAGGACACCAGCACTCTCGACAGCCCCTGACGTCAGCTTCAACTGGTGTGTGTTCTAGCACATGACTGTCGAAATAGTTCTGATGGTATTTTGTCCTGTATGGATTTCATTCGGAGCTTAATCTCAGGGAAGATATTATTTCCCCTGAGGTGCTAGTATGTTTCCTTCCGTCTGCTAACAAAGAATTAAGCAATTAATGGTTTCTCTTTTCTCCTTGACGGACAGGATTCTTAAAACCAACTTTGTCATTTCTTTCAATTTGGGGTTATTATATACGCTTTCCTTCACTTTCAGTTTTGAGCTTCTCTTTTATTTCTAGGTTATTAATTCATTAAAATGTAAATTGTCGATAATTTTGATGGAGACTGTAAGTAAGAACCACACGGTATGTTTCATTATTAATGATAATAAACTTGTATCTCAAGCCTAAGCAATCGTTCTAACTAGCATAGCATTCGCTTTGTTTCTTCTTTGTTAACTAGATCGGAAACTGTTACACATGACTGTTACTGTGCTACCGGTTTTACTCTGGAATCACTTTGAATCTCTCTTTTGTTAGGAGGGCATTTTCCTGTTCACCTTGACCATATCCGTGTTAATTCCACGGGGTAAAATTTTAAAGCATCTGAAGATTCTGAAGGGAGACAGGGATAGGACTGAGGAATTTCAGTCTTCGGGAGAAGATGGGCTTGAGGCCCTGCTGGCGAGCAAAGTCTCTGGGACACCTGTGGGTGGCGGGCATCGGGGAGTGGGGAGGAGGGTGACCCAGGGATCACTGCCCCCCAGAAGATCTCCCGCACGAGCCTCTCAGGAGAAGCCCCTTTCTCTTTCTGCTTTTTCTGCAGACGCAATTGCAGAGCCACAGCAGGACACTGCGTCAGTGTTTGAACCGGGGCAGCAGTTCTTGAGCCAGAGAGAGAGAGCGCGCAGGGCCTGCTGGAGCCGCTGGAAGGGATTGCGCAGGAGCGGGCGAAGGCAGGCGCGGCCCGGTCAGCAAGGACTCTGAGCAAGTGCTCCGACTTGGAGCCCTGATTTCTGAGTCGGAAGAAAAGCCTCAGCAGCCGGCAGTAGAGCTTCTGCAGGTGAGGAACCAACTCGACTTGGTGTGGCTCGTCTTGCCCTAAGCTGCAGTGCGGGCCCCCCATCGGCATGAGACTTGGACCAGGAGTCAAGAGAGAAAAGTTGTGGGGCGCCCGGGGGGCTCAGTCGGTTGAGTGTGTGCCTTCTGCTCAGGTCATGATTCTAGGGTCCTGGGACCGAGCTCCGAGTCAGGCTCCCTGCTCCGCGGGGAGCTTGCTTCTCCCTCTGCCTCCTTGATCAAGCTCTGCCTGCTTGATCTCTCTCTCTGACAAATATAATCTTTTTAAAAAAGAGAGAGAAAAAAGTTTTATTCTCATTTATTGAAGTCACTGATAAGCCTTAGTCAGCCAGCCAGTAGGATTTAGGTCCCAAATTGCAGTGGGCAGGGGGTAGGAATATGCAGTCTGTACAATGAGGTAGTGAAATGTATGCATTTGTAATGACAACAAATAATCAAATGTTAAGTCTTGTGATCCGACTGGAGGCCACGGGAATTCTGGAAAGGACCAGGATGTGGTGAGGGAAGGCTTCATGGAAGAAGAGGTCCTTAGTGTTGGCCTTGAAAAAGCAAAGACTTGGAGCTAACCACGGTGAGGGGCTTGCGCGAGCTGGTGATGACCGGTGGCGCAGGCTGTGCGGAGGACAGAAAGGGACAGGCACCCCGACCCCGGGGCGGACACGACGGGGAGGACGAGACCAGTGGGGTGGGGCCAGCCGAGCGTAGGACTTCTGGGCCAGGCTGAGCCCCCGGAGGGCCTGGGAATAGAGCAGGGAGGGTTGCCCGCGTGCAGTAGCCTGGGACTCGGATGGAGGAAGGAGAGGCGGCGTGTGCAGAGAGGCAGATGCCCTCTGTGGAGCAGCGCAGTCCGGGTCCGCCGCGCTGGGTCGCGGCCTGGTGTTGCTGCGCACCCAGCCCCGATGTCCACAGCAGGGAATGGTGGCAGCTCCGGGGTCCTACTGTCCATGACCCTGTTTTCTCTTCTCCCCAGCACCCCAGTGACACAGTGAGCAGGGAAGTGCTGCCTGACTTTTTTTTTTTTTTTTTTTCTTAACTACTTAAGTGGCTCTTTGTTTTCTTTTTCCAAAATTACTAAAATCTGATGAGGGCTGGAAAGAAGATTGTTCCAAGAGAGGTTCTTGGACTCGAGTAAGCCGAAAGGCCTTCCATGGAATGGCGGGGATTTCTATAAAGTTCACTGTCGTGTAACTTGTGTTAGGACGGTAGCTCTATCCTTTTAACTCTCAGTCTTTATGCGTTATTTTTATTTGCTTTATTATTATTTTTAGTATAATCATGAAAAAGATGTTATTTGAAAGATGCATCACACACAGTGTCGGTTCAAGCCATGAAGTGTACGCCCTTTCCCATATGCTTCTCTACTAACTACAAACACTTGAATCTTTTTCTGCCTGCCTGTTTTATAGTTTTTATCTGAATTTGAGTTAGTTAACTTACAGTGTAGTATTAGTTTCAGGAGTATAATATGGTGACTCAGTAACATTGCAGAATACAAAATCAAGCTAGAGAAATCTATTACATTTATATACACCAATAAGGAAGCAGCATAAAGAGAAATCAAGGACCCTATCTATTTATAATGGCACCAATAACCATAAGATACCTATTTTTTATATGTCTCTTTATAAGAAACATAAAGTTTCTATTTTCAAAAAAATTCACTCTTTTTTTTTTCCTTAAGAGAGAGAGAACAAGCTGGGGGAGGGGGAGAGGGCAGGAGAGGGTCTCAAGCAGACTTTCTGCTGAGCTCAGAGCTGATACCAGGATTGATCTCAACACCATGAGCTCAGGACCTGAGCCGAAACCAGTGTCGGATGCTTAACTAACTGAGCCACCCAGGCAATCCTTCCTTTTTTTTTTCTTCCCTCTCTATTTTTAATTGGAAAATTTAGTATTTATGTATTCTGGAAAGTCATCATTTTTTTATTACATTTTCAAAAGCATTTGCATAGTTGGTCAAAATAATGTTCTTAAATTTAATTTCCTTTTTATCTCTGAATATTTTTCATTTCTTATTTGGTGTATTTCTGCTTTTGTCTCCTCTACTTACCTGTCTTTTTCCCCCTAAATTTAATGTTTTGTTTTTTTTTTTACTCAAAAGCAGGCTCATAGTCCTGCTTTTGATGAATACCATAATTTCCAGTGCACACTACTTTAGCGACTGTTGTTTTTGAGGTATTTTGAAATTCTGACTTTGGTTTGCTTTTTAGCATAAAATTTGTGTAGGGAAGAGAATATTTGTCAGTGGTGCTGGATTTGTTTTTCCCTAATAGTTTGTCATTCATAGTTTTAAATACTGTGATCAGACGGAGTGTTGGTCTTTCTACCTTTTGCCCTTTATCAAGGTATTCTGTGTTTACATGTTGTAAATTCTTGTGACTGTTCCAAACACTCAAATTTCCTTGGAATAGGATTTGATATATCTCCATGAGGTTTCCCTTAGTAATTTTGTTATTAAGGTGTTTTGTATTGATACATAATTTTTTGACTTCTTGAGATGTCATGAACTAAGATAGGTCAGCCCAAGATTCCTACTAGCAATCAGTTCTTACCCATTTTTTATTCTGATAGTTTAGCTTTTCTACACTTTGATGCTTTTTCTCCCTGTGGGATGTTTAATGGCAGTTGTATCTCAGTTGTGGATTATAATACTCTCAGTAACATAAATATTTTCTGTTGTCTTATTTAATAGCTTTCTGCCTTAAATTCAGTCCTTTCTGATAATAAGATTAAGAATTCAGATTTCTTTGATTTTGTATTTAGCTTAGGTATCTCTGCTCAGCTAAATTTAAAGCTCAGCTATACATATATATATTATACAAATGTATACATAAGTATATCTATATGATTTAAAGCTTTTAATTTTTATTTTTGATTTCTTTTTTTAACTTACTTTATTTAAATTCAATTAGTTAATATATAGTGTACCATTAGTTTTAGATGTAGAGTTCAGTAATTCATTAACTGCATAAAATACCCAGTGTTGGGGCACCTGGGTGGCTCAGTTGGTTAAGCATCTGCCTGCGGCTCAGGTCATGACCCTAGGATCCCCAGCCCCACGTCAGGATCCCTGCCCAGTGGGGAGCCTGCTACTCCCTCTCCGTCTGCCTGCTGCTCCCCTGCTTATGCTTTCTCTCTGTCAAATAAATAAATAAATAAATAAATAAATCCTAGAAAAAAATACCCTGTGCTCATCACATCCCATGCCATCTTTAATACCCATCACCCCGTTACCCCCGCCCCCAACCTCCCCTCCAGCAACCCTTAGTTTGTTTCCTGCAGTTCTTACGGTTTGTCTCCCTCTCTGATTTCATCTTACTTTATTTATCCCTCCCTTATCCTATGATTATCTGCTTTGTTTCTTAAATTCTACATATGAGTGAGTCCATATGATAATTATCTTTCTCTGATTGACTTATTTTGCTCAACACAATACCCTTCAGTTCTATCCATGTTGATGTAAATGGCAAGATTTCATCCTTTGATGGCTGAGTAATATTCCATTGTATGTATGGACCACATCTTTATCCATCATTTGTGGATGGACATCTCAGTTCTTTTCATAGTCTGGCTATTGTGGATACTGGGATAAACATTGGAGTGCCCCTTCAGATCACTACATTTGTATCTTTGGGATAAATACCTAGTAGCACAATCACTGGGTCATAGGGTAGCTCTATTTTTAATGTCTTGAAGAACCTCCGTACTGTTTTCCAGGGTGGCTGCACCAGCTTACATTCTGACCAGCAGTGTAAGAGGTTCCCCTTATCTGTATCCTCACCAACATTTGTTTTTCCTCTTGTCAGTTTTAGCCATTCTGACTGGTGTGAGGTGGTATTTCATGGCAGTTTTGATTTGTATTTCCCCCATGCCAAGTGATGTGGAAGGAACATTTTTCTCATGTGTCTGTTGGTCATTTATATGTCTTCTTTGGAGAAATGTCTGTTCATGTCTCTTGCCCCACCCCCCATTTAAAAAAAAGATTTTATCTATTTATTTGATAGACAGAGATCACAAGTAGGCAGAGAGGCAGGCAGAGAGAGAGGAAGGGAAGCAGGCTCCCCGCTGAGCAGATACCCCCCCCCCCCCGCCAATGTGGGGCTCAATCCTGGGATCAAACCCCGCATCGGGCTGCCTGCTCAGCAGGATCATGACCTGAGCTGAAGCCAGGGGCTTAACCCATTGAGCCACCCAGGTGCCCCTTCTTGCCCCTTTCTTGACTGGATTCTTTGTTTTTGGGTGTTGAGTTTGAGAAGTTATTTACTGATCTTGGATACTAGCCCTTTATCTGATATGTCATTTGCAAATATCTTCTCCCATTCTATATGCTGCCTTTAGTTTTGTTGACTGTTTCTTTTGCTGTGTAGAAGCTTTTTATCTTGAGGAAGTCCCAATAGTTTATTTTTGTCTTTGTTTCTCTTGTTTTTAGAGACATGTCTAGCAAGAAGATGCTGTGACTGAGGTCAGAGAGGTTGCTGCCTGTGTTCTTCTCTAGGATTTTGATGGATTCCTGTCTCACATTGAGGTCTTTCATCCATTTTGAGATTATCTTTGTGTATGGTATAAGTGAATGGTCCACTTTCACTCCTCTATATAATTTTCCCAGCACCATTTGTTGAAGAAATGGTCTTTTTTTCCATTGGATATTCTTTCCTGGTTTGCCAAAGATTAGTTGACCATAGAGCTGAGTGTCCATTTCTGGGTTCTCTGGGTTCTGTCTGTTCCATTGATCTATGTGTTTGTTTTTGTGTCACTACCATATTGTCTTGATGATTACAGTTTTGTAATATAGTTTGAATTTTGGCATTGTGATGCCATCAGCTTTTTTTTTTTTCAACATTCCTTTGGCTATTTGGGTTTTTTTCTGGTTCCGTACAATTTTTAGGATTATTTTGTTCCAGCTTTGAGAAAAATGTTGATGGTATTGTGATAAGGATTGCATTGAATGTGTGGATTGCTCTAGGTAGCATAGACATTTTAACAATGTTTATTCTTCTAATCCATGAGCATGGAATCTTTTTCCATTTCTTTGTGTCTACTTCAATTTTTTTCATGAGTGTTCTGTAGTTTTCAGAATGCAGACCCTTTACCTCTTTGTTTAGATTTATTCCTAGTTATCTTGTGGTTTTTGGTGCAATTGTAAATGGGATCGATTCCTTAGTTTCTCTCTCTTCTGCCTCATTGTTAGTGCATAGAAATGCAAGTGGCTTCTGTGCATTCATTTTATTTATTGCCACACTGCTGAATTCCTGTTGGGGTGGAGTCTTTTGGATTTTCCACATAAAGTCTGATGTCATCTGTGAAGAGTGAAAGTTTGAAGATTTTATTTATTTATTTGACAGAGAGAGATCACAAGCAGGCAGAGAGGCAGGCAGAGAGAGAGGAGGAAGCAGGCTCCCCACTGAGCAGAGAGCCCGATGCGGGGCTCGATCCCAGGACCCTGAGATCATGACCTGAGCTGAAGGCAGTGCTTTAACCCACTGAGCCACCCAGGGGCTCCACTTTTTCTGTTTCTTGAGAAATGCTTGTATTGTTATATATTGCCTTTTAGGACCACCTCTGCTACATCCCAAAGGTTCTGAACAGTTGTGTTTTCATTTTCATGTGTTTGCATGAATTTTAAAAAATTCTTCTGTAATTTCCTGGTTGACCCAATCATTCTTTAGCAGGGTGCTCTAAAGTGTTTGAGGGAACAAGCAGGTGTTTGAGTTCCTTCCAAATTACCTTTTGTGATTGAGTTCAAGTTTGAACTCACTGTTGTCTGAGAATATGTGGGGAATAATTCCAATATTTTGGTACCAGTAGAGACCAGATTTGTTACCCAGTATGTGATCTATTCTGGAATATGTTCCATGTGCACTTGAGAGGAATGTATATTCCATTGCTATGGAATGGAATGGAATGTTCTGATTGTATCTGTGATGTCCATCAGGTCCAGTGTGTCATTCAAAGTCCTTTCTTTCTTGTTGATCTTCGGCTTAGTCGATCTGTCCATTGTTGTGACTGGGATGTTAAAATCCCCTACTATAATTGTATTATTATCAATGTGTTTCTTTAATTTTGCTATTAAGTGGTTTATATAATTGGCTGCTCCCAAGCTAGGAGCATATTTACAATTGTCAACTCTTGTTGGATAGATAGATATAATCTATCTTGTTGGATAGATTATAGTTTCCCTCTTCATCTCTTATAGTCTTTGGTTTAAAATCTGACAAATTTAAAGGCTTCTTTAAAATTAAAATTTAAAGTTATATTTAAATTTTAATTTATTTGATGTATATCCTCAGGTAATTTCTTGAGAAGTTGAACTATTAGTAGCATGTTTCAGTGAACCTCCAAGGTGGAAAATGATTTTCTTCTTTTAACACCACATAAAATTGACATATTGTTGGGTAGAGAGCACTTGGATCACCACCCTTTCTTCAGAATTATGTGCATTTTACTCTTCAGTGCTTATGTGGAGCTGGATGCCTGGATGTGTGTCTTGCTCCCCACCCTGTGTGCCTTGTTGGTGTGTGTGTGTGTGTGTGTGTGTGTGTGTGTGCTGATGTGTTCAATCCTGCTCTTCTTTCAGGAGCTCCTTCTGTGCCTCTATTTTCTCCAGGTGCCCCCCGGAAGAAGTTCTGGCCTATCAGTGCTGCAATCAAAAAGCGGGCAGAAGAGTTTGCGGATAAACTTCGTTCTTTAGAGAAAGGAATCAGAGGATTCAATGGTAAAGGAATGGGTGAAGGGTGGGCTCTGGGCCCAGAAAACCCCCTTTCTTTCTCTGTAATGTTTCCTTAGGGTTTGGCTCTGGCCTTGGGTTCTCATGGCTGCCTGCTTCTATGGAGGACATTCACAGTGGGCAGGGACATTGGGGAAGGAGAGTCAGTCAGTGCAAATCAGGGAGTCTGTCCACACAGCAGTCTAAGGATGTTACCTGGACTAAGGTAGAGTCCAAGTAGGTCCCAGAGCTGATGAAAAGGTATTTTGTGTCTAGAAGTGAGGTAAAATATTGGGAAGCTCTGGGTAACACGGATACATGGTTAAACATTAGAGACATTGTGCTGAGTTAAAGAGGACTGTCACAAAATGCCAAATATGGTATGATTCTGCTTAGAGGAATGATCTAAAGCAACCAATTCCATCGGAAAAGAAAGTAGAAGGTCGGTGGCCAGTGGTTAGAAGGAGGGGGAACAGGGGTTGTGGTTTCATGATTACAGACTTTCGGTTTTGCAGGATAAAACCATTGTGAAAATTGGTTGTACAACAGTGTAGATATACATAGCCCTACTGAACCATGCGCCTAACATCTAAAGAGTAAATTTTATGTTATGTGTCTTTAATCATACTTAAAAATAAAAGAATAAAAAATACTGGGATAATTAAATAAGATTATTACTTTGAGAATTAATCTCAAAGAAGTGTCTGTGCAAGTGGAGAGAAGCGGTGTGACTTAGGACTAGAAGTTGAAGATGTGGTGAAAGCCCAGAGAATGTGCTCGAAGGCTCCATAAGGAAGCACTGGGTGTGAACAGCAGATGGGTCCAGCAGTAGATTAGGCACCTCGGTGTGTCTCCTGCATTGACTTCTTGGTGTGGTTTGGGCTTTCATCATGCCCAGCCACCTTTTCAAATAGTGTTGACCGACAGTAAGAGCATCGGAGCTGGAAGACGTGTCAGGACTGCTTACTGCCCTTTACTTCTTCCTTTCTAGAAAACTGCAGAGGGATCTGGAGTATAAGACCAGTGAGTGTCTGGAGGGGACAGTGGCTGATGTTCACCTTAGAGTAAACTCTGCTACCCTGAATTACAGCTCGCCTGTGCGGCATCCCTCATGGATCAGCTCCTTCAACAGGAAGGTCTTTGCGGTGGCTAATGTAACCACATTCTTTATCCTGAGATCTCAGAGTTCAAAACCGCAAAACTTTCCCCAAAGTTTCTTGACCATAATGATAACAGCTCCTCTCTTCTTTCCTCCTGAGTCTTATTGTGATGCTCATGCTCTCGAATTCTCTCCCTGGCCTTTCTTCACCCTCTGCATAGTATGAGCACTGGGTCCAGTGCAATCTGTATCCTGGTCCCTGAAAGGAATCTCCCATCATGGTCAGAAGGCCCCAGAACCTAAGGGAACAATCTCCCTTGATATCTTACGATGCCATCTCTCTATCCCCTTGACCCCACAGTGGGGATCATCCTGAATTCGCAGACAGCCGATGGTTTCCTCTCAGTGTCCCTGAATGGGAAGAGGATGATACCCACTGGCTTGCGGATGAACAAATACCAGCATGGTCCGAGATTTGACCCTGAGCCTGGGGTGCTGGGCAGTAAGGCCTTCACATGGGGCAAAGCGTACCGGGAAGTGAAAGTGGACAGGATATGGTGGGACGCAGAGGAGAAGCAGCAGCAACGAAGTACTGGGGTGCAGCCAGGGGCGTGTTGGGCACTAGCAGTCTTGGTGGATTAACGGGCACTACCGATGGTTACGGTTCCACTGGATATAGAAACGAGAGTGAAGAGTTGGAGGAGGAGTGGCCACAAGAAAATGAAATATGGCCAACATTCTACCTGGTGGAAGTGGCAAGAGAGTCAGTGGTGAGAAGAGGATTTCTCAGCGTCAGCCCCGAGGAATGATTCTGGACCCTGCAGCTGTCTTCAGCTGGCATGTACACAGACACTAGCCCCGAGCCCTTCCAGATTCTGTCCTACTGTCCAAGGCAGATTGGAGCTGCTCCGGATTATGATGGTGGGAAAGTAACCTTTTCCAGTGCTGGGACTTGGGAGTTTATCTATGAATTCTCCTCTTCCTTCTGTGGGAGAATTTTCCCTTTCCTATGGCTTAAGTGCATGAGATCTAGACTTACGGTGAGACCCTGAGAGAAGGCCTCATCTGTCCCTTAGGCCTTGGTTCATTTCCAACTTTCTGCCTCAGCTAAACTGTTTGTCTGGGTTTCCAAATACCCTCACATCACGGGAGCAACACAGTGGAGGCAGGAGTCTCTTATCCTCTACTTTGCCTCTAAGAGAGGAATAACACAGGATCTGCTTTTTCTGCATGGGAAGGGTTGAAATGTCTTTTTTTTTTTTTTTAAAGATTTTATTTATTTATTTGAGAGAGAGACAGTGAGAGAGAGCATGAGCAAGGAGAAAGTCAGAGGGAGAAGCAGACTCCCTGTGGAGCTGGGAGCCCGATGCGGGACTCGATCCCGGGACTCCGGGATCATGACCTGAGCCGAAGGCAGTCGTCCAACCAACTGAGCCACCCAGGGGTCCCAGGGTTGAAATGTCTTTAAAGGACTTATTAAATATGTGCTATTGCTAATCTTTTTCTTCTGTTGCCTTTGATTTGATCCTTCATCTGCTCCTGAGATGAAGGTATGAGAAGGAGTGACTGTGTCACAGGTTTGCAGCCTTTGCCACTAATAATAGTTGGTTATAACATCCATATTAGTTCTAACAGTAAATATTTTTATGCGATTCATGCCTGATTAATAGTTTCCAAGGTTTGAAATATCCGGAGTGGCTACTGGCTTATCTATTTCTATGTTCTTACCTTTTTTTGCAGTAGAAAGTGGGGAGGGGGAAGCCATACGAGGTTCAGGCAGATAAAAGTCTTTGGAAGTGGGTCTTTCGAAGGAAGTCTTAGGTCAGCTGGATTTTGAGATGGTAGAAATAGATTATTAAAGTCAAATGATTAGTCTAAGCTATAAGCAGCAGAAAACAAATCTGGTTATTTTTAGAAGAAGGGTAACCTATGAACAATACTGGGGTGTGCAGAGTGCAAAGAGGGAAGGATATCTGTCTATCTACTTGCAATTTCTGGAGGTACTAAGCCAGAGTAGGGGCAAGTATGGGAGCTGCAGCCAGAGGGACGAGCGGGATAGAGGGGTCATTAGAGCTTGAGGGTTTTATCATGACTGTCCGTCTGTAAACAGAGCACACCATGCTTGACTACAGGTTAGTGTATAGTGGCAGGAAGCAGAGGAGGAAAATACAGCAACAAATACAGTTGCTGTTGCAAATGGCAGGATTTTTTTTTTAATGGTCGAGTAGTCTTCCATTGTGTGTGTGTATCTCACGTCTTCTTTGTCCATTCATCTATTGATGGACACTGGGGCTATCGTAAATAATCCTGCTATAAACATAGGGGTACATATATCTTTTCAAATTAGTGTTCTTTGGGTAAATACCCAGTAGTGGAATTACCGGATCATATGGTCATTCTATTTCTAATTTTCTGAGGAAACTCCATAGTGGCTGACTAGTTTGCATTCCCAACTGTGCATGAATATTCTGTTTTTCCCCACATCCTCACCAACTCATTACTTGTGTTTTTTATTTTAGCCATTCTGATAGATACATAGTGATATCTCATTGTGGTTTTAATTTGGATTCCCTGATGATCAATAATGTTGTGAAGCTTTTCATATGTCTGTCTTCTTTGGGAAAATGTGATTTAGACCCTCTGCCCATTTTTAATTGGATTATTTGGATTTTTGTGTGTTGAGTTATATGAATTCTTTGTGTTTTGGGTATTAATCCCTTAGTGGATATGTTCTTTGCAAATATCTTCTCCCATTCCCTAGGTTGCCTTTTTGTTTTGCTGATGGTTTCCTCTGCTGTGTGAAAGCTTTTTATTTTCATGTAAACCCAGTAGTTTAATTTTGCTTTTGTTTCCCTTGCCTCAGGAGACATATCTAGAAAGATGGTGTTATGGCTGATGTTGGAAACATTACTGCCTGTGCTCTCTTTTTGGAATTTTATGGTTTCAGGTCTCACATTTAGGTCTTTTTTTTTTTTTTTAAGATTTTATTTATTTGACTGAGAGAGAGAGATCACAAGTAGGCAGAGAGGCAGGCAGAGAGAGAGGAGGAAGCAGGCTCCCCGCTGAGCAGAGAGCCTGATGAGGGGCTCAATCCCAGGACCCTAGGATCATGACCTGAGCTGAAGGCAGAGGCTTTAACCCACTGAGCCATCCAGGCGCCCCTCACATTTAGGTCTTTAACACAGTGTGTTTATGTTGTGTATGGTGCCATAACGTGGTCCACTTTCATTCTTTGGCATGTCCAGTTTTCCCAACACCATTTGTTGAAGAGAACTTTTTACACTGTATATTCTTGCCTCCTTTGTCACAGATCAATTGACCAGAAAAGTGTGGATTTAGTTCTGGAATCTCTGTTTTGTTCGACTGACTTGCGTGTAAATTTTTGTGCTCAAACTGCTTCTCTTTAGGATAATTTTCCCTTTCAAAGGTTAATGTTAATGACATATTTATTAGATAAACAGAAAAAACGCTAGCAAGAAAAAAAGGAGCCTAGAAAAGACATTGTGTCTGGTGCTATAACCTTAGTAGCAGATCCGGGCCAGAACACAGGGCCCAGCACTCCCCTAGGAGCATCATCTGTCCTTAGGGCTTGGAGAGCAGAGCGCCTCTCAGCACCGTCCAGCAGGGACTCACTGCAGCTCCACCAAACCCATGCACTAGGTGGAACTCAGGCTCCACTCGGGGACAGTTACCTGGCGGCCCGGCTGCTGGGGAAGCCTTTGGAGCTAGAGCCCAGCTTAGACTGGCCTCTTTGGGCTGGACGAAGGCTCCCTCCTGCTGTGGGGATAGCACTCCTAGCTGACCGCTGGTCTCCCGGCTCACTCCTAAACAGGCGTGGACACTGTCAAGCTGTTGGCCTGTACATGGCGAGGGGAGGGCAGTCTTTGGGCAGCGGTGCCCTTGGGGGTGACACTGGGGGTGACACAGAGCTATGGTGGGTGCCATGCAGATTGGAAGGAAACCAAGGAGCAGCTACAACAAAATGGGGAGAATGCGGAGAATCTGGCGCCTACCCGTGTGTGTCGATTAGATTTTCGTTCCAAACAACAGTTCCCGACTTCTTCCTTTGTTCCCATAAAACAAAGGTCCTCCCTTCGATGGCCGGATTTGTGGAGGGCTTCGTCGTCCCCCGATAGTCCCGAATTGCGGTTCTGCTGTTTCCCAGCTCGTTGCTGGCGGGTGAGACCATCTTTCTTGTTAAGGTCCGCACCATTCCGTGGAAGCAGGCGTTTTGTTCGGATGTTTGGTTGAAAGAACCCGCAAGAGCTTCAGTGTTCCCGGGACACCCTCGCAGGCGTCCTCCGGGTCAGGGCCCTCGCAGGCGTCCTCCGGGTCAGGGCCCTCGCAGGCGTCCTCCGGGTCAGGGCCCTCGCAGGCGTCCTCCGGGTCTGGGCCCTCGGCAGGCGTCCTCCGGGTCCGGGCCCTCGGCAGGCGTCCTCCGGGTCACGGCCCTCGCAGGCGTCCTCCGGGTCAGGGCCCTCGCAGGCGTCCTCCGGGTCAGGGCGACGGCTCGGGACGCGGTTCAGCGCGGGTGTGTGCGGCCCCTCCGAGCCCTGGCGGGTGCCGCAGGTCGTCACGGCCACCCCGGCTCCGCCCCGGAGCCCCGGGGACTTCTCGGGGAAGGGTGGAGGCTGCGGTGCAGGGGGGCGTGTGGCCACCCTCTGAGCGCTAGACGGTCCCCGCGGGCGCTGGGCACCCGAGAGCGAGGGTCCCTGACCCCGGCCGCGCCCCCAGCCCCCCGAGGCTCACTCCCAGAAGCGCCCCACAACCAGCGCGCGCAGCCCACGGGCGGACCCCGAACACGGCCATCCCCCGGCTCGGGCCGCTGCGCCGCCAACCACGGAACCGCACACCGGCCGCCAGCGGGTCAGGTCCGGTCAGGCCCGGCTGGGCAAGAGGCCCGGCCTGGGGGTCCCGAGCCCCCCGCCCGCGCGCCGCCCGTCGTTCCTTGTCCGTTCTCCGCCCTCACGGCCCATCTGGAGCCCCATCGAGCGTCCTGGGCCTTCCGTGGCCCCTCGGCTGCTCCCCCCAGCACTCCCGGGTGCCCGTCCTTCAGCCCTCCCGGGCCTTCTCGGGAAACGCGCAGCGCGCCTGGCCGCCACCCCGCCGCGTCCGACCGTCCTCCCCTGGGCACTCGTCCTCCCTCGGCCCTCCCCGCCGCCACTCGGCCTGCTCCGCCAACCTTCGACGCTACACGAATCCTCCCTCGGCTCTCCCCGTCACCACTCGGCCCGCGCCGTCAACCCTCAGCCTGCCCAAGTCCTCCCTCGGCTCTCTCCGCCAACTCTCGCCACTTTCCGACTGTCGGGGCTCTTGGCCTCGACCCAGGGCTCTGTGGCCCCACTACTTCGAGAGGGCGGGGTCCGCTGCTGGATGGCGACCTCAGGCAGCCCCAGCATAGTCTCTGCGTTCGGCTCCCGCCGTCGGGGTGGGGCTGGGAGCGGGTAGGGGTTCCTAGGGCGGTCGGGGTCCGGAGCGGGTTGGAGGCCTCCGGTGAGCCGAGTGTTAGAGGCTGAAGACTAGGACCGGCCTCAGGGTCAAGGGTCAGGTCCGGGTCGGGTGAAGCTGGGGGTAGGGGTTAAGGGCTGGGTCGGCGCGTACCCGCCCTCTTCCCCTTCCTGCACGTGCACGTTGTTCTTCGGGATGGAGGGGACTTGCCGGGGGCCACACATGACCGCTGCTCCACCCCCATCCCGGGTCCTGGGCTCTGAGAGCCGGAGCGAGACTGTCCTCGGGACCACTGCCCCTTCCCAGTCAAGTCAGCCCCGCCGAGAGCGGAGGGTGCGGGGCCCGGGGGAGGGGGGGCCGGGGTGGGGGCGGGGGCCGGGGGAGGGGGGGCCTGGGGGGAAAGGGGGGCCGGGGGCCGGACGCCGG
>NC_081561.1:26513639-26525642 GCF_022355385.1 Mustela nigripes | reverse complement strand
GGGTGCGGGGCCCCGGGGGAGGGGGGCCGCGGAGGGTGCGGGGCCCCGGGGGAGGGGGGCCGCGGAGGGTGCGGGGCCCGGGGGGAGGGGGGCTGCGGAGGGTGCGGGGCCCCGAGGGAGGGGGGCTGCGGAGGGTGCGGGGCCCCGGGGTAGGGGGCTGCCGGCCCCACTGCGCCTGCGCGGCCCGACCCGCGGGGCAGGCACCCCGCGGACACCGCTGGGTTTGCTCGGGCCTGGGCGCAGTGACCAGCCAGCCTGCGAGAGCTGTCTTCTCGGGGCAGCTGGGCTCCCCTGGCACCGGTTGAACCCTTTGTCCCGTCTCAGGGGCCAGCTGGGGATGGGTCAGCCGTCACGTCCAGGTGTTAGGACGAGCCCTTGGCCGCCCACCATCGCCGCAGGCATCTCGGATCCTTCCGCCCCGTCCGGCCTGGGCCGTGACACCCCCTCCGCCAGGTGCTGAGCGGACTGTGCTGCTGGGAACGGACAGGTCCGTGGGGGTTGCGATGCTCCGCGTCTGGGAGTTGCGGCGCCTCCTTGCCCACAGCCTCGTAGCCTGCCGAGACCGTGGTGGCCCACTAAGCCCTGAGTGTGGCACTGGCCGGAACAGCCACGGCGCAGACAGGTGCGGCAGTCCCCTTCCTTCCAGCTGTGACACGTACTTGACGGTCAGACTCGACAAGGACCAGAGACGTGGGAGCCACCGTGGCTCCCAGGGCAGTGTCTCCTGAGCCCTCACGGTCCTGGAGAGCCACAGGCACCGCCCGGGGCAGGTGGCCTCTGGACAGGCACACCAGATTCTGTGAATGTAGAATGTTCCGCAAGGGGAGTCGCTGGTATGTTCCTGATTAGACTGGGTTTGTGGGTTTTGAGGAAACAGATCACAGAAGCTTAACCTTGTGATCCTAACTGTTGTTCACCTGGTGGAGGAAGTGCTTTCGGATTTCGTAGGGGAAGTGACTTCCTGTCGTGTGTATACCTTTCGTCTTCTTTTTGTAATTTAAATTCAGTTAGCCAGCATATAGGACATTGGTTTTTGATGTAGCCTCCAGTGACTCATCGGTCGCGGGTAACACCCAGTGCTCATCAAATCCTTGTCCCCCAACTACCCCAGCCCCGCACCGCCCTTTGCTAAACCCTCAAGTTTGTTTCCCAGAGTCCACAGTCTCTCGTGGTTTGTCTCCCCCGCTAATTCCTTTCCGTTCAGGTTTCCTCCTTCTCTCGTGGTCCTCTGCACTATTCCTTATCTTCCACATGTGGGTGAAACCTGTGATAATTGTCTTTCTCTGCCTGACTTATTTCACTCAGCACAATCCCCTCCAGTCCCGTCCGTGTTCGATGCAAATGGTGGGTGTTCATCCTTTCTGATGGCGGAGTAGTAGTCCACTGTATAAATGGACCACATCTTCTTTAACCATTCGTCTCTTGAAGGGCATCTCGGCTCCTTCCACAGTTTGGCTATCATGGCCATTGCTGCTATGAACATTGGGGTACAAGTGCCCCTTCTTTTCACTACATCTGTATCTTTGGGGTAAGTACCCCATAGTGCAATTGCTGGGTCATAGAGTAGCTCTATTTTTTACAATTTTTTGAGGAAGCTCCACACTGTTCTCCAAAGTGGCTGCACCAACTTGCATTCCCACCAACAGGTAAGAGGGTTCCCCTTTCTCTGCAACTTCTCCAACATTTGTTGTTTCTTGCTTTGTTATTTTTTGCCCTTCTCACTGGTGTAAGGTGGTATCTCAGTGTGGTTTTGATTTGTATTTCCCTGATGACTAGTGAGGTTGAACATTTTTTTCTTGAGTTTATTAGCCATTTGTATGTTTTTTTTAGAGAAGTGTCTGTTCATGTCTTCTGTCCATTTTTTAAAAAGATTGTTTTCATTTATTTGATAGACACAGCAAGAGAGGGAACACAAGCAGGGGAAGTGACAGAGAGAGAGAAGGAGGCTTCCCACTGAGCAGGAAGCCCATTGCAGGGCTTGATCCTGGGACCCTGGGATCAGGACCTGAGCTGAAGGCAAACACTTAACAACTGAGCCTGCCAGTTGCCCCCTTCTGCCCATTTTTTGAGTGGATTATTTGTTTTTTTGGGTTTTGAGTTTCAGAAATTCTTTATATATCTTGGATACCAGCCCTTTGTCTGTAGTGTCATTTGCAAGTATCTTCTCCCATTCCATGGGCTGCCTCTTTGTTTTGTTGACTGCTTTGCTGTGGAGAAGATTTTTTATCTTGATGAAGTACCAAAAGTTTAGTTTTGCTTTTGTTTCCCTTGCCTTTGGAGACATGTTGTGAGAGAAGTTGCTGATTTATGATTTTATTGATTTGGGTCCTTCCCTTTTTCTTTGGATATGTCTGGCCGGAGGTTTATTGATCTTACCAATTCTTTCAAAGAACCGGCTTCTAGTTTCATTGATCTCTTTTACTTTTTTCTGGTTTCTGTTTCATTTATTTCTGTACTGATCTTTATTATTTCTCTTCTCCTTCTTGGTTTAGGTCTTATTTTCTGTTCTTTCTCCAGGATCTTTAAGTGTAAGCTTAGCTTGTGCATTTGGGATTATTCTAATTTTTTTGAGAGAGGCTTGGATGACTATGTATTTCCCTCTTTGGACTACCTTTGCAGTATCCCATAGGTTTTGGACCAGTGAGTTCTCATTGTCATTGGTTTCCATGAATTGTTTAAGTTCTTTAATTTCCTGGTTGACCTAATCATTCTTGAGCAGGGTGTTCTTTACTTCCAAGTGTTTGAGTTCCTTCCAAATTTCTTCCTGTGGTTGAGTTCCAGTTTCAAAGCATAGTAGTCTGAAAATATGCAGGGAATAGTCTCTGTCTTTTGATGTCAGTTGTGCCCTGATTTGTGACCCAGTATGTGTTCTATTCTGGAGAAAGTTCCATGTGTACTTGAGAAGAATGAGTATTCTGTTGTTTTAGGGTGGAATGCTCTGTACATATCTACTAAGTCCCTCTGGTCTAGTATTTCTTTGAAAGCTCTTGTTTGTTGTTCTGCATAAATGATCTGTCCATTGCTGAGAGTAGAGTGTTGAGGTCTCCTACTATTGTGTATTATTTTCAATATGATTCTTAATTTTGGTTAATAGTTGGCTGCTCCTATGTTGGAGACATAGATATTTACAATTGTTAGGTCTTCTACTTGGGTAGACCCTTTAAGTATGATATAGTATCCCTCTACATCTCTTACTACAGTCTTTGGATTAAAATCTAACTTGTTTGATTTGAGAATTGCTACCCGTACTTTCTTTTGAGGTCCATTGGCATGGCAAATGGTGCTCCATCCCCTCACTTTCAATCTGGAGGTGTCTTTAGTTTCAAAATGAGTCTCTTGTAGACAGTATATGAATGGATCCTGTCTTTGTGTCCAATTTCATGGGAGCATTTAGGCCATTCTTATTGAGGATAACTACTGAAAGATATGAGTTTAGTGCCATCATATTGCCTGTAAAGTCCCTGTATCTATAGATTGTCTCTAAATTTGTGGTCTGTGTTGCTATTGGGGTCTTTTTTCTTTTATAGAATTCCCCCTTAAAATTTCTTGCAGGGATGGCTTGGTGGTCACATATTCTTTCAGTTTCTGCTGGTCCTGGAAGCTCTTTGTCTCTCTCTCTCTGTTCTAAGTGACAGCCTTGTTGAGTAAGGTATCCTTGGCTGCATGTTCTTCTCATTCAGTATGCTGAATATGTCCTGCCAGCCCTTTCTGGCTTGCCAGGTCTCTGTGGACAGGTCTAACACTATTCTGATGTTCTTCCTTCTGTATGTAAGCAATCTTTTCCCCCTACCTGCTCTAGGGTAGCTTCCTTGGCTCTAAGATTTGCAAGTTTTATTATTCTGTGCTGGAGTGTTGGTCTGTTTTTATTGATTTTAGGAGGGGTCTTCTCTGTCTCTTGGACATGAATGCTTGTTTCCTTCTCCAGGTTAAAGAAGTTCTCAGCTATGATTTTCTCGGTATATCTTCTAGACCTCTCTCTCCACCCCTTCAGGGATCCTAATAATTCTGACATTAGAATGTTTCATAATATCTGATCCAAGTCTGATCTCATGGACTTCTAGCGGTTTATCCCTATCTTCCTTGGCCTCCTTCCTTTCTTCAGCTTATTTTCTAGATCACTCTGCATCTTTTTCCCTGTCTGTTAGAGTATTCAGTTAAGACTGAATCTTATTCATAGCATTTTTAAAAAATATTTCATTTATTCATTTGACAGAGATAGATCACAAGTAGGCAGAGAGGCAGGCAGAGAGTGAGAGGGAAGCAGGCTCCCCGCTGAGCAGAGAGCCCGATGCGGGACCCGATCCCAGGACCCTGAGACCACGACCCGAGCTGAAGGCAGCGGCTCAACCCACTGAGCCACCCAGGTGCCCTCATTCATAGCATTTTTTAGTTTGGCCTGATTAGATCTCATTTCTGCCCTCATAGATTCTATACTATATCATAATTCTGGCATCATAATGTGGCCCAAAGGGACGTGGACAGCATGTGCTGGAACTACAGGAAGAAAAGTGTGGTTTGTCCTGTTTGGTGATTTCTGTAGTGTTCCTTTTTCTACCACACCTGATTTTAAGCTTCCAATAAAAGTGTAACTTTATTGAAAATGCAGATTTGAAGAGCTGTATACAGTAACCCACCCCCATGCAGTGTATTATAGTATTTTTTAATCATACAGACATAATAGATGTCGATAAGCATAGTTTAGCATAAAATATAGCTCATCCCATAAGCAGTCTGATGTTATCTCTGAAAATAGTTCACTATTCACTTGACCCAGAAAACCCTACAAAATGATGCAAATGAAGAAGCTCGAATCTTTGTGTTCACTTTAAGATCACACCTGAAACTGCCCAGGCCATCAGAAATATGCGTATCAAGAAAGCCACCAAGTATCTGAAGGATGTCACTGCAGAAGCAGCGTGCACCGCTCCCTGGGTACAATGGTGGTGTTGGGAGGTGTCGCCAGGCCAAACAGTGGGGTGGACATAGGGCCAGTGGCCCAAAAAGAGTGCCAGATTTTACTGCACACGCTTAAAACTGCAGAGAGTAATCTTTTTTTTTTTTTTTTTTTAAGATTTTATTTATTTATTTGACAGAGAGAAATTACAAGTACACTGAGAGGCAGGCAGAGAGAGAGAGAAGGAAGCAGGCTCCCTGCTGAGCAGAGAGCCCGATGTGGGACTCGATCCCAGGACTCTGAGATCATGACCTGAGCTGAAGGCAGCGGCTTAACCCACTGAGCCACCCAGGCGCCCAAAACTGCAGAGAGTAATGCTGAGCTTAAGAGTTTAGTAGATTCTCTGGCCCCCTGAGCACATCCAGGTGAACAAAGCCCCAAGATGTGGCACAGAAGTTACTGGGTTCATGGTCAGATTCAACCACACGTGAGCTCTCCCTGCCACACTGAGATGATCCTTACTGAGAAAGAGCAGATTGCTCCTGAAGCAGAAGAGGAGGCTGCCCAGAAGAAAAAGCTGTCCCAGAAGAACTGAAGAAGCAACAGTGTATGGCCTGGGAGTAAATTCTGCATAAAATAAATACAAATAAAATCAAAAAAAAGGAAAAAACCAAAACAGAATATAGTAAAAATCAGGAAATGATCACTTTAAAATATTATCTTTGCTTTTAATACAACTTATAAGTTTATAATGACTTGTTTTTAATAATGGCTGTTTTAACAAGTGGTTTGCAAAATGCCTGAAAATCTAACTGCTCTCATGAGAAAATATGAGGCAGCTCGGGCGGCCTCTGGGATGGGCTTACTGGACATGCCACAGAACCTCACTTGGTTCCACCAGATTGATGATATATAATTACACGAGCAGGATGAGCCAGAATTGGTGAATATGTTGGTGGTGTTGGTAAGGCAGTGTGCTCCTGAGATTGGGAGAGAAACCCTGTTATGTTTCAAGGCCCTCCACATCCCTGAAGTTTCTAGAGGGCCAGTGGTCTGGAGCATGCCAGGTCATTGCTCTAAGGTAAAGGACAGATTATTCCTTGTCATATTTAACCCAGTTGATGGTAACACCACTAATGCCTGGACACCCTCCTTCTATTCCAGAGGCAACGTTTGCGTTCACGAGACCATTTCCAGGGACTGACTGGAGCCCAGAACAGAACGGGGCTCTGGAGGAGCTCCACCACTGCCAAGAGACGCCCAGGCTGTAGAGGTCACCGAGGTGGGACAAGAGGCAGAGTGGTGTTCCTGCTGGTAAGGCCCCAACAGAGAGGCACGACACACACCCCAGGTTCCTGATCAAGCCGTGCTGTCTACTGCAAAGAGGCATGTCCTATTAGGGGAGAGCTCCTGGCCCACTACTGGGCTTTAGCAGAGACAGGGCTCCTGACATGGGACAGCGAGTATCCATGGGGGCGTTGGGAACTGCCCATGATGAGCTGGGTTCTAGCAGACCAATCAAGGGATAAGCTCAGGAGTTCCAGCTTGAATCACCGCTGGATAGAAATTCCATGTCCCAGATCAAAAACGAGCAGCTGAGAGCTGCACAAGGCCTGTGAGCAGGTGGGTCAGATCTCCTCGCCCTCCACATTCTTGCTTCTACCCCTCGCTTTACTCACACCGGTGGCTGCCCTGGGGGTGTTCCAAGTTGCCTACTGCTGCATAACCAACTGCTCCCAAAACTGGTGACTTAGGCCAACAACTATTTAATGGTATCTCATAGTGAGAGCCAGACACGGGGAATGTTTGGCTGGTGTTTCTTTTGTTCATGTAGCATCAGTTGGGGTCACTTGGATGGGTTCGGCCAGGAAATGGACTGTTCCAGAGCCAAAGACAGCTTTACTCCTATGATTAGTACCTTGGTGTGTTCAACCGTAAGTCTTGGTTCTTCTGGATTCCGTTCCACCCACCTGTTCTCACAGGACCTCTCCACATAATCCCTCAGACATGGTAGTCAAACTTCTTTTTTTAAAACGTTTTTAAAATTTAAATTCAATTAATTAACATAAAATGTATTATAGGTTTCAGAGGTACATGCTTGTAACTCATCAGTCTTTTTTTTTTTTTTTAAAGATTTTATTTATTTATTTATTTGACAGAGAAAGACACATTAAGAGGGGGAACATAAGCAGGGGGAGCGGGATAGGGAGAAGCAGGTTTCCCGCTGACCAGGACCCTGGGATCATGACCTGGGCTGAAGGCAGACACTTAACGACTGAGCCACCCAGGCGCCCCGCATCAGTCTTAGGTAATACCCAGTGCTCATTACCCCAGACGCCTCCTTCATGGCCATCACCCAGTGACTCCACCCTCCCCTCCCTGCCCTTCAGCAGCCCTCAGATTGTTTCCTACGATTAAGAGTCTCTTACGGTTTGTCTCTCACTAGTTTCATCTTGTTTTATTTTTCCTTCTCTTCCCTCTGATCTTCTGTTGTGTTTCTCAAGTTCCACATATCACTGAGATCATATGATAATGTCTTTCTCCTATTGACTTACTTTACTTGGCATCATACCCTCTAGTTCTGTCCATATCATTGCAAATGGCAAGATTTCACTTTTTGGATGACTGAATAGTCTTCCATAGCATGTATGTACCACATCTTCTTTATCCAATCATCTGTTGTAGACATCTGGAATCTTTCCATAGTTTGGCAATTGTGGACATTGCTGCTGTGAACATTGGGGTGCAGGTGCTCCTTTGGATCCTACATTTATATCTTTGGGGTAAATACCCAGTAGTGCAATTCCTGGGTCATAGAATAGCTCTATTTTCAACTTCTTGAGGAAACTCCATACCATTTTCCAGAGCGGCTGCACCAGCTTGCTTTCCCGCCAACAGTGTAGGAGGGTTCCCCTTTCTCCGCATCCTCGCTAGCATCTGTCATTTCCTGACTTCTTCATGTTAGCCATTCTGACTGGGGTGAAGTGGGATTGCACTGTGGTTTTGATTTGTTTTTCCCTGATGCTGGATGAAGTTCATGATTTTTTCATGTGTCTGTTGGCCATTTGGATGTCTTTTTTGGAGAAAGTTTGTTCATGCCTTCTGCCCATTTCGTAACTGGATCATTTACTCTTTGGGTGTTGAGTTTGCATTCTTTTTAGATTTTGGATACCAGCCCTTTATCTGATATGTCATTTGCAAATATTTTCTCCATTTCCTTAGGTTGCCTTTTGGTTTTGACAACTGTTTCCTTTGCTGTGCAGAAGCATTTTATCTTGAGGAAGTCCCAATAGTTCATTTTTTGCTTTTGTTTCCCTTGCCTTTGGAGACTATGTCCAGCAAGAAATTGCTGCGGCCAATGTTGAAAAGGTTGCTCCCTGAGTTCCCTCTAGGATTTTCATGGAGTTTTGTCTCACATTGAGGTCTTTCATCTATTTCGAGTCTATTTTTGTGTGTGGTCTAAGGAAATGGTCCAGTTTCATTCTTCTGCATGTGGCTGTCCAATTTTTCCCAAAACCATATATTGAAGAGACTGTCTTCTCTCCATTGGCTCTTCTTTCCTGTTTCATTGAAGATTACTTGACCATCCACTTCTAGGGTTTCTGTTCTGTTCCATTGATCTATATACCTGTTTTTGTGCCAGTACCACACTCTCTTGATGATTACAGCTTGGTAACAGAGCTTAAATTCCAGAACTGTGATGCCACCAGCTCTGATTTTCTTTTTCATATTTGACTATTTGGGGTCTTTTCTGGTTCCATACCAAGTTTTAGGATTGTTTGTTCCAGCCCTGTGAAAAATGCGATGGTATTTTGATGGGGATTATACTGAATGTGTACAGTACACTGAATGTGTACTGTACACTGAATGTGTACTGTACACACATGCTCTGGGTAGCATACACATTTTATCAGTATTTGTTCTTCCAATCCATGGGCATGGAATGTTTTTCCATTTCTCTGTGTCTACCTCAATTTATTTCATGAGTATTCTGTAGTTTTTTGAGTACAAATCCTTTGCCTCTTTGGTTAGGTATATTCCAAAGTATCTTATGGCTTGGGTGCAATTGTAAATGGGCTTGCCTCCTTAACTACTTTTCTTGTGTCTCATTGTTAGTGTATAGAAATGCAGTTGATTTCTGTGTATTGATTTTATATACACTTTGCTGAATTGCTGTATGAGTTCTAGTAACTTGGGGGTAGCATTTTGGGTTTTCCACATAGAGTATCATGTCTTTGCAAAGAGAGAGTTTGACTTCATCTTTGCTGATTTAGATGCCTTTTATTTCTTTTTGTTGTCTGATTGGTAAGGCTAGGACTTTTAGTACTTCGGTGAATAGCAGTGATGATAGGGGACCTCCCTGCCATGTTCCTGACCTTAAGGGAAAAGCTCTCTTTCTTTTCCCATTGAGAATGATAGTCACTGTGGGCTTTTTGTAGGTGGCTTTTGTGATACTGAGGTATGTTCCCTCTATCCCTACACTGTGAAGGGTTTTAATCAAGAAAGAATGCTCTATTTGATCAAATGCTTTTTCTGCATCAATTGAAAGGGTCATATGGTTCTTGTCCTTTCTTTTATACATGTATTGTATCACCCTGATTAATTTGCAGATCTTGAGCCAGGCTTGGAGCCCAGGCAAGAATCCCGATTCGTCATGGTGAATGATACTTTTTATGTACAGCTGGATTCTTTTGACTAGTATTTTGGTGAGAATATTTGCATCCGTATTCATCAGGGATATTGGGCTGTAATTCTCCTTTGTGGTGGGGTCTTTGTCTGCTTTTGGGGACAAGGTAGTGCTGGCCTCATAGAATGAGTTTGGAAATTTTCCTTCCATTTCTATTTTTTGAAACAGCTTCAGAAGAGTAGGTATTATTTCCTCTTTAAATGTTTGGTAGAATCCCCCTGGGAACCCATCTGGCCCTGGACACATGTGTTGGGAGATCTTTGATGACTGTTTCAATTTCCTTGCTGGTTATGGGTCTGTTCAAGTTTTTTATTTCTTCCAGTTTCAGTCTCATTGTTTATACATGTCTAGGAATGCATTCATTTCTTCCAGATGCCCATGTTTTTGTGGGTGGGGATGTATTAGCTCCTAATATGTTATTATATTTGTCTGTATTTCCTTGGTGTTGGTCATGATCTCTCCCCTTTCCTTTATGGTTTTATTAATTTGTGTCCTTTACTTTTGGATAAGCCTGGCCAGAGGTTTTTCAATCTTATCGATTCTTTCAAAGAACCACCTTCTAGTTTTGTTGATTTGTTCCCCTGTTCTTCTGGTCTCTATTTCATTGATTTCTGTTTTAATCATTATTATTTCTTGTTTCCTGTTGCGTTTAGGCTTCATTTGCTTTTTTTCCGCCAGATCATTTAGGTGTATGGTTGGCTTTTGTGTTTGGAATTTTTCTAGTTTTCTTCAGAGTCTTGTAATGCTACATACTTCCCTCTAAGGACCACCTTTGCTGTTTTGAACTAATGCATTTTCATTCTCATTGGTTTCAGTGAATTGTTTAAGTTCCTTAATTTCCTGGTTGACCCCTTCATTCTTTTGCAGGATGCTCTTTAACCTCCAAGTGTTTGTGTTCCTTTCAAATTTCCTCTTGTGATTGAGTTCCAAAGCACTGTGGTGTGAAAATATGCAGGGGACAATCTCAGTCTTTTGATACTTGTTGTGACCTGATTCGTGACCTGGTGTGGGATCTGTTTTGGAGAATGTCTTCTGTACACTCGAGAAGAATGAGTTTTCTGTTGTTTTAGGATGGAGTAGTCTGTATATATCTACAAAGTGTATCTGGCCCAATGTGTCATTCAAAGCTCTTGTTTCTTTTTGATCTTCTGTCTCATGATCTGTCCATTGCTGTGAGTGGAATGCTGAGGTCTCCTCATATTAATGTATTATTATCATCCTGTTACTTTATTTTGGGTATTCATTGTTTTATATAATCGGCTGCTCCCACTTTGGGGGCAGAGATATTTACAATTGTTAGATCTTCTCGTTGGGTAGACCCTTTAAGCATGATATAGTGTCTCTCTACATCTTTTACGATAGTATTTGGTTTAAAATCTCATTGATATGAGGTTCACTACCCCAGCTTTTTTTTTTTTTAAAGATTTTATTTATTATTTATTTATTTGTCAGAGAGAGAGCAAGCGCACAAGTAGGCAGAGGCAGAGGGAGAAACAGGCTCCCTGCCAAGCAAGGAGCCTGATGCGGTACTTGATCCCAGGATCCTGGGATCATGACCTGATCCGAAGGCAGTGTCTTAACCAACTGAGCCACCCAGGCATCCATACCCCAGCTTTCTTTTGAGGTCCATTGTGTGGTAAATGGTTCTCCATCCCCTCACTTTCCATCTGGAGGTGTCCTTAGTTTCAAAACGAGTCTGTTATAGACAGCACGTGGATGGTTCTTGCTCTTTTATCCAATCTGATACCCTGTGTTTTTTGATTGGAGTATTTAGCCCATTTACATTCATGCAACTATTGAAAGATACGAATTTACTGGCATTGTGTTTCCTGTAAAGTCCTTGTTTCTGTAGATTATATGTTTCTTTCTGGTCTCTGTGACTCTTGGGGTCTCTCTTCACTTACAGTATCCCCCTTAATATTTCTTGAAGGACTGGTTTGGTGTTCTGATATTTGTTCAGTTTCTGTCTGTTCTGGAAGCTCTTTATCTCTCCTCCATTCTGAATGGGAACCTTGCTGGCTAACGTATTCTTGGCTGCACGTTTTTTTCATCCATTACCCTGAATATGTCTTGCCAGCCCTTTCTGGCTTGCCTGGTTTCTGTGGACAGGCGTGATAGTATTCTGGTGTTCCTCTCTCCATATGTAAGAAACCTCCTCTCCCTATTTGTTCTCAGGATAACTTATTTTTCTCTAATATTTCCAAGCTTTACTATTACATGTCAGGGTATTGATCTATTTTTATTGATTTTGGGAGGGGTTTTCTCTGCTACTTGGACATGAATGCTTGCTTCCTTCCCCAGATTATGGAAATTCTCATCCATGCTTTGCTCCAATGTACCTTCTAGCCCTCTCTATCTCTACACTTACTCTGGGATCCCAGTAATTCTGACATTGGTTCGTTACAAGGTATCGTTAAATCCT
>NC_081561.1:26488156-26513139 GCF_022355385.1 Mustela nigripes | reverse complement strand
AGTGCAGGTAATGGGCCTTGAGCAGCACCGGAGTTCAGCAGGGTGTCACTTTTCCCTCAGGCACAGGTGTGGCGCTAACAAGCCCCAGAGCCACCCCCGACTTCAGCATTGTTTCCTGTGTCCCCTGGGAAGGTGGTAATGGGCTGTCAGGGTCTGTCAGGAAGGTCCTCCAGGTTCCTGCTCCCCCACCCCAGGCACAGGCGTGTCGGTAACAAGCCCCAGAGCCACCCCCCAGCTTCAGCACTGTGCTCCCTGTCCGTGGGGGATGGTGGGCACTGGAGGAATGCTCTGCTCTGGGAGGCACCCCTGGGCGGGCCAGTGTGGACAAGCCCAGGGGGTTCCAGAGCTGACGACGAACACGTTTCCGAGGCTGGAGACGGCTTCTCTGGGAGCAGCACTGCGCCGGGGAGGAGAGCCGTCTCCGGGTGTCGGGAGTCCCCGAGTCCGCAGGCGTGGGCCTGGCCGGGGGTCAGATCAGAGCGGGGAGGTCGGGAGCCATGGTGGTGGCCTTCGCTCTGGACACGCAGGCCAGGTTGCTCCAGGGACGGGGCTCTGCTCCCAGCCGGCCCTCCTGCGGCAGACGGGATAGGAAACGGGCTTCCTGTCGGCTTCTCAGGCGCTGGTGTCAGCACGGGGCTTGGTGGGAAGCAGCCCACAGGCCGCATTCTGGATTCTTGCCCAGTGTGCCCCTTGCTTGCTCGGATGAGGCACCGCGGGTGTCCTCTCTGGCCGGCAGAAGCTCTTCTCTTTCTCAGAGACACACCCCTGAGAAATCCTCCGCTCTCCTGTGCTGTCTGGAGGAGGTCAGTGTTCATGTGGAACTGACATCTCAGCTCCTGCTGTTAGGTTCCATGGTCACATGGCACAGCAGTCTCCTTGGAGCTCTCGGTCCACATGGGGCCCTCACGTGTGAGATGGAGACCGAACCTGGGCGGTGGTGGCTGCTGCAGGTTCCTTCCTGAAAACTGGGCAGCAGAGCTGGTGTGTGATGACGTCCCAGGAAAGAGGGCAGGTGCACCATTCTGCCCCAGCACAGGGGGACGCTGGACGTCTGTCACAGGCGGCTGGTGCAGAGAGGAGGGCTGTCTGTTTCCCAGGACCTTGGCCGGAGGGAGGTGTGGACCCTGGGATGCTTCTCTGCTCAGCTTTCTCAGGTGAGCACATCAGGCAAGGGGAGGATGTGTGTGTGTGCCCCTGGAATCGAGGAAGGTGTCTGGTCCCAGGTTTCATGTGCAAGTGGATTCCTCTTCTGGCTCGTTTTCCTGATGGTTTTCAGGATGCGGTAGGGAGACCCATTGCCCCAGGCATTTTGGCTGTGCAAGAGCTCGGTCGGTCACCTTTTCCCCCAGGGCTCTGGACTAGAATCGGAGGGAGTCTGTGGTGACACCATCCAAGTAGGGCTCCATATCCCTCTTGCTGAGATGGCCTGATGACTGTGATAACTGCTCTGGAGACAGAAAGCAGCAGACAGGGCTGAGGTGGTGAAGGGGAGGTGGCGGTGGTGGTGGGACTTCAGTAGGAAGCTGATGCTTGAGTCAAGTTTGAAAGAAAGTGAGTGATATCACACCAAGAGTCTTCTAAACAGAAGGAAAAGCATATGCAAAGGCCTTGGGGCAGGAGCATACCAGGTATGTCCAGGAGTAGCAACAAGACCCTGTGGTCACAGGAGACAGTTGAGGACATGACCTCAGGGAGGTGACGGTAGAGTGACAGAAAGCCCTTGCAGGGCCATGACCCCATGGGAACCTGTTTCACTGGGCCATCCTGGCTACAGTGTTGAGAACAGATGGACACAGTGTTGAGGATGGCAAGGGAGGTCAATGATGAAGCCTTTCCAGGAACTCAAGCAGAGATGGGCTCCAGCCTGGACCAGACACGTGGCTTTGGAAAGAGCGGTTAGTGCTATTCTGGATTCCTATTGAAGATGGAGCTCAGAGGATTTGCTGATGGGTTCGATATTGGGAATGGTTGAAAGGAGGAACTGAAGTCACTCCCAGCTCTTGTGGTTTGTCCCGAGTGAGGCGAAGGAGGATGTTTCTGGGGGAAGGAGGGAGTCTGTGTTCCACCTCCTGAGGAAGGTGCCCTTCACAGTGGACCTTCACAGTGATGTTTGTGTCTGGGAGAACTCTGAACTTCTATCCCCTTAACAAATTTTTCTTTCTTTCCTTTTTTAAATTGAATTTTATTTTTTCAGTGTTCCAAGATTCATTGTTTATGCACCACACCCAGTGCTCCAGGCAATCCATGCCCTCCTTAAAACCCACCACCAGGCTCATCAAGCCCCCCACCTGCCTCCCTTCCAAACCTTCAGTTTGTTTCTCAGAGTCCACAGCCTCTCATAGTTCACCTTCCCCCTCTGATTTCCCCCAGTTCACTTTCCTTTCCTTCTCCTAATGTCCTCCGTGTTATTCCTTATGCTCCACGAGTAAGTGAAACCATATGATGATTGACTCTCTCTGCTTGACTTATATCACTCAGTATAGTCTCCCCCAGTCCTGTCCATGTTGATGCAAAAGTTGGGTATTCATCCTTTCTGATGGAGGCATAATACTCCATTGTATATATGGACCATGTCTCCTACATCCATTTGTCCACTGAAGGGCATCTTGACTCTTTCCACAGTTTGGCGACTGTGGCCATTGATGCTATGAATATTGGGGTACAGATGACCCTTCTTTTCACTACATCTGTATCTTTGGGGTAAATACCCAGTAGTGCAATTGCAGGGTCATAGGGTAGCTCTATTTTTAATATCTTAAGGAATCTCCACACTGTTTTCCAAAGTGGTTGCACCAATGTGCATTCCCACCATCAGTGTAAGAGGGTTCCCCTTTCTCCACATCCTCTCTAACACTTGTTGTTTCTTGTCTTGTTGATTTTAGCCATTCCAACTGGTGTAAGGTGGTATCTCAGTGTGATTTTGATTTGTATTTCCCTGATGGCTAGTGATGATGAAAATTTTTTCATGTGTCTAGTAGCCATTTGTATGTCTTCTTTGGAGAAGTGTCTGTTCATGTCTTCTGCTGTTTTTTGATGTGATTATCTGTTTTTTGTGTGTTCAGTTTGAGAAGTTCTATATTGATCTTGGATACCAGCCCTTTATCTGTAATGTCATTTGCAAATATCTTCTCCTCTTCTGTGGGTTGCCTTTGTTTTGTTGACTGTTTCCTTGGCTGTGCAGAAGCTTGTGATCTTGGTGAAGTCCCAAAAGTTCATATTTGTTTTTGTTTCCTTTGCCTTTGGAGACATGTTTTGCAAGAAGTTGTTCTGGCCAAGGTGGAAGAGATTGTTGCCTATGTTTTCCATTAGGATTTTGATGGATTCCTGTCTCACATTGAGGCCTTTCCTCCATTTTGAGTTTATCTTTGTGTATGGACTCAGAGAATGGTCCAGTTTCATTCTTCTGCATGTGGCTGTCCAGTTTTCCCAGCACCACTTGTTTAAGAGACTGTCTTTTTTCCATTGACTATTCTTTCCTGCCTTGCTGAAGCTTAGTTGACCATAGAGTTGAGGGTCCATTTCTGGGCTCTCTATTCTCTTCCATTGGTCTATGTGTCTGTTTTGTGCCAGTACCATACTGTCTTGATGATCACAGTTTGGTAATAGAGCTTGAGGTTGGCAACATGTTGCCCCCAGCTTTGGTTTTCTTTTTCAACATCCCTCCAGCGATTTGGGGTCTTTTCTGGTTCCATATCAATTTTAGGATTGTTAGTTCCAGCTCCATGAAAAATGTCAGTGGTATTTTGATAGGGATGGCCTTGACAGTGTAGATTGCTCTGGGCAGCATATAGATTTTCACAGTGTTTATTCCGATCCATGAGCATGGAATGCTTTTCCATCTTTTTGTGTCTTCTTCACTCTTTCTTGAGTGTTCTGTAGTTCTTTGAGTACAGACCCCTTACCTCCTTGGTTAGGTTTATTCCCAGGTATGTTATGGTTCTTGGTGCTATAGTAAATGGAATTTGTTCTCTAATTTCCCTTTCTATATTTTCATTGTTAGTGTATAGGAAATTAATAATAATTTCTGTGCATTGATTTTGTATCCTGCCACATTACTGAATTGTTGTATGAGTTCTCGTAGCTTGGGGGTGGAGTCTTTTGGGTTTTTCAAATGAAGTATCAGAGTCAAACTTCTTTTTTGCCAATTTGATACATTTTATATCTTTTTGTTGTCTGATTGCTGTTGCTAGGACTTCTAGTACCATGTTGAACAATCGTGGTGAGAATGGGCATCCTTGTCGTGTTCCTGATATCAAAGGGAAAGCTGTCAGTTTTCCCCACTGAGGGTGATATTTGCTGTGGGTTTTTCATAGATAGATTTTATGAAGTTGAGGAATGTTCCCTCTATCCCTATACTTTGAAGAGTTTTGATCAGGAAAGGATGCTGTACTTTGTCAAGTGCTTTTACTGCATCAATTGAGAGGACCATGTGGTTCTTCTCTTATTGATTTGTTCTATCACATTGACTGATTTGCAAATGTTGAGCCACCCTTGTATCCCACAGATAAATCCCACCTGGCCATGGTGGATAATCTTTTTAACATACCGTTGGATTCTATTAGCTAGGCTTTCAAGTACAAATCTGCCCCACGTTTCTCAAAGTTCATGGTAAGTCACTTGGCTTTTTGGAGACACCTACATTAGCCTCAGTAGCAGAAGAAACCTGAAGAGGATTTCCCTCCTATGAACAAAGTCAAAACATGGGCATCGTGTTCAGCCTCTGTTGTGTGGGGAACCGCTGCAGAGGCGGCGTGGACCCCAACCGGATCCTTCCTGGGCACCGCTCTCTGCATCCAGCCACCAGCACTTTCAGTTGTATCTGTGAGAATCTGCTGTGCTTTCTCTCCATTTCTTTCGGGCTTCCGTGAGGATGCTGTGTCCTGAGACCTAAGAAGAGCCAAAGAGAAAGAACTTCTGGTGTCTGAGCATGCTCACTCGTTTTTCTGTAGAAATGAATGGTGGTTCCTTTTTCCATCGACAACACTTCTGCTGTGAAAGGTTTCCTAGGAACACGGTACTTTCAAGTAGAGGGGAGCCTGCACCCCATCCTGCCCGGTTAGCTTTCGTCTCCATGCTGCACAGAACATTCCATGACTTGCGGATGTCATCACTCAAACATGGCATCTTGGACTACTTTCACCTGTTTCCCCCCACCGTCCCCGAATCTGGCAACCACCCATCTGTTCTCGGTATGCATGCGTTCCATATTTTTTGGATTCCATGTGGAATGTCCATGAGAACATCTGGTGTGTGTCTTTCTGTGTCTGAGTGACTTAGCATAAGGCTCCCAAGGCCGATGTTTCCGTATCTGGTTATTGTGCATCATGCTGCCATGAACATGGGAGTGCGTCTCTCTTTTGGAGGGAGTGTTTCTGTGTTCTCTGAAGAAATACTTAGTAGAGCCGTTACTGAGTAACATGTGGTAGTTGTATTCAGGTTTTTGGAAACTCTATAGCATTTGTCACAGTGGCTGTGCCCATTTCCATTTTCACCAGCAGTGCACAGGGTCCCCTTGGGTCCACACCCTTGACTGCACTGGGTGTCTGTCTCTGGGACGACTGCCATTCCCACAGTTGTGAGGTGATAGCTGATGGCAGTTTTGACTTCTGTTTCCTTGACGACAATTAGTAATTGTCGTCAACTGACAATTAGTAATGTGGAACAACTTTCTCTGTGTCTGTTGGCCACCCAGATGCCATCTTTGGAAAGTGTCTATTCACATATTCCCCCCAGTGTTTTATTCATTTTTTGTTTGGCTGTGAAGGGGTGTTTGTGTATTTTGGATATTAGCCTCTTCTCACAGATATGATGTGCAGATATTTTTTCTCACTGGGGAGGTTTCCTTTAAGGGTTTGATGGTTTCTTTGGTCATGCAGAAATTTCAGTTTGATGTCCTTCGACTTGTTTATTTTGCTTTTGTTTTTGGTGTCTGATGTAAAAGGCTCTTCCCCAAAACCAGTATCAAGAAACTTACTACCTGTGTTTTCTTCTTGGAGGTTTATGGATTCAGTTCTTATGTTAAGTCATTCATCCATGCGTAATTTTTTATTGTGGTAAGAAAGTGATCCAGTCACATTCTTCTGCATTTAGTGCCCACTTTTTTTTTTTTTTTTTTAAAGATTTTCTTTATTTATTTGACAGAGAGAGATCACAAGCAGGCAGAGAGGCAGGCAGAGAGAGAGACGGGGAGGTGGGCTTCCTGCTGAGCAGAGAGCCCAATAACGGGCTCGATCCCACGACCCCGGGACCATGACCCAAGCTGGAGACAGAGGCTTTAACCCACTGAGTCACCCAGGTGCCCCTTAGTAGTGTCCAGTTTTCCCAGTACCATTCGCTGAAGAGGCAGTCCTTTCCCCATTGTGTGTTTTCTGCTTCTGTGTCATAAGTTAAGACTGTCCATGTGTGGGTTAGTTTCTGAGGTTTCTCTTTCCTTTCTTTCTTTCTTTCGTCTCTCTCTCCTTCCTTCCTTCCTTCCTTCTGGTCTTACAGTTTATTTGTTGGGAAAATATTTTTCCTGTCGGAATATACACAGTGTGGACTTCGTTGGTGACCTCTTCATACTCTTTGTTGGGACTTCTCTGTGACAGCTCTGCTTTTGTAAATGAGTAGATAGATCTGTAGCTTTCAACAGGCTGAACATTTGGGCAGACGTCCCAAGGAGTATTCTCTTCTACAGTCAGACACCAGATTGTGTCTGCTTGTCTTCTTTTGTGATGTTCTCAGTTGCCATGACGGATATCTGTTTCCTTTTCTGTGGTAGGTTTATTAAAGTGAATTCAATTTCTCTTAAAACTGTGGATTCTAAATCATCCTTATTTTATAATATACATTTATATGAAAGAACATGTTTACAGAAATGCGCTTATTGGAAGCAATGGTTGGAACATGACATAAATATTATTGATTCCCATTCAGGGTTAATAATTCTATCAGAGCTAAGTTTAAATACCCTTTAATATATGAATGAATAAACTTTGCCAAAAGTAGTATGATTATCAGTTTCTGAGCTTTCTATTGTGTTCCATTGACCTGTGTGTCTGTTTTTTGTGTTTTTTTTTAAAGATTTATTTATTTGACACAGAGCGAGATCACAAGTAGGCAGAGAGGCAGGCAGAGAGAGAGGAAGGGAAGCAGGTTCCCCGCTGAGCAGAGACCCCCCCCCCCTCACCCAATGCGGGGCTCGATCCCAGGACCCTGAGATCATGACCTGAGCCCAAGCAGAGGCTTTAGCCCATGATCCACCCAGGTGGCCCCAATGTGTCTGTTTTTATGCCAACCCCATAGTGTTTTGGTGACAACGGCTTTGTAATCTAGCTTGTACTTGGAGTGTGGTGACTCCAGCTCACTTAGTCGCTTCTTTGCTTACTTGCTTGCTTTCTTATCAGTGAGATTATTTATTTATTTACTTTTAGTTAGTTTACATTTGTATTCTAAATGTTTTCTTTCACTTCTTTTTTAATTATGATCATATCGTGTGTTATTTGTTTCAGGAGTGCAGGTGAGAATCTTCCGTCTCACACAGCCCACAGTGCTCCCCACAGCACATACCCTGCCCATGCCCATCGCCAGCCACCCCGTTCCCCCATCTTCCCCCCTTCAGAAACCCTCAGTTTGTTTCCGGAGATGAAGTGTCTCTTATGCTTTGACTCCTTCTCTGGTTTCATCTTGCTTCCTTTTTTCCTCCCTTCCCCTAAGATCCTCTGTCTTGTTTCTTAAATTCCACGTATCAGTGAGGTCATAGGATAATTGTCCTTCTCTGATTTATTTCGCTTTGCATCACACCCTCTAGTTCCACTCATATCATTGCAAATGGCAAGCTTTCATTTTTGATGGCTGCAGAATATTCAATGGTATACATATCCATACCGACCATTCATCTGTCGATGGACGTCTGGGCTCTTTGCATACTCTGGCTCTTGTGGGCATTGCTGCTATAGACATTGGGGTGCAGGTCCCCCTTCAGGTCACTCTATTTGTATCTTTGGGGTAAGTACCCAGTAGTGCAGTTGCAGGGTCGTAGGGTAGCTCTATTTTCAACTTCTTGAGGAACCTGCACACTGTTTCCCGGGTGGCTTCCCCAGCTTGCGCTCCCACCAGCAGTAGGAGACCCTTCCCCTTTCTCTGCATCCTCCCCAGCACGTGTCATTCCTGACTTGTTCATTTTAGCCACTCTGACTGGGGTGAGGTGGGATCTCATGATGGGTTTGATTTGTATTTTACTAATATTGAGGGACATTGAGCAGTTTCTTCATGTGTCTGTTGGCCATTTGGATGTCTTCCCTGGAGAAATGTCTTTGGCCTATGTCTTGATTGGATTATTTGTTCTGTGGGTGTGGAGTTTGGTAAGTTCTTTTTAGATTTTGGATACTAGCCCTTTATCTGATATGTGGCTTGGAAATATCTTCTCTCTTTTTTTTTGGTTGTCTTTTGGTTTTGTTGACTGTTTCCTTTTCTGTGCAGAAACTTTGTCTTGAAGTCCCAACAATTTTTGCTTTTGTTTTCCTTACCTTTGGAGATGTATCTAGCAAGAACTTGTTGTGGCTGAGGTCAGAGAGGTTGCCGCCTCTGTTCTCCTCAAGGATTTGGATGAATTCCTGTCTCACATTGAGGTCATGCATCCATTTGGAGTCCGTTTTTGTGTGTGGTATAAGGAAATGGTCCAGTTTCATTCTTCTGCATGTGACTGTCCCGTGTTCCCAGCACCATTTTTTGAGGAGACCCCCATCCCAGTTGGATAGTCTTTCCTGCTTTGAGGAAGATTAACTGACCCTAGAGTTGAGAGTCCATTTCTGGCTTTTCTGTTCTGTTCCATTGATTTATGGGTCTGCTTTTGTGCCAGTGCCATACTGTCTTGATGATGACAGCTTAGTAATAGAGCTTGAGGTCTGCAATTGGGTTGACACCAGCTTTGGTTTTTCTTTTTCAACATACCTTTGGCTAGTCAGGGTATTTTCTGCTTCAGTACAAATTTGGGGATTATTTATTCCAATTCTGTGAAAAGTGTGAATGATATCTTGATAGGGATTGCATTGAATCCGTGGATTGTTCTAGATAATATGGACATTTAAACAATATTTGTTCTTCTAATCCATGAGCATGGGCCATTTTTCCATTTCTTTGTATCTTTCTCCATTTCTTTGATGACTGTTCTAGAGTATTTTGAGTGCAGATACTTTGCCTCTTTGGTTACATGGAGTCCTAAGTATCGTATGGTTTTGGGTGCAATTATACATGGGATGGACTCCTTAATTTCTCTTTCTTCTGTTGCATTGTTGCTGTAGACAAATGCAAGTGATTTCTGTGCATTGATTTTATATCCTGCCACTTTACATAATTCCTGGATGGGTTCTAGCAATTTTGGGTTGGAGTCTTTTGGGTTTTCTACACAAAGTATCCTATTGTCTGCAAAAGGTGAGAGTTTGACTTCTTTCCCGATTCAAACGCCTTTTCTTTCTGTTCTCTAATGGTCGAGTCTAGGAATTCTAGTACTACGTTGAACAATAGTGATGAGAACGGGTATCCCTGTCATGTTCCTGAATTGAAGGGAAAAGCTCTCAGTTTTTCCCTATTGGGAATGACAGTCTCTGGGTTTCCCATACATGCCCTTTATGATGTGGAGGTATGTACCCTCTATCCCGCCACGGTGAAGAGCTTTGATCAAGAAGGGATGTATTAGTTTGTCCGATGCTTTTTCTGCATCTATTGAGAGTATCCTATGGTTCTTGTTCTTTCTTCTATTAAGGTAGTGGATTCCATGCATTAGATTTGTGGTTGTCAAACCACCTTTGCAGCCCAGGCATAAATTCCATTTGGTTGAGGTGAATCATCCTTTTAATGCGCTGTTGGATCCTATTGGCTAGTATGTTGGTGAGAATTTTTGCATCCACATTCATCAAGGATAATGGTTGGTAATTCTCCTTTTGGGTGGGATCTTTGCCTGGTTTGGGGGATCAAGGTAATGCTGGCCTTATCTTTTGATAAGTTTGTAGGTTTTCCCTTCATTTCTATTTTTTGGAAAAGTTTCAGAAGAAGAGGTATGAAATCTTTAAATGTTTGGTAGAATTCCCCTGGGAAGCCATCTGGTGCTGGGCTCTTGTCTCTGGGGGATTTTGATGACTGCTTCAGTTTCGTTGCTGATTATGTGTCTCCTCAGGTTCCCTTTTCTTCCCCGTTTGGTTTTGGTCATTTCTATGTTTCTGGGAATGCAGCCATTTCCTCGAGACTGTCTGATTTTTGACACAGAGTTGCCATCCTATGTTCTTATATTTGTTTGTATTTCTTTGGTGTTGAGTGTGATCTCTCCTTTTTTTTTTTTTTTTTTTTAAAGATTTTATTTATTTATTTGACAGACAGAAATCACAAGTAGGCAGAGAGGCAGAGAGGCAGGCAGAGAGAGAGGAGGAAGCAGGCCCCCCGCTGAGCAGAGAGCCCGATGTGGGGCTCGATCCCAGGACCTTGGGATCATGACCTGAGCCGAAGGCAGAGGCTTTAACCCACTGAGCCACCCAGGCGCCCCGTGATCTCTCCTTTTTGAGCCATGATTTTATTGATTTGGGTCCTTTCTGTGTTCTTTTGGAGATGTCTGACCAGGGCTGTATCAATCTTACTAATTCTTTCAAAGAAGCAGCTCCTAGATTCATTGATTTGTTCTACTGTTCTTTTGGTTTCTACTTCATTGATTTCTGCTCTAATCTGTATTATTTCTGTTCTCCTTCTGGGTTTAGGCTTTCTATGCTGCTCTTCCTCCAGCTCCTTTAGGTGTAGGGTTAGGTTGTGTATTTGAAACCTTGCTTGGTTCTTGAGAAATGCTTGTAGTGTGATATACTTCCTTCCTAGGACTGCCTTTGCTGCATCCCAAAGATACTGAACAGTTGTGTTTTCATTCTCCTGTGTTTCCATGAATTTTAAAAATTCATAATGAATTGACTGGTTGACCCATTCATTCTTTCAGAATGCTCTCTGGCCTGCATGTATTTGAGTTGTTTCCACCTCTCCTCTTGTGATCGAGTTCCATTTTCAAAGCATTTTGGTCTGCAAATATGCAGGGGATGATCCCAGTCTTTTGGGATGAGAGTGAACATGGCAGCTTCCCAATCTCTCGCCCTGGAACTGAGAGCTCGGGCCCCACTCCTCAGTGCACCCTCACAGAAAAGCGGTCAAATCTTCGTGACTCCCTGGTCTCTGTCCACACTCCATGCTCACTGGACCTGAGACCAAGGGTTCCTGTCTCTGGCACACGACCCTGTTTGGAGTCTCAAAGCCAGCAGACGCCTGCTGCATGCTCAGGCACCACTCCTCCTGGGGCGGGGTCTCTCCCCAGGTGTGCCACTTCTTGGACCGCTTCTCACAGAGCAGTGGCCAGACTGTGCCATGGATCACAGTTGACGGCAGCCTCCAGCTTAGAGCCTGCTCCTGGGCTCACTCTTTGCAGCTGGCTTCCCTGCTCTGATACCTGGGAGCTCTGCTGCCCTCAAGTGTCCCTGGTCTTCGTGGGACCCCGAGGGTCCTGAGACCACACTGTCCCATTGTGGGTTCCATCTCTGCCCAGCCGCCAGAGCGACATCCTCACCAGAGCAGACTTCTAAAAGCGCCGATTTTGTGTTCTGCTTGGCAGTAGCCGGCGGACAGAGGCTCCTCCCCGCAGGGTTTATCTTCCCAACTATCAGCTTAGACCCCGCTGTACGTCCTACCTTGTGGAAAGTGGTTGCTTTTCCGTTTGTAGAGTTGCTGGTATTCTTTTATAGGCTCTCTGCTCGAATTTGCAGGTGTTCAGAATGGTTTGATGGCTATCTAGCTAAATTCCTTGTGCCGGATGAAATGAAGGTCTGCTACTCCTCCACCGTCTCGGACTCTCTCTCTCTCCTTCTTTCTCCAGAGTGCTTTGGGTGTTCGGGGTCTTTTGTGATTTCATACGAATTTTAGGACTGTCTTCTATTTCTCTGAATAATGCCGTCGGAATTCAGGTAGGGATTTCATCCCAAGTGTTGATTGCTTTCGATACGGTGCACATGTGACTGTTATTAACTCTTCCAGTTAATGAGCATGGCGTATGCTTGCATTTATTTGTGTTGTCTTCCAAACCTTTGGCCCATACATTCACCCACCAACACGCACATATTTTTCCTTCCTTTTCCACCATGTGTTCAGTATAGCAGGTCTTCCTCATTCTCGGTTACTTGTATTCCTAGGTTATTTTTTTGCTTGATGCAATTGTCAATGGCATTGCTTTCTTAATTTCTCTTTGCGAAAGTTGGGCATGAGTATAGAAATTCAAGTTGGGGCATTTTGGTGGCTCAGTCGGTCAAGTGTTTGCCTTCAGGTCAGGTCATGATCCTGAGGTTCTGGGAATGATCTGGCATCGGGCTCCCTGCTCAGCAAGGAGTCTGCTTTTCCCTGACTCTCTGCTGGTCCCCCTGCTTATGCTCTCTCTCTGTCTCTCTGTGACAAATAAATGCATTCTTTTAAAGAAAGAAAAACAACATGTCTCTGTATATTAACTTTTTATCCTGCAGCTTTATAGAATTTGCTTATTCTATCAGGGTTGTGTGTGTGTGTGTGTACTCTTCAGGGATTTCTGTATATGGTATCATGTCATCTGCAAATAGTAACCATTTTCTTTTCCTATTTAGATTTCATATTTTTGTTTTGTTTTGTTTTTTGTCTAAATGGTTTGGCTAGGGCTTTCAGTACAACGATGAATGAAAGTTGTAAGAGTGGGCATCTTTATCTTGTTCTTGCTGGTAGTGGGAAAGTTTTCAGCATTTTACCATCGAGTATAGCGTCAGTTGTGGGCTTTTCATATAGGCCTTTGTTTGGTGGAGGTTTGTTCCCTCAGTACCCGGATGGTTTAGAGTCTCTATCATAAATGCATATTGAATTGTGTCAAATGTTCTTTCTGCTCTATTGTAACAGTCCTAGGATTTTTATCTTTTATTTTGTTAAGGTGATGCATGCTATTGGTGGATGTGCAGGTGCGGAGTCATCCCTGTGTCCCTGCAATAAATCCCACTGGGTCGTGTTGTGTGATTCTGCTGATTGTTGAATTGATGTTGCCGATAACTTGGTGAGGAGTTTTGCATCTCTGTTCATGGGGGATAGTGGCCTTTCCTTTTCTCGTGGCGTCCTTGTCTTGTTTTGGTAGCAGGGTAGTGCTGCCTTCATGAATGAGTTTGGATGTATGCCCTTCTCTCCTTTTTTAAACACAGTTTGGGAAAGGTTGATATTAATTCTTCTTGTACTGTCTGGTTGAACTCCTCAGTGAAAATGTCTGTCCTTGGGCATTTGTTTCCTGGGAGGACTTAATTATTGAATCAGTCTTTTCACTAGTGATCAGTCTCTTCAGATTTTTTTTTTTTCCCTTCATGGTTCATTCTAGGTTGTTGTTAGGAACTTACCATTTCTTCTATGTTGTCCAAGGTGTTGGCCTCTACTTGCTCACAGTACTCTCTAACGATCTTTTGTATTTTTGTGATATTCCTTGTAATAGCTCATGGTTCTTTATTTTTTTTAAAGTTTTTCACATTTTAAATTTAAATTCAGTTAGCTAAGGTAGTTTTTGATGTAATGGTCAGTGATTCATTAGTTGCATGTAACACCCAGGGTTCATCACCACGTGTCCCCTCCTTAATACCCAGCACCCAGCACCCCACCGCGCAACCTATAACTCTCCTCCCGTTTGTTCCTATGATTAAGAGTCTCTCATGGTCTGTCTCCCTCTCTGACTTCTTCCCATTCAGTTTTCTCTCCCTTCCCCTGTGCTCCTCCACACTGTTCCTTGTGCTCCACATGAGTGACACAGTATGATTATTGTCTTCTCTGCTTGACTGATTTCACTCAGCATAACCCTCTCTAGTTCCATCCATGTCGATGCAAATGGTGGGCATTCATCCCTTTTGATGGCTGAAGACTATTTTATGGTATGTATGTACCACATCTTCTTTGTGCATTCTCCTCTTGAAGGATCTGTCAGCTCCTTCCACAGTGTGGCTCTTGTGGACATTGCCGCTATGAACTTGGGGAGCATGTGACCCTTCTTTTCACTGCATCTGTATCTTTGGGGTAATTACCCAGGAGTGCAGTTGCTGGGTTGTAGGGCAGCTCTATTTTTAACTTTCTGAGGAACCTCCATGCTGTTTTCCAAAGTGACTGCATCAGCTTGCTTTCCCACCAAGAGTCTAAGAGGACTCCTCTTTCTCTTCATCTTCTCCAAAACTTGTTTCCTCTTTTGTTAATTTTAGTCATTCTGACTGCTAGAAGGTGGTATCTCATTGTGGTTTTGGATTCCCTGATGACAAGTGATGTGGAGCATTTTTTCACGGTCTGTTTGCCATTTATGACACTAAATGTGCCATTTAGTGTCTCTTCCTGTCCTCTGCCCATTTACTGAGTGGATTCTTATTTCTTGGGTGTTGGGTTTGAGCAGCTCTTTGTAGATCTCGGATACCAGACTTTATCTGTCATGTCATTCGCAAATATCTTCTCGCACTCTGTAGGTTGCCTTGTAGTTTTGTTAATTGTTTCCTTTGTTGTGCAGAAGCTTTTTATCTTGATGAAGTCCCAAAGTTCATTTTTGCTTTTGTTTTCCTGGCTTTTAGAGACGTGTCTTGAAAGAGATTGCAGTGCCCAAGGTCAAAGAGGTTGTTGTCTGTGTTCTCCTCTAGGATTTTGATTTGAGACAAGAACCAATTATCTTTCTTTCCTGATTATATTGGAGCCCTCTCTCTTTCTTGGTGAGTCTAGCTAAAAGTTTGTCAGTTTGGTTTATCTTTCCACTAAAGGCAGCTCATATTTTCGTTGATCTTTAGTCTTCTTAGTCTCCACTGGATTTATTTCCAATGTCCATTTTGTTATTTCGTTCTATTTACGGATTTGGGGCTTTGTTAGTTTGTTTGTTTTTCTACTTCTTTCCCATGTATATCCGGTTGCTTATTGGAGAGTGTTCAGGTGGGTTGATGAGGAACTGAATTTCTCTGAACTTCCCCCTTAGAGCTACTTTGGCTGCACCCCATAACTTTTCATAGATTCTCTTTTTCATTTGTCTCATAGTACTTTCATATTTTCTTTGGATTTCTTATTTGGCTATTGGTTGTTCACTAGCATGTTGTTGAATTTCCACATATTTCTGACTGTCCCATTTTCTTCTTGTGACTTGTACTTCTTGTGATTTCTACTTTCATACTCTTGTGGTTGGACAAGATTTGAACTAGAGCATGAAGGGAGCTTTCAGTTTAAAGGTTACTTTGCTGGTGTATTTTCTGAGGGCAGACCATGACGTCTATGGGGACAGGGTTTGTGAGACTGGGGCAGGGGTGGTTAGCTCTTGTTAGATTACTGATTACTACCATGCAGGCTGTGTCCTAACACTGTAGCCCTGATGGACTTGTACTTCCTTAGATACATTTTCTAGGAGGTGGAGGGTGGCCTTCTCTAACAGAAAGGTGCCATGTGGGTTCATGGCATGAACCCCAAGTCAGCAAATTAGGGTATCAGAACCCGACTTTTCTCATAAGTGACAGAAACAGGGCATGGTAGGTTTCATGACAATAGTCGAGGTCCTGAGTGGCCCACTGGGGGTTGGTGGTGGGTGGGGAATTGGGGCCTGTGGATCTGTCTCTTGAGAACCTGTGGAACTGAGGGACACCTGCCTGTGTTGAGTTGTGTGGAGACAGGTAGACAGCAGTCTCTGGCCAGGCACGAGGGTCACACTAGACCACCACCAGAGGGACCGTGTGTGGTGGGAGCCACTGCTCAGTTTCCATGAAGACTGTCGGGATCTGGTGACTGTGGATCCTGGCAGCAGCACGGGGGGAGGAGGACGGTGGTGCACACTCCCTAGGGTTGTGGTCAGCATTAAACTGGAGTCCACTGACGTGAGCCATGCCTGGCACAGAAGGCACCCAGTCACTGTAGCTGTGGGCACTGTGCCTGTGGCACTTTCCTGCCAGGGGCTCCCATGCTGCCACCTCCTGCTTCTCATCATCTTCATGATCATGAGCCTCTGCTCTTGCCCCATGGCCCCCCAGGGTGTTGCCTTCCCCCCAAGTTGCCCTCATCCTCTGCCCTGTGCAACCCGATGCCAGGGTAGCCTTCTCAAGAGGCAACACTGCCAGACCCCTAATGGAACACTTCCATCGGTCCCCTGTGAGGTGAGGACGATGTCCTGCCTGGAAGGAGGCTGCAGGTCCCCAATCAGGAGAGCCACGTCTCCCTTTTCAGCCTGGCCTGCCCGCCTCTCAGTCCTGTTTTGGGAAGCTGTCCCCAGTTCCTGAGATGACAGCTCTGACCTTAATAACAATATTGTTTTCTGTGTCTGCATGCCTTCGTTCATCCATGGCTTGTCTTTCGAACTTCTCAGTGGGTTTTCAGCTGTCCTGCAGGGCTGTCTGCTCAAAGAGGCGATGGCCTGGGAGGGGAGCCTTCACTGCCACCTCCCTCAGCATGTCCCCGAGTCCCGTAGCCAGAGGGACCTGAAACAGACACTCCTGAGCCCGGGCTGTGTCGGGAGTAGTGGGCAGCTGGCATGAGCGGTGCAGGCAGTTCCTCTTTCTCATGCCTTCTGCCTCTCCCTCCCAGAGGCAGCTCAGAGCGACCTCCACACCCCACATCTGGAGATCTCTTGACTTGTGCCTCCTGCATTCAGCTGGTGAGCTTGGTGGTTTCCCGTTGCTTCTGTCTCCCATACCCGCACCCATGGCAGTTCGTGGATCAGGGGAGGGATCGTACCCTTGTCTGTGCTTAACCCGCTTCCTATCCCGCACTGAGCCCACCCACCTTTGTGTTTCCATGGATGTGCTTGGAAGCTCGTCCTCAGGGAACCTGTTAGCCAGATGCATCCAGGGAACGACCACTGAATTAGTGATCCAGGAGAGGGAACAAACCTGCTCTGAAACCTGTCCCTCACTCTGTGACCACCGCATCCTAGAACAGAAACAGTACTAGCTTTCTGGATTATGCCGTGGCTTCTATCTCTGCTTATACTCTCTTGAGTGCATAGGTGCTGATCCTGGACGGAAGGGACCGTGGCTCCTGTGGCCTGGGATAATAGGGAAATACTAATAGGGAAGATAGAAGGGAAATAATAGGGATAATAGGGAAAATAGAAGAATTCAGTGAAATTTGAATTCCAGGCTGAGAGTGAATGAATATTGTCGCGGAAATGCTCCCAAGTCGGGCATATGAACGTTGTGTACCAAAGCTTTTCCGAATAGGTTATTGAAAGAAACATCTTTTTAATTGTTTATTCTAATTCCAGCGAGTTAGCGTGCGGTGTTGTATGAGTTTCAGGGGTGCAGTCGCGTGGGTCGGTAGCTCTCCGCATCACTCGGGGCTCACCGAGGGCAGATGCTTTCAGGCCTCTTCATCCGCCTCGCCCGTCCCTCCCGCCGCCGCCCGGCTGCTGACCGTCGCTTTGTTCTCTGTTGTTAAGAATCTGTATTTTGGTCTGTCTCTTTTTTCTCCTTCATTTATATATGTTTGTTTCTTCAATTCTACACAAGAGTGACGTCCTATGGTATTGTCTTTCTCTGACTAATTTCACTTAGAATACTCCTCTCTACATCCATCCGTGTGCCTGCAAATGGCAAGGTTTCACTCTTTTTCTGGCTGAGTAATATTCCTGTGTCTGTCTGTGTGTGTGTGTGCGTGCGTGTGTGTACACACCTGTCATCTCATTTATCACTTTATCCACAGACACTTGTGTTGCTTCCGTATTGTGTCTTGTAAATAATGTTGCAAGCAACTCAGGGGTGCGTGTACGCTTTTGAGTTATTGTTTTCATATGCTTTGGGTAAATGCCCAGTAGTGTGGTTGCTGGACCCCAGGGCAGCTCTGTTTGTAACGTGTGCAGGGCCCTCCATGCTGTTGCCCAGAGTGGCTGCAGCACGTTGCTTTTCCACCAGCAGTGCACGAGGGCTCCCTTTCCCCACATCCTCCAGCGCCCGCCGTTCCTTGTGCCATGGACGGGAGCATTCTCACGTCTGTGCTAATATCTCATTATACTTCTGACTTGCAATTTCCTGAGCTTGGGTGATGCTGAACTTCTTTTCATGGGACTGTTGGCCATCTGTACTTCTTCTTTGGAGAAATGTCTGTTCATGTCTTCGGACTATTTTTTAACTGGATTGTTTGTTTTTTGGTGTTGAGTTGTATTCACTCCACATATTTAGGACATGGTCCCTTCACTGCACAGGATATTTGCAAATATCTTCTCCCTTTCAGTAGGTTGTCTTGTTATTATTATTATTAGTTCTTCCTAGTTCTTCTGCTGTGCAGAAAATTTTATTGTGATACAGTCCCAGTAGTTTAGTTTTGCATATATTTCCTTTGCCTCAGGAGACAGTCTAGAAAAATGTGGCTTTGGTCCATGTCAAGAAGTTACCGTCTGTGCCCTCTTGTAGGATTTTTATGGTTTCAGGTCTCCCATTGAGGTCTTGAAACTGTTTTGAGCTTCTGTGTCTGTATGTAAGGAAGCAGAATAATTGCATTCTTCTGGGCATAGCTGTCCAGTTTTCCCAACTCCGTTTGTTGTAGAGACTTTTCCTTTTTGATATTCTTGCCTGCTTTGTGGAAGACTAATTGGCCACACAATTGCGGTTTATGTCTGAGCTTCTCTCCTGCTCCCCAGGGCGCCGCGGGCATTTTTGCCCAGTGCCATGCTGTTAGGATGGCCACAGCTGTCATACAACTCGAAATCTGGAATTGTGGCTCCTCCAGCTTTGTTTTCTTCTTAACATTGCATTGGCTGTTCAGTATCTTCAGTGGTTCCGTTCAGATTTTTAGGAGTGTTTGTTGGAGTTCTTTTTGTTTAACTTCAATTCAATGAGTCAACTTACAGTCCATCATTAGTTTCAGATGTACGTTCGATAACAGATCGGACGTGTATGCCGCCCAGTGCTCACTGCATCACGTGCCTTCTTAATGCCCACCGCCCAGTTACACCGTCCCACATCCACCTCCCCTCCAGCAGCCCTCAGTTCGTTTCTGAAATGAAGGCTCTCTCGTGGTTTTTCTCCCTCCCTGATGACTTCCCATTCAGTGTTCCCTCCCTTCCCCTCTGGTCCTCTGTGGTGTTTCTCCTGTTTCACACATGAGTGAGCCCATGTGCCAGTTGTTTTTCTCCGACAGCCTTAGTTCGCTCAGCGTAGTACCCTCCAGTTCCATCCAGGGGATGTGATGGTTCGTCTTCACCCTCTCTGATGGCTGAATAACATTCCGTGGTAGATATGAACCACATCATCTTTATCCATTCATCTGTCCATGGACATCTGGGCTCTTCCCATAGTTTGGCTAGAGTGGATAATGCTATAATGAACATTAGGGGGCAAATGCCACTTCTTTTCACTCGTTCTGTATTTTTTGTAAAGATTTTATTTGACAGAGAGAGAGAGAGAGAGAGAGAGAGAGATAGATCACAAGCAGGCAGAGAGGCAGGCAGGCGGGGGGAGAAATCCACCCCCCTGAGCAGAGAGCCCATTGCAGGGCTTGATCCCAGGACACTGGGATCATGACCTGAGCTGAAGGCAAAGGCTTTAACCCACTGAGTCACCCAGGCGCCCCAGGGTTGCTTTATTTTTAAGTTCTGGAAGAAACTTGCTAACATGTGGCAGAGTGGCGGTACGAGAGTGCATTCCCACCAGCAGTGTAAGACTGTTCCCCTGTCACCATGTCCTCACCAACATCTGTTGTTCCTGCCTTGATAATTTCAGCTGTGCCAGCTGTTGTAAGGTGGGATCTCACTGCGGTTTGGATTTGTAGTTCCCTGAGGGCTGTTGCTGTGGAGCACTTTTTCATGTGTCACTTGTAAGTCCTTTGGTAGAAAGGTGTGTTCGTGTTTTCACCTATGTCTTCAGCTAAGTTAGGGGTAGTCCCAGGAGCATGGAAGGTGTCGTCTGCTTAGTGTGGAGACCTTCAGAGACATCTGAATTGAGGGCTAGAGTTAAGGAGAGTTTCAGGCTCAGGCTCTGTGTTCAGTCTGGTATGAAAGTATAATGCGCAGGGATGGTTCGAGATGTCTTTCGTATTTCTCCGGCTCTACATCCTTTCCACAGTTCCCAAGGGCATGATTTCTGACTTTGTTGTAGGATAAGCCTGTGCTTTGCTCAGGTGTCCCCATTCCCTGGGGATTTGGAGCCAGGCCTCTGGGTGTGGTCCTTTAGGAAGCCAACCTAGGCTTAGGATTGGGGCCTAGGATCATGGCAGGTTCAACCTGCCCGCTGTGTGGCAAGACTCCCAGGGGGCTGCATTGAGGGTGTGGCTTGTGTCCAGTGGGCCATGGAATGTGTGGGTGGCCTCAGGGGGCCATGCAGATTTCTCCTGCTCTGAATCATTTCTGGAGTTCCAAAGAGCATGGTTTCCTTCTGGGTGGCAGGCGGAGTCCTCTGGAATTGCTTGGATTTCCAGTTCCTGGGGCTTTGGCACCAGGTCTCTGGGGACAGACCCCTCCAAGCCCAACCTAGGGCCAGGGTTGGGGGTCAGGTTTAGGGTCAGGATTTAGGATCACAGGTTAGGGTTAGGGGTTCATGTTAGGGTTTGGAGTGGGGTAGGGGTAGGGGTTTGCTAGGTTTATTTATTTATTTATTTTGCCTTTTAAAAAATATTTCATTTTTTTATTTGTCAGAGAGAGAGAGATCACAAGCAGGTAGAGAGGCAGGAAGAGAGAGGGGGAAGCAGCCTCCCCACTGAGCAGACAGCCTGATGCAGGACTGGATCCCAGGACCTTGAGATCATGACCTCAGTGAAGGCAGAGGCTCAACCGACCGAGCCATTCAGGCACCCCTAGTTGCCTTTTAATACAAGATGCTTATGCTTAAATAAGACATTTTCTTAGAGTATTTTAGTGAGTAAAGGGTAGCAGATAACCCCAGTTGTTAGGGAGATGTTCCAAAGCAACATTGAAGATAGTATTTCTTGACATTTATATTTTATGGTCAAAATAATTAAAAATCAAGGGACTCTGTCACTCTTTTGCCAGATGGATTCGTTGGCCCTGTGCTTCTGGTCTTGGCTAAAATCATCTTCTCAGTGGGCTTCCTCAGTGGGCGTCTCTGAATAGGACGGTTCTCTTAGCGCTTAGCCTGCACTCCGTCCTATCGTTGGTTCATTGATTGTATCCCACGCTCTTTGCAAGCTCCCAGGTGGGACTAGAGCTGTCCGTCCGCACTGAGTAGATACTCCATGAATATTTATGAACTCAACAAGTATGGCTTTCTTTTCAATAAGAAATATCCATGTTTTATCAATGAATTTGTTACCGTATCAGAATATATCTGGAGAAAGCTACTGCTCCACGACGGTCCATCTGTCAGGGCTGTGGCTTCACTGTGTCCTGCGACCTGCTGCCCCCACTGGCCGGGATGCTCGGGACCCGTGTGTCAGCTCAGCTTCAAAACATAGGGGTGAGTTCTGTGAAGCTGCTGGGAGGCACTGGGGGGCTTACACTGCTGAACACCACGGCTCATGTGGGGCCAGAGGGGACATGAGCAACTCTTCATTCCCTAGATTTTCCATCTTCCTCTACCCTCTGTCAGCATGTGGTTTCCCTACAACCGCGTCCGCAGACAGACTCTGAGATGGCCTATGGCTCGGGACTCCACTGACATCCCAGAGTCTCGTTACAACCAGTGTCAGAGGTTTCTGTGGCCCTGACGTGACCCTTGTTCCCAGAGAGGCCCCATGAAGAGTCCCACGCGAGTTGAGGAGTGCAGGGAAGATCAATGCGTGATCACGGCTCCAGCTGAAGCCGCTCTGGGGATCCCGCTGGAGGCCGTCTCCAGGCTCAGTCTGGCTCCTCCGCTGATGTCCAGTACGACCCAGGAGGGTCATGTCACTGGACTTTGAGGCTCATCATTCCTAAAATGAGGAAATGTTTTTAGATGAATTGATTCATGCAAGACGATGGAATGAACCCTGAGGAAGTTCCGGGTGGTCTCCAAGGTGGATTCTATCTGAGGAGTTCCTACTGCGATGGTCCCCGCTCCTACTGAGTTCCCCCTTTGGACACAATGGCTGTTCCATGGAAATTCCCCAGGGTGACAATGGACTAGCAAGTGTTTTCAGGGTGTACCCACAGGCTGTCTGATGCCGCTGAGGGGCCATGGGCAGTTCTGAACCCAAAGCAAGGTTTTGGCTGTGCTACCTTACTTGCACAAAAACAGCAGTGCCTGGGTCAATCCTTCACTGAAGCAGCCGGGCCGGCTTAGTGAGGACCTTGCCCTGGACACTAACCCCGTGACTCTGTGAGGGCGCTCGGAGTCCACAGTTATGTCATGCAAAGCGGCAAGTGATTCTGCATCAGGGTAGATGATGCAAGGTTTAGTTTCCCAGCAAACATGACAAACAAACACTTAAATGCCAGAAAAGTAAGTAGTTCAACATACTCAGTATTACAGCAGCGAAGGGAAAAGTGAACGATGGGGTCAGAAAGGGGAGGGGGAGGTCCAGGAAGCAGGCTGGGGTCGTGCAGGGTAGGGGTGTCTTGTGGAGGAAGGGACCGGGAGACTAGTGGCGGGTTCCAACAGCGCAGCATCAGGGTGTGCACTGGGCCTCACCCTCGACCCCCGGGGTCACTGGGGGCGGTCTAGCTCCAGAGGATCTTCAGAAATGCAAACTGGCCTGAGCAGAGCCTCCTAGGTCTGTCTCCTTGGTTCCTGGGTGTGGTTCTTTCTCTGCTGGAGACTGTTGGTTCTCCATGTGTGTTTCTCCGAGCGGCACTATTTTGTGTGGATTCAGTGCCTTTACTGACACAAATTCTTGCTGAAGAGAAGTGGAGTAGAAGTCATCTCTGTTTCCTAAGTAGACCCGAAGAGATTCAACAGTCGTAGCCTTTTCCCAGGTCCCTGGGCCGTCCTCTGCTCGCGAACTCTGAGATGTTAGAAAACATCTTTTATTCTGAACAGGTTGAAAGAATTAGTTTGGTTTTTAAAAAATTCAGCAAAGTCAGACCTTTCATAACCTATACCATGAATGAACAAGGTTTGACAGGATGAGGGAAGCATGGGCTTTGCAGTGGGGTTTGGGGCACTGTTGACTCCCTGTTGCCCCCGTGTGGCCACTCTCCGCATGGCACGCGGCCGAATGTATTCCGATGTACCAGCTTCCAGGGAGAAGACAGAAGGTTGGTCCCCGAATTCCTTCGCTCCTGAAAGCCACCCTCTAACTTATGAGCAATATTCTAAATTGAGTATATCTTGACTAGATATTAGGGTTAGGATCAGGGTCAAGTTGCATACATTAAGTATGGACAGCTTTGTGTTTGTCAGTCTTACCTGCCTGAGGGGTTTTTAAAATACAGTGGGAGACGATAGAGTCACCAAAGCACTGAGCACATTCCCTGTCCCCGGAAATAGGTCACTAAACATAAATATTGTTTCATCTTAGCTGAGGACCAGGAGCTGGTGCTATACAGGTCCTCAGCAGGTAGCATCTTGGCCAGCTGGCCATCTACCCACAACACCCACACCCAGCTCAGCCCAGCCTCTGCTCTGCTCAAGGGCAGCAGACAGATGGACCGGGTGCAGGTGGGGCTCCCTCCGGGCAGGGATGGCTCACTTCTGACAGGTAGGGAAGTGGGCCTGCTCACAGGCACATGACCTGTTCTTTTGGTTCCTTGCTCTCTACCTCCCCTGCCCATCATCCTGGTCCTGAAGATTTAGCTTCTGGGAGAACTTGGGTTTTCAGATTTCTGTTGACATTGCCACGTATAGATCTGTGTTGCCTCTGTTCCCTGTGCTTGGGTCGGAGATAAAGGCAGGAAAAGTCACCATACTCTGAAAGTAGAGTGTGAATATCCAGTGTGCTCTGCTCCCCACACCTCAGGATTGAGCACAAGGGCCAACTATGTACTTCATGTTTCACACAATCAGCTTTAAGGATTCCCGGATGCATGTGACATGAAATTGTACTGAAAAAAATCTCATTACCGAACTTTGCCTTGCAGAAGACAGTTTAGGGACACTGCCCCTTGCCCACGCTATCATTTCCGGTCTGGCCAATGCCTAGTCACACTGCATGGGGAGCTACACAAGGGCATCCTCCTGGAGCACTCCCAGTCCCCCTGACCCCGTCTGGCCAACCCTGCACGCCCCAGTCCTCCCGAGGGGCCTTTGTCATGACACATGTCACACAAGGCTGTCAGTTGTTGTCTCTCCGTCTGTCCTTCCTGCTTGGAGTAGATCTGTCTCCCAGGTGCCTGGCTGGATGGCAGGCCCATGAATGGTTTCATGATCTTTTGTCCTGGAACAGCAGGTGTCCTTCAAACCCTGATGGGTAGGGGGAGTCTCTGTCCCTCTGTGTGCCCCCAGCCTTGGTGGAACATAGTGTTCAGGACAGGGGTCTTGGGAGTCCTCCCAGATGAAGTATGCTCGGTGAAGTTGGCCTCCTTCCAAGATCATTATGGACCCACGTGGCGTGGCGAGCCATTCCTGTGGGACAGAAAGCATGCTGCTCTACTGGATTCTCCTTGCACACTGTGGCTAACAAAGAGGAAACGCTCGCTCACCCTCACAAGTTCACACTGACGCCTCCGTTTGTGAGCATGATGAGCAGGGAAATGGCAGTGAAGTCCTGTTGGGCTGCAGACCTGTAGCCGCGCCGTGCCAGGTGTCAGTAGAGGACGGAGATGCAGTTCTGGCGGAAAGGATGGACGTCCTTTGTGGGGAGCCATCCAGCAGATGCTAGGAGTCACGTAGACGGATGTGCCCGTGGATTGAGGAAATGAGGATGATTGGTTGAGGAGAATGTGGGCGCGCTCGTGGTCGGCGCGTGAACAGCACTAGGAGCCAAGAGATATATGCATGATCACTGCTAGAGAACAAAAGAATCCTGCACAGTTACATAAGAGCGCACGAGGACACTGCATGCACGGCATTCTGATTGGGCAGGAAGGGGGGCGTACACACGTGAATATATACTGCTGTAAGTGCTTGGTGCGGCGCGGCCGCCATTAGCATTAGTACATTAGCTTTAGTAATAAAAGAAGTTTGCCACTC
>NC_081561.1:26481867-26488056 GCF_022355385.1 Mustela nigripes | reverse complement strand
GATCACGAGCGCGTGAACAGCACTAGGAGCCAAGAGATATATGCATGATCACTGCTAGAGAACAAAAGAATCCTGCACAGTTACATAAGAGCGCACGAGGACACTGCATGCACGGCATTCTGATTGGGCAGGAAGGGGGGCGTACACACGTGAATATATACTGCTGTAAGTGCTTGGTGCGGCGCGGCCGCCATTAGCATTAGTACATTAGCTTTAGTAATAAAAGAAGTTTGCCACTCACCTCGTCTGCGGGTCGTTCCTGCGGGCCGAGAGCGACAGTCCTTGCCTCTGGAACGGAGGACATTAGGTTTGACCCAGAAGGCGCTACCTTCTACTCAAAGAAGGGACATGATCCTAGGGTCTTTGAGACAAGGGATCGGCACAGACTTTTCTGGAAAGTCTTCTGGAAAGAGTTCCTGTTAGGTGTTGCAGTCCACGTGGTGTCTCTGACAATGACTCCACTCTTGCATTGTGGCTAGAGAGCAGCCACAGACCATCCATAACTCATGTCCCAGCCACACTGGATTGAGGGAATACGGGGGGAGGCCCCATGGGGCCCATGGGTGGTAGTTGCCCACACCCCAGATCTGCAACATGATGGATGATGCAGGAGAGGGCTCTTCTTTTCCAGTGGCAGAGTGGGAATACACTGGGATCTATCCTGCCTGACCCCACCCCTCCACTTGAAAGGAAAAAAAGCTGATTGTGAGATTGGCCAACAATTAAGGCCGCAGGACCCCCCACACCCCATTTCTCTGTAGGCCTCAAGCTTCCCACAACACCTTTGTCTGTGGTTGAATTCCATGTAGGTATTGTGCGGCTGAGTAAGTCCCCATTGCCTGGTGGATACATATTCTGGGTTATATACCACACAGATGGTCATCTCATTCAGGCCAAGACCATGAGCACATTGGGGGTTCTCCTGAGTTAGTGAAGGTTCTAGCATATGCAGGCTTCAGGATGAGTCTGATCCAGCCCTCAGCAATGTTATGGAGTGCCTGGCTTCCTGGGCCCTCTGTGTCACTGGCACAGGCGTGGCCTAGGCCATGTCTGCAGTCGTGATGGAAAAGCCCCTCCCCTGGGTGGTCCCCCATCCTTGGCTCTGCAGACTGAAAGTTTCCTCTCTTCTCATTGGCTGGGACCAGGTCACATGCTCATGGAGGAGCCATTTCCAGGGGCTAGGGATTGGAGTGTGGAGACTGGCGCAGGTTATTAGGACCTCTGTTGTAATGAGTTTTCTAATGGCTGTGGTGGCAAGATCTTCTGGGATGCATCTGTTAATAAAATGAATATTAATTTCTGATAGTAAGTGTGTCCAAGATGCTGGCTTAGCAGCCAGCCCCTTGGTCCCAGCACCTTGGTACTCCTGTACTACTCTGCAGAGACAATGGCTGAGAATGAGCAAAGTGGATGGAAATGGGTCTGGAGTGCACAAGGGAAGGGTGTGTGTGTGTGTGTGTGTGTGTGTGTGTGTATGTGTGTGTGTGTAGGGGGTTGGGGAAAATATCATTTCTGGCCAAGCTGTATCTTCAATTTACCTAGGTTCAAGAAGGTGCAGGGAATCTGTGGCATTTCACTGTCCAGCATTTTGCAGATGAAGAACATGCCTTTGCATAGAGTATGGCAAGACCCATTCCAAGTCTTCTCTAGTTGGTACGGAAGTTGGGGAGAGCCGCGCCCTCCATCTGCTAGGATCGGCGTGAGAGGCTGAGTGCTCTCAAGAAGGTGTCTGGCTTTCACAGGGCTCACTGTGACTGCATACAGGACTGATGAGGACAGTCTCCGTTTTGTTCTGCGAATGGAGTATTGGAAGAATGAGGTGCCCTGTGTGATCCTGGGAAGGGGACAGACCCAGGTCCACTGTAGAGCTACTTCATGGGATGGGGGTGATCTGCAGCGTCGACCTCATGAGGTCTGTCCTTTATTGAGTTCTGGGTGTGCTTTCTGCGACTGTGTCCTAATGGCTGGGATTTCCAAGCTATGGAATTTTGTCTGGCTTCACTGCAAGAGATGGTCTACAGGGATGTGGGCAAGTCCTGTTCTGCTGCTGAGAAGTGTGTCCCTAGCGGTTGGAGTGTGTATTACAAGCCTAGAGTTCAATGGCAAGGTGGTTACAGCGGTCAGCGGGCTCTTCTTAGTGATGATTTTTATGGGTGAATTCCACAGGATGAGAGATTAGATCTTGTGGTTAGGGATCCTCATTAAGTGCCCATCAAGGGTGCTTGTTCTGAGGTTCATATTCGATATCTTTTCATTACTCCTAATAGCCCTCCTTGTACTTGGTATTCCAACGAGCAGTGCATTACGTTTCCTGCATTTTACCCGTGCGTTGATGCCGATTTGAGAGAGAGGAAAATGTTGTCAGTGCTTCCACAAATTGTACAGTGGAGCAGACGAATAATAAAATTTTATTTTTGACACAAAGTAGGAAGTATCCTGCTCTGATTCTTAGTTTAAAACTTGGGAGGGGGCTCTCTTTTGGTACTGGTAACGAGGACCATAGGCCTTCCTAGGGAACATTATCAGATTCTATTGGAAGCTTGGTCTTGGTTATTGTGGAAGAATCAGGAGTTGACCAATTACTCGTCTCCTGTTTCATTTTCCATGAACAGTTCCACAATATTGGGTTTCACACTGCTACCATTGTGAAGTCAGCCTGACTTCGGCAGCAGCTCGCCCTTCTCTGCTTAGGGTATGTTTGAGCCAAGACAATAGTGAATTCTGGGTGACTGGGAGACCCTAGGATCAGAATGATGTCGGTAGGGAGTTACTGTGATCTTAAGCTCTAAACCAGCTTCTCTATCCAGATGAAATATATTTCAGATTTAGAAACTTCAGATAGAAATTTTGTGTCCATGATGACAACTGAAGAAAATGTGTCATCCTAACCTTAACCCCTAACTTTAACACTGAAACCTAACCTGACCTTAAAGCCCAACCTGGAACCCTGAATCCCAAACCTGAAATTGAACCCGAAGCCTGGACTCTGAACCTGAGTCCTGGATCCAAGCCTTGAACCATGAGCCCAAACCCTAAACCAGAACTCTGAGCTATGAACTCTGAACCAAAATCCCTGCATGAACCCAAACCACAAATTTGACCTTCAACTTTATCCCAGAAGGCCTGAGTCTTAAACCCTTTATCATAAACCTGAAGCCCTAAACTCTAACTGTTCCCTTGCCCCTCACTCTAAATCCTCACCCTGACCCTAAACCCAAGCCTGATCTAGAACCCTGACTGAAGGGGTGCCTGGGTGGCTCAGTGGGTTAGAGCCTCTGCCTTGGTCTCAGGTGATGATCCCTGGGATTGAGCCCTGCATCGGGCTGTCTGCTCAGCAGGGAGCCTTCTTCCCCCTCTGTCTCAGCCTGCCTCTATGTCTACTTGTGATCTCCCTGTCAAATAAATAGATTAAAAAAAAAAATAGAACTCTGCCTGGAACCTGAACCCCATTTCAAACCCTTCACCACACTTTGTTTATGCATTCAGCAGTGATGGATATTTAGTTTCTACCTTTTGATTCTTGTGAGCACTATTTGGGTTGGGGGCTAGGGTTAGGGTCTTGGATTGGGGTCAGGGCCAGTCTTGAGAGTAGTAAGTTGAGGTCAGAGTGTGGGTCTGGTCAGGGCCAGGGTCATGCCACCGTTTGGGTCAGGGACTGTTGTCATTCCATATTGTTTCCAATTCATTGTTCCTTAGCTATTTTTGGAGGCGTTGGGGGATCCTGGGCTCCAAGCAGCTGCAATTTCCAGAATGGACCCTGGGAGGGAGCAGGTGCTTCCTTTGAAGGGTGCGCTCCCCAGTCCTGCACTGCCCTCCGCCGCCTGCAGAGCGCGCCGGACCGCAGCTCCCGCCCGGAGCCTGCCCCGCCTCCTGGAGACCCGCTGTGCAGACTTCCGGAGCACGCGCGGCGGCGTCCACGCTGCCAGGACCCGCTGTGGGGGACGCGGGGCGGCGTCCACGCTGACGGCCGTCCAGCCCCCTGGGGACCCGCGGCGGCAGAAGGTGAGCAGAAGCCACCCGAGGGGGCACTGGCGAGGGGCGCGTGTTGTCAGGACCCCCGGAGGAAGGGCACGCCGTGTGGACACTGGTTTTGCGCGACTTTGTGTGCGGCGCGGCGGCCTCCCGCGGGGCTCAGCGCGGGGCTGGGGGGTCCCCCCTCTCCGGGCTCGGATGCGCCCCGGGTCGCGGCTGTGTCCGTGCGCCGCGGACGCGGTTCCTGGGGCTCCTCAGACGGTCCGAGGTCCGGGCGCGGCCGCCCCGTCGGGGCTCGCGCTCCCCCCGCCCCGCCCCCCGGCCCCGCGCGTCCTTCCCGCGTCCACACCCGCCGCGGGGCCGGCCGGAGTCGGGCGTCCGGGAGCGGCGGACTGTGTCGACGGCGGCGGGGACGGCGGGGGTTCCCCGCGGTTCCTCCCGGAGCCCCGCGCGTCTCCGTCCCCGCGTCCCCTCCGTGCCCGTGGTCAGCGGCGGCTGTGAGGGGACCGGCCCGTCCCCCCGGGTCGGGGCTCCCCGTGTCTCGATCTTCCGGGCGCGGCGGACGAGGCTGCCCCGAGGTTCCCCCCGCCGGTCGCCCCGGGCCGCGGAGACGCCGCGGGTCGCGCACGCCGAGGTGATCCCGCGGGTTCGCTCGTGACCTCGCGCGGCGGCCCCGGCTCTGGGCGGCCCCGCGGGCGCGTCCGGGCCGCGAAGCAGGTCCCCGCGGGCGGCGCTGGGAGCGCGGAGCGACCGGACCTCACGGAGGCGACGGCGGCCGGGAAGGCGGGTCCCGGGAGGACGCAGGCCGGGCTCGGGGCCGCGGACGCTCACCGGCGCGGGACGGCGACTGCCTGCGGGACGTGACCCGCCGCTTCCCCGCGGGCCGGGCCGGGGGCGTCTCTCCGCGGCGGCATCTGACGCGGGTCCGGGGCGGACGGTCGCTCGGGGACGGACGCGGAGCCGCCGCCTTCCCGCCGCTGGGGCCCCCCGGCCGCCGGCCCGAGGCCCGACCCGCTTCCTCGGGCTCCCACCGGGCTGTGGGGGCGCCGCGGGGACCTGGGACCCCGAGTCCCGCCGCGTCCACCGCTCCCGAGGCTCGGCCCCGACTCGGTCCTCCCGCGAGTGTCGGGCGGCCGCGGCCTCCTGCCAGGGCGTGTGGCCCGTCCGCGCGGGGGACCCGCACCCGGCGGGCTCGGCCTCCCTCCCGGAGCCCGACGTCGTCTCTGCTGCTGCGACGCGGGGCCGCGGGGGTCGGGAGCGTCGCGTCGCCTGCGGTGACCGCGGATCTGCGGAGGTGAGACGCGTCATCCCCGCACGCAGACCCCCGCCGTCGCTCCGACCCGCGTCGCACGGGCTGCTTCGGGGCGTCTGACCGCGCACAGGGAGGCCGTCCCGCGGAACCCCACGGAACCCCGGCCGAGGAGCGGCCGACGGCGCCCGCGGTGGCCCCCGGCCCGCAGGCCCACGTCGGCGGCCGCCGCGTCCGGACGTCTTCGCGCTCGGCCGTTTCTCCTCGCGGAGCTGCTTCCAGCACGTTCGGTACTTGGGAACCGGACGGACTTGCGGGGCGCGGACGGCGCCGTCGGGGCGCGGGTCCGTACGGCTCAGTCCGCGGTGTCCGGTCCGCGCTGGGACCCGCGTCCGTCCCTCCTCGCGTCCCACGGGGACAGACGTGAACACCGGCCCCGGAAGACCCTTCAGCCGCGCGGTTCTCGGCCTTCGCTGGGTCCCGCGGCCGCACCGCGTTCCCCGCGAGGGGTCCGCGCGCCCGGAACACCCGCGCCCGCCGTCCTGTCCCCCACGGCCCCGCGCCGCTTTGTGTCCCGGACGCGCCCCCGAGCGGGGTGACCCAGCGACCGTCCTCCGCGACGGGCTCGTTGCACTCAGCCGAGGACTTTGCTGCCGCCGCGCTGCGGCCCGAGTCCGGACCCGCTTCGCTCCTGGGGCTGAATCGGTTCCGCGGTGCAGGCGCCGCCGCTGGTCTGTCCGCCGTCTGTCCGCGGTCTGTCCGCCGTCTGTCCGCCGTCTGTCCGCGGTCTGTCCGCCGTCTGTCCGCCGTCTGTCCGCGGTCTGTCCGCCGTCTGTCCGCCGTCTGTCCGCGGTCTGTCCGCCGTCTGTCCGCCGTCTGTCCGCCGCCTGTCCGCCGCCTGTCCGCCGTCTGTCCGCCGTCTGTCCGCGGTCTGTGCGCGGTCTGTCCGCCGTCTGTCCGCCGTCTGT
>NC_081561.1:26416548-26481367 GCF_022355385.1 Mustela nigripes | reverse complement strand
TTTAAAAAAAAATTTTACATTTGTTTTTTTAAGAGTGAGTGAGAGAGTGTGTGAGTGGACAGGGCAGAGGAGAAGGAAAGAATCTTCAGCAGACCCCACACTCAGTGTGGAGCCTGACATAGGGCTCGATCTCGTGACCCTGAGATCATGATGTGAGTCAAAATTAAGAGTCAGACAGTTAACCAACTGTCAATTTTTAATTTTGAGGATATTATTTTATCTATTTTTTTCTTTCCCTTCTTATGCTCTGGTGTCAGATCTAAAAGCATTGCTAATTCCAAGGTTATGAAGACGTATCCCCATTAGTTTCTTCTAGGGTTTATAACTTTACCTCTTACATTTAAGCCTTTAACTTGTTTTGAGTTAGTGTTTATATGTGGTGTGAGGTAGGGGCCCTGATTGTCTAACACCCTTTGTTGAAAAGACCATTCTATCTCCCAAGTGTAATGTTGTCCATCCTCGTCAAAATTCAGAGGACTGTAGATGAAGGGTTTTATTTCTGGGCTCCCAGTTAAGTCCCACTGATCCGTATGCATACTTTAAAAAAAACCTTTTATTTAAAAGTTTTTGTAAATTTTGTTTCAGGGTGTATGCATACCTTTAGGACAGTATCACAGTGTTTTATTTACTGTTGCTTTGAATTAAGATTTGAACTTTGGAAGTATGACCTCTCACCTTTGATTTTCTTTTCCAAGGCGATTTTGGTTATCTTGTGGTTCCTTAAAATTCCATTTGACTGTTAGGATTAGCTTGTGCATTTCTTCCCAAAGGTGAAATTTCTTGGGAGCCATTGAATGTCCGCATCGCATTGTGTACTGTTGCCATCTTATAAATAGTGTCTTTTCATCACCAGGGGGTGTCCTCAGGTTGATTTAGGGTTCCCTTGCTTGCTCTCAGCAATGTTTTATAACTTTTGGCATACGAGACGTGCGTGTTCATTACATCTGTTCCTAAGTATTTGGTCAATGTTGATGTTCCCTAAAATGGAATTGTTTTTTAAGTGCCTTTTTGGATGGTTCATTGCTAGTGTATACAAACAAGAGAGATTTCTGTGTATTCATATTTAGTCCTGTAACTTTGCGGAATTAGGGAACTGGCTGTGATCATTTTTGGTTGATTCTTAAGGAAGCTCTGTGTATAAGATGCTGCGTCTCTGGTCTCTGAATAGACCTAGTTCTGTTTCCTTTCACATGTTGATTCCCTATTTCCTGCCTCACTGTTCTGGGTAGAACTTTCAGTACAATACTGAGCAAGCAGTGGAAGCCAGCATGACGAACTCAGTGATTTCAGAGTAGAGCTCAGTCCTCAAAACTGAGCATGATGTTTGGTTAGGGTTAGGGTGGAGTTAGCGTTAGGGCTTAGGGTTAGGGTCTCCCTGTCCTCCGCTGTACAGAGCCCATTCTTCCCCGGTAATCAGAGTGATCTTTTTGGAACATAACCTTTGAGCCTCTCTGTGATCTGCTCCTCAGCTGCCTGTCCTCTCCAGCCTCACCTCTCCCACCGTACTCCCCCCTCCCCCGGGGGCTTCCCAAGTGTGTGGTCATCACGCATGTGCCTTGGGCCTGACTCTAAGACTGGACATTCTCTCTGCCTCCTGCCAGGAGCACTCTCCTCTCCCCCTGCTTCATGTCTGGCTTGTTCCCCCATTGGCTTGACCTGGACTTGCCCCCCGTTGACCTGACTCGTGTCCGCTGGGTGTGTGTGGCCTTATCCCCTGTTTAAACGTAGTGCCCACTTTCCTGTGTGAGCGATTTACTAACCTGCCAGGAATGGGGCAGGCACAGGGAAGTAGCCTTAGTGCTTGTGTGAAAAAATCAGTCTCAAGGCACCTGAGTGGCTCAGTCATTAAGCATCTGCCTTCAGACCAGGCCATGATCCTGGGGTCCTCAGATTGAACCCCACCGTGTCGGGCTCCCTGCTCAGCGGGGAGCATGCTTCTTCCTCTCCCACTCCCCCAGCTGGTGTTCCCTCTCTAGCTGTCTCTCTCTCTGTCAAATAAAACCTTAAAAAATCAGTCTCAGAGGGGCTCGCCACCCTGGCTGACAACGGGGGACCTGCTGTCCCCACAGGCAGTCCCCTCAGAGAGACAAGACTTCCAACTTCTTGGGGTTGGGGAGATGTAGTCCTGGACCTGAAGGCTTCTACCCTCAGATTCACGGCTGTGGCCTAAGCAAGCCCCTCTTCTTCCAGCAGTCCTCTTTCCCCTTCCCTGCCCATGGGCTGGACCTGGTTTCTGATCTGGGGGAGTTCGAGGGTGGCCCTAGGAATAGCAGTGGTTGACTGATGGACCTTGTCAGCAAGAGGCCCAGTAGCCTTCACGGGAGGACCCTATGGCGGTGGAGGCAGCTCTATGGGGGCCAGCGACTGCCCACTCCAAGCGAAGTGGGGCAGGAGGCCAGCCGTGTTGATTCTAGCCAGTCTGTAGGCCACAGAAAGGAAGGCTGTGCCCAAAGGTGCTCCAGTCCTGGCCGGTGGGGACAGGACCTGCAGGGGCTCGGCCAAGGGAGGGCACCTGCAGGTTTGCCTGGGGCTCGGCACAGGGGGCGTTCCTGTTCCAGCATGCTGACTGTGGGGTTGGTTTCCCACCGCTGAAGCTTCAGGCTCCCCTTTGCATGATGGGGTGCTGATGGCGCCCATCTCTGGGAGCGGAAGGTCGGGAGGCCCCGTGAGCAGACGGCCCAGGGCCTATCCCCGTGAAGAAAGTGCCCACGTTCATGGGCCCCAGCTCTGGGGTCCTGCCACCAGCCTCTGACGGGGACCCTCCCCCCGCCTTGTCCCTCGTCCCTGTAGATAGGTGGTCTTCATAGACCTGTTCCTGCAGAGGGCACAGAAGCCCATCATGGTGGGACACAGGGTCACCTACTAGGTCCTCACTGGCCAGCGGGCTGCTGGGCCCGTGTGCCCTGCTGGGAGGGCTGGAGGGTGGTGGTCCTCGAGGTCCCCGGTGTCCCGCACTGCAGGATGTCCATGCAGCGCATGGCGATGGTCAGCCGCCTCTGTGAGCAGCGCTTGCTCTGTGAGGTGGACCACCTGTTGTGTGCGGATGTGGACGTGAAGTTCTGCGACCATGTGGACATGGAGATCCTGTCTCCCCCTTTGGTACCCTGCACCCCAGTTTCCACTGGCTGTCCAATGAAGACTTTTCAGCTACCAGCGCAGGCCACTGTCCCAGACCCACATCCCCAGGGACCAGCGCAACATTTACTACACGGGGGCTTATTTTGGGGGATTGGCGGTGGTGATTTACTGACTGACCTTGGCCTGTCACCAGGCGATGGGGGTTGACCTGGCCAATGGGATTGAGGTTGTGTGGCGTGAGGAGAGCCATTGAACAGGTACCTGCTGGGCCATAAACCCACCAAGGTGCTATCCCCGGAGGACCTGTGTGACCTGCAGAGGCCAGGCTGCCCTCCCCCAACCCTTCATGAAGAAGCTGCGATTCAGGCCATGCCCAAGAATCAGCAGGACATCCGGGGCTCATGAGGGCCTGTCCTGTCTCCATCGAGGGGGGTGTGTGCCATCCTGAGCAGAGCTGTCAGAGCAGGTTCCTACTCCTGTCCCCTTGAGGGAGACTGTGGAGCCCAGCTCTGCGCACATGGACATGTCCAGGGCCCCCAGCTGCACTCACACACAAGAGGCCCCCCTGGGGACACAAGGTCTCTTTGTGGTCACTGTGTTCTGATAACTTCTGGGTCATTTGCAGCTGTGAATGGTCTAGTTTTATGTCAGATGTTTTCCTGTGTCCAGGCTGAGCAACCATCTTTAAAAAGAACAATCAAATGGAAAGGTTTTCTTCCTGGTTCTAGACAGACACTGCCTGGGGGGTGGGAGTGGTCCTGCAGCGGCGGGGAGCCAGCCTGGCCTATGGCTGGGTCTTCCCTCCCAGTCCGTGCACCTTGCCGACGCCTTGGGGCTTCAGAGTCAGGGGTGTGCCGAGCCACCCGTCAGAGCCCCAGTCCCCTGACCGCCAGAGGCCTTGGCCATGGCCACTAGCTCAGCCTCCAGGAGCGCAGAGCCCTCTGGGATATGTATGGTTTCTGCCTTGGTTTTATTTTTTATTTTTTTATTTAACTTAATTCTTTAAATTTAAAAATTAAATTTAAATTCTTTAGCCAACATATAGTACGTCAGCAGATCTTAATGTGTTTGGTGATTGATTAGTTGCCTGTAACAGCCGGTGCTCATCCCAGCACGTGGCCTCCTGAATACCCATCATCCGGCTACCCCTCCCCCCACCCCCTCCCTTCTATAGCCTCAGTGTGTTTCCTGGAGTCCAGAGTGTCTCATGGTTTGTGTCCCTCTCTCATTTCTTCCCATTCAGTTTTCCCTCCTTCCCCTGTGCTCCTCCACTCTATTCTTTATGTTCCATGTATGAGTGAAACCTTGTGATAATTGTCTTTCTCTGCTTATTTCACTCAGCATAGTCCCCTCCAGTTCCATCCATGTCAGTGCAAACGGTGGGTGTTCATCCTTTCTGATGGCTGAGGAATGTTCCATTGTATATATGGACCACATCTTCCTTATCCATTCATCTGTTGAAGGGCATCTTGGCTCTTTCCACAGTTCGGCTACTGTGGCCATTGCTGCTGTGAACATTGCGGTGCAGATGGCGCTTCTTTTCACTACATCTGTATCACTGGGGCAAATATCCAGGAGTGCAGTTGCTGGGGTGTAGGGGAGCTCTATTTTCAACTTATTGAGGAACCTCCATACTGTTTTCCAGAGCGGCTGCACCAGCTTGCATTCCCACCAACAGTGTATGAAGGTTCTTGTTTCTCTCCAATGTCGCCAACACTTGTTGTCTCCTGTGTTGTTAATTTTAGCCATTCTGACTGGTTTAAGGTGGATCTCATTATAGTTTTGATTTGTATTTCCCTCATGTTGAGGGATGTTGAGCAGTTTTTTATGTGTCTGGTGGTCATTTGGATGTCTTCTTTGGAGAAATGTCTGTTCATGTCTTCTCCTTTCTTTCTTTTTTTAATGTTTTTGCATTTATTGATTTTTAAAAAATTTTCAGCATAACAGTATTCATTATTTTTGCACCACACCCAGTGCTCCATGCAATCCATGCCCTCTCTAATACCCACCACCTGGTTCCCCCACCTCCCACCCCCTGACCCTTCAAACCCCTCAGATTGTTTTTCAGAGTCCATAGTCTCTCATGGTTCACCTCCCCCTCCAATTTCCCCCCACTCCCTTCTCCTCTCCATCTCCCCTTGTCCTCCATGCTATTTGTTATGCTCCACACATAAGTGAAACCATATGGTAATTGACTCTCTCTGCTTGACTTATTTCACTCAGCAGAATCTCTTCCAGTCCCGTCCATGTTGCTACAAAAGTTGGGGATTCATCCTTTCTGATGGAGACATAATACTCCATAGTGTATATGGACCACATCTTCCTTATCCATTCGTCCTTATTTCTTGATTGGATTATTTTATTCTGTGGGTGTGGAGTTTGATAAGTTCTTTCTAGATTTTGGATACTAGCCCTTTATCTGATATGTCATTTCCAAATATCTTCTCTCATTCTGTTGGTTGTCTTTTGGTTTTGTCGACCATTTCCTTTGCTGTGCAAAAGCTTTCTGTCTTGATGAAATCCCAACAGTTCATTCTTGCTTCTGTTTCCCTTGTCTTTGGAGACTTGTCTAGCAAGAAATTGCTGTGGCTGAGGTCAAAGAAGTTGCTGCCTCCATTCTCCTCAAGGATTTGGATGGATTCATGTCTCACCTTGAGGTCTTTCATCCATTTGGAGTCTACTTTTGTGTGTGGTATAAGGAAATGGTCCAGTTTCATTCTTCTGCATGTGACTGTCCCGTGTTCCCAGCATCATTTATTGAAGAGACTGTCTTTTTCCCATTGGACATTCTTTCCTGCTTCGTTAAATTAGTTGATCATAAAGTTGAGGGTCCATTTCTGGGTTCTCTCTTGTTCTGCTGATCTGTGTCTGATTTTGTGCTGATACTGTACTGTCTTGATGATTACTGCCTTGTAATACAGCTTATGGTCACCTGCCTTGGTTTTAAATGGCTGTTTCTGTGCTGACACTTGTGAAATGTGGGTGCTCACTCAGTCTGGATGCACGTCCCATTGGGATTCCTCAGTGCCCACCGGTGGGTCTGCACTTGTGCCCTCATCTGCCTGCACGGCATCTGAGCGAGCATTCAACTGAGTGCCTGCTGTGAGCTCCAACAGGGCTCACAGCACGAGAGTGAGAACTAAGATACAGGATCCCTGCCCTCCTAGGACTTGGGATGGCTCCGTCCTCCTGCCTCTCTTCTTTCCTATTGTGCTGTAACTGACATACAACTGATACTGTTAAGCATGTTTCAGGGTCCAGTTCAGTGGCGATAAGTACACTCACTGTTCTGCACCTGCCACCTCCGTCCATCGCTGCCATTTCTTCATCATCCCAAGCTGAACCTCTGCCCACGAGACCCGAATCCCCATTCCCCCTCCCCAGCCCCGGCCCCCAGCAGCTCCTTCCATCTCTATGAGCTGGAGCACTCTCTGTCCCTCACTAGTGGCCTCCTCCAGTATCAGCCCTTTAGGGACTGGCTTATTTCACGGAGTGCAGTGGACTCATGTTCTGTCCCCATGAGCCTGGACCTGACATGCCTTTCCCCCAAAGGAATGGCTCAGCCCTTTCCTGTCTAAGCTGAGCCTCCTCAGTCCCCTCTGCGCCCCTCATTTTCCTCCTCAGCCTGAAGATGGTCCCAGCCAATCTGCAGCTTTGAGGACCAGTTCAGCCCAGATGCAGGAACATACCCGGGGATCTCGGCCTCATCTACCCCATCTGTCCTGTGCACTTCAGGTGCCTGCACCGCCCCCACCAGCTGGCTACCTGCTCTTCTCACAGATGTCCCCACCTCAGGAGAGGGACACACCTAGTCCAGACCCTTGGATTCCTCTGTGACTTGCTGCTTTCCACCAACTCTCCCAGTAGTGAGGTGGCTACTGGAGGACATTTGGGGTCCAAACCATTTAAAGGCTTATGTGTGTCTCTGCTAGGGCAATGGATACGAGTTGGGGCAAAGAGAAACCAAGCAGAATCACTGGAAGAAAGGCTGGGTGATGAGGAGCTTTTGGGAGGAGGGGCCTGGAAGCTCTGACTTATTCCTGAGCCCCTGGGACACTGCATGCATGGGCTGGGTGCCTGCTCAGGGCAGACCTGAGAAGGCCCTAGGCTCTGCCCTCTGGCGATTGTCAGACTCGGCAAGTAGGAAGCGAAGGCCAAGGCAGGGTGCTAAGAGGCCTGGCTGGTGCTGCAGGTGCATCCCGACACCCATGCACCCAGAGCCCTCCTCCCCATCTGCAAGGACCAGAAGGTTTTTTTTTTTCTCCCAGAAGGAGGGAAGTTTCCAGATGTTTAAGGAAATCTCACCCAGTTGACAGCTGACCACTACATTCACAGACCAGACACTTCCGTGGCCACACACGACGAGGGATACAGATTCGACAAAATCAGTTGAGAACTGTCACTAAGCCGCAGCAGAACTGCAGCGAGCAGCAGCAGCGGTGGTGAACCCCGGGGAGGGGCAGGACTGGGATTTGACTTGCTACATTGCACTGTCCACAGTGTCCCAGATCCAAAGGCAGAGAGACGAGTGGTGGTGGCACGGGAAAGGAATGTATTTCGGTGCAGGTGACACCAGAAGGTCGAGGACTGGCACGGTCTCAAGGTGCTGAAAACACTCCTGGGCTTTTATATGAGGAAAATCTAGGACGGAGATTGGTGGGCAGGTGCAGGGGGTCAGTAAAGTTCCGGTCAGTCATTGTCTTGGGATCTTGCTGGTGTCTTGCTGGGGTCAGGCAGTGGTTATTGCTTGAGGGGTCGTTTTGGTGCCCGCCAGGTCTTTGACTTGAGTTAACAGATGAGCTGGAAGGAGGGACATCATCAGTTTGGAAGAACAGACGAAGGTCAGAGTGCAGGTGGGTAAAGGCCTCTTTCCCTCCGAGAGCAGGGGAGCTCTGAGCCTCTGCTACACACCTTGCCCTGCTCGTCACTTCCAGCTGCCTGGTCCTGAGTTCCGTCCTTTGAATGAATGGGTCGTCTAGTAAGTAACGTGTTTCCCTGAGTTCCGTGAGCCGCTCGAGCAGACTATTTGAACCTGAGGAGGAGGCTGTGGGGCCCTCCAGTCTGTAGCCATAGCTCAGAAACCCGGTGACCCCTCTGCCCAGCCCCTGGCTGACCACGAAGTTAACAGCACGGGGGTTCAGCGGCCACACACAGCACAGAACACAGACTGGACAAAGTTAGCTCAGAAAAGCCGCTAAACCAACAGCAGCAACCACAATGAGGAGCAATAATGAAGCCTGGGGTGGGGAAGGTCTGATATTCGGGAAGCTTCCATGATAATATTCAGCATCACACCCTGGACTTGTCAGTGGGGCCACGTCCCCTGGCTGGGGTCAGGGAGCTGCCTACATGTTCCACCTGCCTCTCCGGGGCTCTCCCAGCCATGCACAGCCCTGTGCTGCTTCCCAGCAGAGGGCGGCTTGACCAAGGTCAGGAAGACAGGATGGGTTTTCCTGACTCCCCCTGCCACCACCCCCCACCCAGGGCTGCAAGAGAGGAAATTTTCTTCAACTCCTCTTAAGGTCTCTGCTGGGTCTGGAAACCGACAAAGACAGATGAACAGGAGAAAAGCTGGCGGAGTGTATTGACTTTTCTGGTGGGAGCCTCACAGGAACACGGAGACGGCAGAGGCGATTGGAGCAGACAGTTCTATGTCTTAGGCAAAGAAACAATCAGTGCATGAAGAATTGAGACACGGGTTTGAGCTAGGTCTGGTAAACGGTAAAAAAGTAACTAGGAAGATAAAGGTTAGTTTAACCAGGTTTGTTCCTACAGCCTTTGTGGCCCTAAATTCCTTGACTCTGGTGATCAGCAGGTCCTCCCTGCGGTCGGGGGAGAGAAAGTTCCCGTGGGAGTATTCCGACCTGCTTCAGGGAAGGAGGGCTGATGGCTGGTTATCAGAGGGATCTTCCTGCTTCTGCTCTATGGAAAATTCTTTCAGTTTCTGTATTTAATTTGCCAAGGTGCTGTATTTGGGGCAGTGTGTCCTGACACTCACTGGCCTGGTGCTGTACTCCGTGTCCTCCTAGTATCCAGGACATCCAGGACATTGAATGTGCTGCTGTGGATACAGCCCAGCCGTGGGGCAGCCCCTTGTCCAGGGAGGCACCTGCCTCCAGGGGCAGGTTGCCTACTACTCCCACACCCGGGCTCTGTTGCGAAGGGTGTCCGCCCTTCCTCTAGGACACTGGATGAGAGTGTGCGGATCTTACTTTGAGAAACTGACTTCATTTCCTGCAAATGTCTACCTGGTAGTGGGATCATACAGGAGTTCTATTTTTTTTTTAAGTTATTTATTTATTTGACAGACAGATCACAAGTAGGCAGAGAGGCAGGCAGAGAGAGAGGAGGAAGCAGGCTCCTCACTGAGCAGAGAGCCTGATGCGGGGCTCGATCCCAGGACCCTGGGATCAAGACCTGAACCGAAGGCAAAGGCTTTAACCCACTGAGCCATCCAGGTGCCCCAGGAGTTCTATTTTTAGTATTTGGGAAAACTCCATACTTTTCCCAGCACAGCTGTGCCAACCAAGGTCAATTCTGGATGGTTTTACCTGTAAACCAGAGATTTTTCAAGAACCTCTCCAGCAGAGAGCATGAGAAGAACATTTTCAAGTATATGAACAAGAGGAACAAACTGGTAATTCAGAAACTATTGAAATGCAGAACTGCTTCTCCTTCGTCCATTTCTGGCTAGTGTGCTGGTCTGTGGGTCGATCCCACCTCAGGCAGCTGGAAGGCTGAATTCCCAGGTCGGCTGCCACTGAGCTGGCTCCTGTTTACAGAAATTCTTTGGGGTGTGGCCGGGTTTCCCCACCTGTGCACGGATTGAGTTGGCGACCTCTGACAGCAGAGCCATGTGTGCTCCTGGCTTGGTCCCTCCCCCATCCCCCAGCGGAGCCATCACACTGAGGATTTAGGGGGACGGGAGCTGCCCCCAGGCCAAACCACCCGAGATTCCCACTGTCCCTACCTGACCTTCAGATGCTCCTCAGTTACTCCTGTGCCTCTGGTGTCTTCCTGGGCCTGGACCTGGCTCATCCAGCAGCACCCTCACTTTCTGGGAGGGGGGTTAGCTGGAATCCGCAGTGTGTCCTGCTGCCCCTCCTGGATCTCTGATTGAGGGCATGTCGTCTGGGCTGTCTGAGGACCCTAGACCATGGGTCTGTGGCCTGGAGGGCTTCTGATGGGATGAGAGGGTTGCAAGGCTCAGAGGCAGGTTTCCAGAAAGCTGTCTGGGGTCCCCAGCATCCTATGGTTTTTGACTCAAAACCTGAGAGCTTTAAAATGCCAGCAGTGTTACAGGGTGGGCCAGAAAATCGTCTCTGTGCACCCAACACCACCTCAATATTGGCTATTTCTTGTATGAGCTGAGTACAAAGGATTGGCAGTCGGAGCTTAAGGAGAGGTCCTGGGTCAGACTTTGTGTTTGGGAGCACAGGCCATCCAGACAAGCTTGTGCTGAGCCTCAGGAGAGGGCCTGTGTGGAGACCCCAGCTGCAGACACTGTTGTGTGCTGCCGCACACCCTCCCCCCTGCCCCAGTCTGCCCTAGTGCACTGCCCCTGGGGGAGCACCTGCCCCCTTCTCTCTGCCTGAGGGCTCTCTCCTGCACCAGCCGTGCCCCTCCCCCACCAGTCACTGCCAGCCTGCAGCCTGGGAGAGTGGGTACCCTGACAACCTCCAGCCCTGGGGACAGATCCAGTGTGGGTGGGACGTGGTCTCCCAGCAGGCCTGAGCGCCAGACCCCCACGAGGCTCACTCTCCTGGGGGCTCACTGTGCCACGTCCTTCCTCAGGCTCCCTGGGCCCAACTCCTCCTCTGCTCAGGGACTGCTCTCAGCCCAGGATCCACACGCTGGGACGGGGAGCAGCTTGTCTGTACCTTCTGGACTCGCCCTTCCATGACCGTGACGTGGGCACAGGCAGGCCTCACAGACTCGTCAGAGGAGACCCAGTGCAGGGAGATGCAGGCCACTACATGGGAGATGCCAGGTGACTCCAGAGGGAGCGCACAGGCCTTGCACAAAACATGGGGCTCATGGAGCCCAATGCAGGGTGTGGGCACCCAGCCATGGGGCGTGGGGAATCCTGGTGAGGGTGGCCCTGGCCGGGGGAGGGGACACCACAGAAGTGGCGCAGAAAAGGCAGGAGACAAGACGACAGGACAGAGCTTCCCAAGGGGGTCGATGGGAGGATCACAGAGGCCCTAGGAAAAGCTCGGAGGCCCTGGAGATGTTGGCTGAAATGCTGTCATTTGGTCAGAAAAGTTGTCACCAACCCCCAGTCGACACTGGCTGATTTACTCTTCATTGCTTCTAGGAATCAGGGTGTACAGGCCACTAATTCTCACAGTGCATGAAGTCTAGGATGTATTTACTTTTCATCCCTTTTCAGGACTAGATTTCTCTAGAGGGAGTGCTAAGCATGGGTCTCTGCATTCTTTGTGCAACCGGCCTCTGTTTTCAGGAGCAGGTTCCTGGTGCTCATCAGCCCTGAGGACTGCCTCCCGTCACCTCCCACAGTGGACCTCACCGCGAGGTTTGGGGGCTGCTCACTGAGGAAGCCCCAGTCCTCAGTACAGAGCAGGGACACCCCCGATCTGCTGAATGAAGGAAGGCCCGAGGGAGGAAAAGATGGAGGGACGGGAGGGAGGCAGGGAGGGGGCCGGGCCGCGTGGAGGGCCGGCTGTGGGGCAAGAACAATGAACAGTGTTGTGCTGAAAATAAATTTAAAAAAATTTAAAAAAACCTCTAAATGCTAGATCAAAAATTATTAGAAGTAATAAATGAATTCAGTAAAGCTGCAGGATATACATACACAGAAATTGAGTTTGGGTTTCTTAACACAAAGTAGGAGAAAGAAAAATTAAGAAAACAATTCCATTTATAATTTTAACAAAAAGAATAAAATATTAAAGAGGATACAAATGGAAAATTATTTCAGGTTCATGGATTGGATGAATCAGTACTGTTAGCATGTCCATAAAGCCCAGGAAACCTACAGATTCATGCAATCCCTATCACAGTACCAACAGGGGTGCCTGGGGGCTCGGTCAGGCTCCCTGCTCAGACGGGCATCCGCTACTCCCTCTCTCTCCCCCCCCCCGCCCATGCACTTTCTCTCCCTTGCTCTCTCAAAGAAATAAGATCTTAAAAAAGACCAACAGAATTTTTCACGGAAGTAGAACAAATAGTAAAAAAATTTGTATGGAGCTCCAAAACAAACAAAAGCAATCCTGAGAAAGATGAAAAAAGCTGGGACGTCACATTCCCAGATTTCAAACTATATTAGGAAGCTGTAGTAATCAAATCAGTATGGTACCGACACAAAGGTAGACAGAGTAATGGAAGAGAATAGAGAACCTAGAAAAACAAACACACATGCTGTATGTCAATTAGTCTATGACAAAGGAGGCAAGAATAGACAATGAGGCGACCATGGCCATTGCTGTTATAAACATTGGGGTACAGATGGCCCTTCTTTTCACTACATCTCTATCTTTGGGGTAAATACCCAGGAGTGCAATGGCAGGGTCATAGGGAAGCTCTATTTTTAATTTCTTGAGGAATCTCCACACTGTTCTCCAAAGTGGCTGCACCAACTTGCATTCCCACCAGCAGTGTAAGAGGGTTCCCCTTTCTCCACATCCTCTCCAACACATGTTGTTTCCTGTCTTGCTAATTTTGGCCATTCTAACTGGTGTAAGGTGGCATCTCAATGTGGTTTTAATTTGAATCTCCCTGATGGCTAGTGATGATGAACATTTTTTCATGTGTCTGATAGCCATTTGTGTGTCTTTATTGGAGAAGTCTCTGTCCATATCTTCTGCCCATTGTTTGATATGATTATCTGTTTTGTGTGTGTTGAGTTTGAGGAGTTCTTTATAATCCTGGATATCAGCCTTTTGTCTGTACTGTCATTTGCAAATATCTTCTCCCATTCCGTGGGTTGCCTCTTTGTTTTCTTGACTGTTTTCTTTGCTGTGCAGAAGCTTTTGATCTTGATGAAGTCCCAAAAGTACATTTTTGCTTTTCTTTCTTTTGCCTTTGGAGACATATCTTGAAAGAAGTCGCTGTGGCTGATATTGAAGAGATTACTGCCTATGTTCTCCTCTAGGATTCTGATGGATTCCTGTCTCATGTTGAGATCTTCTTTCCATTTTGAATTTATCTTTGTGTACGGTGTAAGAGAATGGTCGAGTTTCATTCTTCTACATATAGCTGTCCAATTTTCCCAGCACCATTTATTGGAGAGACTGAGATGCCCTTCAACGGACGAATGGATAAGGAAAATGTGGTCCATAAACACTATGGAGTATTATGCCTCCATCAGAAAGGATGAATACCCAACTTTTGTAGCAACATGGACGGGACTGGAGGAAATTATGCTGAGTGAAATAAGTCAAACAGAGAGAGTCAATTATCATATAGTTTCACTTATTTGTGGAGCATAACAAATAACATGGAGGACATGGGGAGATGCAGAGGAGAGGGGAGTTGAGGGAAATTGGAGGGGGAGGTGAACCATGAGAGACTATGGACTCTGAAAAACAATCTGACGGGTTTTGAAGGGGGGGCGGGGGGAGGATGGGGGTACCAGGTGGTGGGTATTATGGAGGGCACGGATTGCATGGAGCACTGGGTGTGGTGCATAAATAATGAATTCTGTTATGCTGAAAAGAAATAAAAAATAAACAAACAAAAAACCATAATGTTAACCTTTCAGGGGGCAATTGTTTATATACACATAAATCCATTATGCATTCTAATGAAATTTGGGAAAAACTTGACTTAAATATCTATATCAATGTCTCCTTCTGCTGTTGAGAGCAGGATCATTTTGAGACTGCATGCAGTCAACCCTCAGGCGACCCTCAACAATCTTCAGGTGAACTATTACATTTTGGATTATGGGGAATCAGGACAAATTACCTCCTCTTCGAGGAGAGCAATGGTAGAGTAACTTGTAAATGGATATAAGTAGCAGTGACGCAGCACTGAAGACTTACATACAAGTTTCAGGTATAGATCAACATCTTTTTCGAAACTAACAGGTTTCATTGCCTCTTAAATTCTACCAAGTCTTACTTTTGTTATTCTTAAACAGAAGTATCGTATTCAAAGCATGGACTGTGTGCTTCCAAAATTTGACATTAATTAGGCTGAAGACATTTTTTCACTGACAGGTTTGAACTTTTTGGATAACCATGAAATTACATTTCATGAATATAAAGTAGAGTGCAATTATTTCCTTTTTGGAGAATTAATGAATTTTATAAATTTCCTTTAAAGGTTTTAATTAATAATACCAACTATCCACATACCCACGTTTTACTAAAATTATTCTCTAATGTACAGACTCTGAGGTCAGAACCGTGTTCTTATTTTTGTCTGACAGATACATATGTATTATGGTAATAGGTCATCTCCAACAAAATCAATGTAGAACACAAGAAGGGCTATCCATTTACTACTCCTTAATTGGAAGAAAAATTCTCATGCATGGAAATAAATACAATTTAAATTTAGCCTCTGCATAGACTAGTACCATTTTAACAAAATTAAACACAAATTTTAGTAAGAAAAGTGAAAGTTACATTTATTTGGTCACTTAATGAATTAAAAATTTTAAACATCTACCATTTGTTCTTAAAGTCATGGGGAATGTATTAAAAGAAAAAAAGGTTTTGTCCTTAAAAGATTTTAATCTATAAAAGGACATCAGAGATATGTAAATCTGGAGTTGAAAACAAAGGAAAATAAAATCAAGTGTCAGAATGTGTGGTGCAGAGCGGAAGAAAACACTAGTATTTGCTTAGTATCTTAAATGTCACTTCTGATGCAAATCAGGAAGCCAGGTGCAGGGAAATTTTCTAAAAATCAAGGTGATCTATGTGCTTTTTATGACCACACACAGTCTGGTTTCTGATTATGCTCTTCTCAAACCAATGAAGATCTTAATAATAACAGTATTTCTTTGAAGAATGTTTTCATTTCTTATATTGCCATTTAAGTGGCTAATAGCAGTATAAACCAAGTAAAATTACATAGTTAATGCATAACACATTTCAAAATAAGTTAGTGTCATAAAAATACTAGCTGTATTATCAAAAGACCTAGGTCTTTCCTCATCTTTCATCGGAGCTAGAAAATTACCTCTATTTCTGGACTTTAAAATTTTGAGTCTAGAAATTTGGTCTAACTCACAACATTATGAAGATAGATGTGCCCAGTGTGATAGCACTTTTTAATGACAAAAAAAAGCACAGTATACATAAAATATTGGGAAGGTTAGAATTTCTGTAGAGAAATAATAGTTTTAATAATTCTTTGTCCCTGTACTACACAACTTCTTTTCTGCTGCAAAAACCATCAATTCTCCATGAATCACAAACATAATATTTATTTTTAACTCCTGCTTTGTGAAGTCTGCTGGATGGTTGCAGCTCAGACAGTTGGTTCAAATTTTCTAGGCTTGGGGCGCCTGGGTGGCTCAGTGGGTTGGGCCGCTGCCTTTGGCTCAGGTCATGATCTCAGGGTCCTGGGATCGAGCCCCACATCGGGCTCTCTGCTCAGTGGGGAGCCTGCTTCCCTCTCTCTCTCTCTGCCTACTTGTGATCTCTACCTGTCAAATAAATAAATAAATAAAATAAAATCTTTAAAAAAAGAAATACTTTCCCTAAGGAAGTTCTTACATAATAAAATCATTTGGAAAAAAAAATTCTAGGCTCTGTTAATTTGACTGGTTTATAGGAAATTTGAAATGGGATGTCCATAGGAAAATATGCCTGAAGAACTAAATTAATGCACATATATTAGGAATGAATTTCAAAAACATGCTTCCTTTTATGTTCTCTTTGCCCAAGACAGCACTGTAAGAAGCAATGTTTTTCCTTGCCCTTCTCAAGCTAATCTGTTATGATTTTATTAAGAAACAGTCACAAATGTCCATGCTGATTGTTCTAGAAAATGTTTTATTTCTTTCAGTGAGTCCCTGATTGCCAAATGTTAGACTCCCTTTTGAATTCAACTTCTTATAGGCATTAACAAGATGAAATTCATAACATATCACTTGCAGTAGTAACATTCTGTCTCAAACCTGTTCTCCCAAAGGAACTTCGCTAGGTGTTTTTTCTACCTCTTGCTTTAACCAGGGGAACACTTGTAACTTTGCCAAAACAAACTATGGACTGCTGCTTTTTCAGTTTTCTTGAACAGTAAAATCCATAAGCCTTCAGTCAGGTTACCAAAGGAAAGAAGAATTACAAGAGAAGACACAAATCACAAATATCAGAAGTTGGAAGGTGCCCGTCACTACTGAGCCCATGAACACTGCAACATTAGTAAATGAGTATTATCAACAACTGTATGTCCACAAATTCAATGACGTGATGAAATAGAAGATTCCCTCAAGGTCATCATCTGAAGAAACTCACACAAGAAGATGAATCTGAATGGATTGCTATTAAAACAACCACTTCAGTGATTGACAACCTTCCTAAATGAAATTACCTGTTGCAGATGGTTTCACTAGTGAATTCTGACAAACATTTCAATAATAATAATACCAGCTCTCTACAATATACCCAAAAAATAGCTAGCAAGCCTTTCCCAATTCGTTCTGTGAGGTCAGTATTACTCCAGTAACAAAACTGGATGGCAACATGAAAAAACAAAGAAAAACTACAAACGAAGATGTTTCACGAACACAGATATAAAAACCTACAACAGAACATTAGTAAATAAATTCGACCCTGTATGAAAACAATTATACACCAGGAACAAGTGGAATGGATTCCAGGTATATAAGGCTGTGTCAGTATTTTAAAATTCTTATAATCCATTGCAACATGTTAGACATTAAAAATTGTTTTGATACAGAAGAATTATTTGAAAAATGCAATACCATAATGATTAAAAAAAACATTATGTCTAACTTCCAGCTAGACATAGAGGGGCAAGAAATCAAGTTGATTTAAATTAAAACTGATGTCCTATTTAGTGGTGAGAAACCAGATACTTTCCCCTGAAGATCACGAACAAGGCAAGGCGATTGCCTTTCACTCCCTTTATGAAGCGTTTTACTGGAAGTCCTTGCCAACATAGTAAGAAACAAAGTACATAAAAGGACACAAGTTGAGAAGAAAAAATAGAGGGCAAATGAAAGCACAAGAGAAGCTGCCCAGTATCTTAGGGCATTGGGGAACTGCAAATTAAAACAAGATATCACTGTGCATCTAGAATGATTAAAACCCCAAACACTGACGACACCAAAATACTGATGAGAATGAGGAGCGACAGAAACTCTCATTCATTGCTTGCACGAGACAAAATGGTCTGACCATTTGTCAGTGTGGAAGGTTTTGTTTTTTTTTACAAAGTTCTTCTCAGTCTTATCACAATCTCCATCAGTTCCTACTCTAAACGTATTTACTCAGAGGAGTTGGAAAAACATTTGCACAAAAAGCTGCACATAAAGGTTCTATCACTTCATTCATAATCGTAAAATATGGGAAACAACCAAACCAAAATAGCATACAACAGGTGAACAGATATATTGGTGCATCGTAACAATAGAACATTATTCAGCAATAAAAAACAATCAAGTTTTGAAGAAACAGAAATGCTAAATGTTTATTACGGAGAAGCCTGTCCACAAAGACGACGGACAGGATCACTCCAGCTAAATGACACTCTGCAAAGACCAGCACATGGCGAGAGTAAGAAGACGAGCGGTTGCTGGGGATGAGGCAGTGGCGGGGCAGTGAAAACACCCTGCGGCACACTGCAATGAAACAGAGACACGGTAGAACGCATTGATCAACACTTCCAGAATGGACATCACGGAGAGTGACTCCAGCATAAACCTCAGGACACGACAGCGTATCAGGAATGGTTCGGTTTTCACAAAGGTACCGCACCAGGGCAGGAAATCACTAACATAGGAAACTAAGGGAAACTCTATGTGGGGGAGGAGGATATATACCAAATTCGCCGTTTCTGCTTCATTTTCCTAGAACCCAAAACTAGTCTAACATACAACCTATTAATTTAGCCCCTAATCTCCAGTCCCAGGACCGCATGGAAAGAACTTGGAATTTCTTGCTAAGTTAGAACAATAAGAACACTAAACAGAGAGAAAAATCTGGAACTCCCCACGGCTCTCAAGAGAAGACAGGACACAGGCAGGCAAACCAGCTGCCCCGGCACCGGAGGCACAAGCACAGGGAGACAGGGGAGTTAGGACTTATCGCAGCAGAGACGCCAGCAGAAACCACCCCTGAGGGAGAACTAGGGTAGGAGAACCCGAGCTCCCAGGGGCTCCACACAAACAGCCCGAGGTTTCAACTCCGGGGACAAGAGTCAGAGCTCGGCCCCCACCCACTTTAGCTCCAGGAGCGCGACCAGGTGTCCTCAGTAAGGAATGGAGCAAACCTCCCCCACTGGTGTTTGGGGCAGGGCCGGGGCAAATTTGAAGTTGGTAAATGTAGTTAGTTATTGAGGATGAAATGCGCAGTGTGTTGGAACTTATTATACGATTCCTTCTACTTTAGGGAAAGTTTGAAATTTTCCGCAGTAGTAAAAACAATGATAGAAAGCTAAAATAAACGAACAAACAAGCAAAACCTGAAAAGAAAAAGAACTAACCGGAGCAAACTGCTTTCTCCTTAACAAAGCCTGCCCTCCAGGGAAACTATGTAACCAGAGTGGAACCTGGGGCGTGGGGGGTTAGGAGACCCAGCTCACCTGCTGAAAGAGAAGTAGCCAAGTCCAGCTGGTCTCCTTGTCCACAGCAAAGACGGGAAAGAGCCAAGTAGAGACCACTCTAGCCATCCTGTACCGCCTAAAAGAAAGGAAAAAAAACAAAACAAAACTGAGAAATGCTTATGAAGTGCATAGCTCAGAAGAGACATACATTAAGTAAAAGACTCACTAAAATGTCATGAGGCTTAACCATAGGACTATAGAAGGCTCCCCCTCTCCTCACGCCTCATACTGCAACACCAAAGGTCTATTTTTTTTATTTTTAAAAAGATTTTATTTGTTTATTTGACACAGAGAAAACACAAGCAGGCAGAATAGCAAACGGAGGGAGAGGGAGAAGCACCTCCCCCTGCCCCCGCCCCGAGCAGGGAGCTCTATGTGGGGCTGGATCCCAGGACCCTGGCATCGTGACCTGCGCCGAAGGCACCTGCTTAACCAACTGAGCCACCCCGGGCCCTGCAAAAGTCTATGTATAGCTGGTCCATTCACCGAGTACATCATGTCTGACTATCAGGAAAAAAGAAAGCAGACCAAAAGGGCAAAGAAAGCAATTTGAAGAGAGAAAAAGCATCAGAAGCAGACAAGGTAAGGATACTGGGATTATCAGACCAGGAATTTAAAACAACCGTAATTAATATTCTAAGGGAATATGCAAGAATACATGGGCCACGTGAGTGAGAAATGGAAATCCTAGGGACCCAAAAGAAATGTCAGACACGGAACACAGTGTGATAGAAATGAAGAACACCTGTGATGGGCTTGTTAGCAGACTGGACACAGCTGAGGAAAAAAGCTCTGCCTTTGGGATATCTCAATAGGAGCCTCCAAACTGGGGGGGGGGGGAACACCTCAAAACAGACACAGTACAGTCTGGAGCCATAGCATCAGGGTAGCTCAGGACGGCCTCCTAATAAACTCTAACTTCCGAAGATTTGATGAAAAAGTTGTCCTCAGCATACACACTGAAAAAGAATGCTAATTCAGTTTGTTCATTTCCAAGATTATCCATGGTGAGCCAGGTGGGATTCATCCCTGGGATGCAAGGGTGGTTCAACATTCGCAAATCAATCCATGTGATAGACCCAATCAATAAGAGAAGAACCACATGGTCCTCTCAAATGATGCAGCAAAAGCATTTGACAAAATCCAGCATCGGTTCCTGATTAAAATGCTTCAAAGTACAGGGATAGAGGGAACGCTCCTCAACTTCACAAAATCTATGAAAAACCCACAGGGAATATTGTCCTCAGTGGGGGAAAAGCTGACAGCCTTCCCGTTGGGATCAGGAACACGGCAGGGATGCCCACTCTCACCACGATTGTTCAACATAGTACTAGAAGTCCTAGCAACAGCAACCAGACAACAAAGAGAAATAAAAGGTATCCAGATTGGCAAAGAAGAAGTCCAACTCTCTCTTTTTGCAGATGACATGATACTTTATATGGGAAATCTGAGAGACTCCACCCCCAAACTACTAGAACTCATATAGCAATTCAGTAACGTGGTAGGATACAGAGTCAATGTACAGAAATCAGTTGCTTTCTTACACTCTAACAATAAAAATACAGAAAGGGAAATTAGAGAATCGATGCCATTTACTATAGCACCAAGAGCCATAGGACACTTGGGAGTAAACCAAAACCAGAGAGATAAAGGGTCTATACTTGAACTACAGAGCACTCATCAAAGAAATCAAAGAAGACGCAAAAAGATGGAAGATCATTCCATGCTCTTGGATCAGAAGAATAAACATTGTTAAAATGTCTGTACTGCCCTGGGTAGGTATTAAGGAGGCACGTATTGCGTGGAGCACTGGGTGTGGTGTATAAAGAAGCTTGGAACACTGAAAAAATTAAGTTAAAAAAAAAAAGAAAATCTGAAAATCATGCTATGTAGATTCCCATATTCTGCATATTCTTAACAGTGTTTAACATAAAATACTAATTTATGCCAGACTGATGTTTTCAGCTTTAGGGATTAGGGGTCCTGTTTCAGCCATTTGAACAGAATCTCAGATCAAACAAGTATAAAAAACTTATTCCCATCACCTCGAGAAAATAGCATAGTTTACACACTTTTTTTTCTTTTGGCCAAATCTTTATACTGTGTTTTTAACAGCAATCACGTCCACCATGACATGAGCAATCAACACATCCCAAAATGCAAATACAAATGCAATGGTGCCGTCAGGAATAACGCCATTGCAACCAAGAAAGCAGAAACCGTTTTCCACCTTCATTGCTTTATCGGTGGTTTCAAAGATGGTTTCCACACCGCTATGTGCAGTGCCTGAATGCCGAGAAAGCAAGAGAGAAATTCCATCCGATTTCAAGGGTTCGAATGGTCGTCTTTGTGCTGACCCCCTGGCCCCCAGGCTGGCGGGGGCGTCCATGCGCGGCCCCTGTGTCTGCCATGTTATCCCCCTGCCAGGGCAGTGTCCACCACAGAGCTAGTCCCCCACTTTGGCACTCCTCCAGGCTTGTGGCGGGGTGGGTCGGGGGGAGTGGGCAGCGCTGCTGATCTCCAAGTTGTCTTTAGGGTCACTCGTCGCTTTCCCTGGAGAAGAAAGTTTGTTCACAACCAAAGAGCCCCATTTCCCATCCTGTAGAATCCCAGGAGTCTGGCAATCTTGGTGTCAGCAAGGAGACACCAACCCGAGTTGTAGAAAGTAGGTGAGCAGCTCTCCTGGCCTTGCACAGTACGCGTGAGTAGAGCCGAAGGATGGGCTGACTGTCCCTCCGTCTGCCATCCTGTCACTGATGCCAGAGGTAGCCCTTATGATAACAGAGACACCTGTTATGGGTACGTTTACAGCAAAGTGTGTGTGTGTGGTACCCGTGTGTGTGTTCAGAAGGTGGCGTCCAGTCGATTGCCTTCCAGTGAAACAGAAGTGCAGGCACCCGAGGCGCTTCTCTCTCCGGAGACCTGCCTCTCCTTCTGCTACAGACGGGAAGCTGCCTGGGCAGGAGCTCCAGAGGTGCTGCTGGGTGGACAAGCCAGCCCCCCGCTGCCCGCAGGACAGGCTGAGCTGACAGGCTGCGCCGCGTGGCTTCTCCGCTGCCTGTCCCAGGTCGGGGAGTGGGATCGAATTTTGCATCACGACCACCCACAGCTGCTACTGCTGGATGGTCATTCTTCCAAGAAGGTGGGGACTTTTCCCTCATGTGTGGAAAAATAAAGGAGATTTATTTTAAAAGTTGAGGGACTCCAGAGCTCGCTCCCTTTAGCAGTGAACAGAATCAGGTGTGCACGAGGTCCAACATTTACTATACTTTTGGCCACAGGAAAATGACCACCTCCTCTTCTTCGCAGATGTAAATCGCCTCGTCAGCATCTTGGTTAAGAGGAATGTGGGAGCAGAGTCTGTTTCAGTGCAGCGTCTCCTTGGAAAATAATGGTTATTCCTGGGACAGAAATACCCCAGGAAAACAGCGTCGTAATGGAGAGTTGCATCAAGCAAAGTGAGGCCACTTACCCACCATCTTTGTCATAGACATGGGGCAGCCCCAATCTTCCCTCCTGACTGTATGGACAAGGGAGCCCAGCAGGTAAATCCACACTCACTTCGGGGGCGTCATGGCATTCAGGGTTGGATTCTAGCACCGAAGGGCATGGCCAGGGAGGCAAACGCTAAAGACTGTGACCGCCGGTACGAGGTTCCTCCCGTTGCTGCGATTCGGGAAGAAGGGTTGACCATGGTTTCATCTCAACAGACGTTCAAAATGCAACTGATGGTTGCCGTGATGCTGAGGAAAATAAACAACTTATTCCGTTTAAACTGGATTATGTAACGATTGTGTGACATCAGGTATAAGGGCTGAGGGCTCTAAGAAATATGTTTTTATTTCTTAGTCAAGGTATTTAAGAGAAAGTCAGAAATTTTCATTGAAGATTTTTCTTTGTTTTTTATTTGTAAGAAAATTGTTCAGATTTGACCCCACAGGTGATTCATCCGCCACAGTCATTTGGAAACCCCAAACCGACCGTTCGGAGGAACAAATGTTTATGACGACATTTCCTGATCTGTGCAACTGAATAGTTTAAGGGACCCTGGTGAGTTTTACACAGTTTACTTTATGAAGTGTCAGCGGACTGCCTTAGATGGTGGAATTCACGTGCTTTTGTGATGAAAGCATATTGAAGCTCATAGACCGTCGGGGTCACTGCAGAGACAGACCATGAATTAGATTTTTCTAGCGAAAATATTCATAGAGACACTAGACCTATGACTCAACTGGGAAGATCACAGAAGTTCTCCTTAATGTTCTTATCATGTCAGCCATTGTTTGCTTCATAGGAAAACAATGGTTATTAACTGTAACCAGGCCTAGCTGTTCCTGTAGGAAACTCGAACTACTCTTTGTGTCTAATTCCGTACACCTTCTCTCTCAGATCCTTGCTCGCCAGATGTATCTTTTAATTTATCTGTTACGTCTATTGTCTATCAGGTACTGCATATACAAAACAGTCATCTTTTCAATTTCTTTGCTTTTTCACAGCATACGCATTGACGGCCTATGTGTTTTATCGTCGGACAGTTTGATGTACGGTTCAAATCTGTTTTGGAGTATGATTGCAATGTGTACTCTGTGTTTCTATATTTCCTTTAATGGCTTTAATGTTTTCATGACTATGGGTTTTATCTTTCTGTCTACCTAACAACTCAACTTATTATATTTTTTATTTTGCATAACTTTGTCCTTGTCTGTTGTTTTTCTCTACAGAAGTCCAGTGTCCGATTGCCAATTTTACTCCATTTATTATTTTTCTATTGGTTATGATACCTGATTTTCTTCCCGTAGGAAGATAACAGGAATGACAAGGAAGGGTGACTCACAATTAGGAAGGACTGAAGGGGACAGATTTTAGCAATCCGGCAGGTTTATCTTACTGGGCTTTTCTGACCAGCCCCAGCTGGAGACAGCCCTCCTCCTGGTTGTCTCTGCCATACACATTCTGACACTGGCGGGGAACGCAGCGATCGTACTGGTCTCCAGCTTGACCCGCGAGCTCCCCATCCCATGTACTTCTTCCTGAAGAACATCACCTTCATCACCTTCTCTAGTCTCTCCTTCCTGGACCTCTGCTTCACCACCAGCATCGTTCTGCACATGCTGTGGAATCTCGAGGGTCCCGAGAAGACCATCAGCTACCCCGGCTGTGTGATCCACCTCTGACTGCCCTGGGGCTGGGCTCCACGGAGTGCGTGCTCCTGACGACCTGCGACCGCTTCAGTGCCATCTGCCAACCACTGTCGTGTTGCAATGCATCTGAAACTTCTCCGGCGCCTGGATGCTGTGGCCTGGACCAGTGGTTTCGTGGAGGCCACGGTTCAGACCACACTCGTCTTCCAGTTGACTCTGCAGCCACCACACAGTGGATGATTTTACGATTTTACGTGCAAGGAGCCTGCCCTGATTGAAATCGCCTGTGTGGACACCGCCTCCCTGGAAAAGAGCTCTCTGTAGCAGGTGTCCTCTGCTCGGCTATACCTCCGGGGCTCATTCTGGTCTCCCGAGGCTGCATCGCTAGGAGTGTGTGAGGATGGAGTCCGCCGGAGGCAGGAGGAAAGCATCTGGGACCTCCGGGTTCCCTCTCCTTGTCACGGTCTTGTTCTTTGGGACTTCCGTTTCTGTCTCCATGCAGCCCAAGAGCAAGGACACACAGAACCACCGCAGTTTCCTCAGCCTCTTCTCCACTGCAGTGACTCCCTCACTTAACCCTTTGATTTACGCCTTGAGACACGAAGAGGTTAAGTGGGCTCTGAGAAGGTTGCTGGGGAGAGACCCCCATCGGGGAAATGTGAAATACACTCACACAAGCCCGCAGAGACCGAGGACTTTCAACATCATCTAATTATGGCTTCTCGCGGCATTTATAAGGATCACAGCTTAATCTCCAAAATAAAATAGCTGTGAATTTTCCTTTCCATGGCATCCTGAAGTTACAACTCCAAATCCTTCTTATCCTCCGTGCCAAAAATGTCATGCCTCTTTTTCTGGTTATTTCATGAAGATTCTTTGAATAAATAAATAAATATTTATAGCAATGCACGTGGGTATCTGAATTACACTTTCATAAATCCTGGATTTCTTGCTCTAGGAATTAACTAATGCCATGCCTGAACAGTTATGGTAAGTCTAGTGCCTCATCACAAAATTCAACCTTCCAGCTCCCGGCGGGAGAGCCATGGTCACAGCTGGGTCAGTCTGGGTCTCCCTGAGGACACGGCTTTGCCGCAGGCTCTCCCTCTGCAGCTTGCCTGAGTGCAAGGGCCCTGCAAACCCACAGCGCCTGACAGTATGTCTTCGGCAGGCTGTCCTTGATTCTGTGCACACAGAAGAGCATCTGGGGTTAAGGACACTCAGGGATTTGTCTGACCTCTCCCACCCACAGAGAAAGCCACCAAGAAAAAGGGGGCCATGAGACTCAGGAATTCTCTGCTATGCATGTCTCGTCACTACAGACTTGCTCCTAATCTCCTTTGATTGACCCTTTAATGCTAGATCTGAATCTAAGACACATATGCAAATGCATTTTAAGTACTCTCATTAAATCTGAATATTTAAATCTCACAAAAGTCAGATTTATTTACAAATAAAAATGATTGCCTTTGTCATATTTAATATTCCTTTTGATTGATATTGCAACTGCACAGAATTTATAAAATTGTTGTCTTTGTATTGAATATAAAGTTTTTACTGATTCTAGTAACATACTTGAAAATGCTGGTAATTTTTTAAATTTGAAAATATTGGATTTGTTTTCCCTACTTTCATTGTAGTTGTTGATTTACAAAATATTATCAAATCCTTTTTGTCTTTAGTTCTAGAGCCTGCTGAGACACGGACATATGCCCCCTCTGAAAAGATCTCACACATTAGAAAGAAGCCTGAGCACCAGGGCTGTCCCTTCCCAGCAGAGCTATCCTTCAGTCTTTTCACTCTTAGTTATTGTGTGAAAAGAAGCTGCAGGGAATCAGAATTAATGGAAGGAACTTTCCTGGAATTCGTTCCTGCACCAGACCACCCGTACCCAGCACTGGTCCTTGCTGACGTCTGGGGACAAGCGGCTCCTTGGTCTCCACGTGTCACAGGTAGTTTCTAAGGTCAGACATTACACAAACATTGAAGGATCTTGAGCTGTCTTTCTATACAGTCAGAATCCGGTAAATGGTGGGTATCCTCCGGTTGGTGCTACTGTCGGAGCTGGTGCTGAGGAGAACCAAGTCCAAAGCCTCTTTGAAACCAAATGACACAGGGTTTGAGGACCAAAGTCAGCAAAGAATTTCTCCCTTATTAACAGTCGGGAGTATTGAAGAGAGAAGATATGGAGGATAAGTTAATTCATGACAATATAGATATTTAAAACAAACATTAAATGTTCCAGAAGATGCATTTTTGTACTTTTTACATATTTTTATTATTATGTTCAATTAGCCAATATACAGTACATTATTAGGTTTTTTAAAATTTTCCACTGCTTTCAGAATAGTATATGTTTTGACAACATAATCTGTCACAATAAGGGACTTGAGTGTGTGTGTGAATGTGTGTGAGTGTGTGTGTGTGTGTGGTTAGCAAAAGGCTAAAATAAAGTAAAATAAATAGGTACATTTTTTATTCCTGCATGGAAGGAATATATATGAAATGAATTTTAATCTTTACATTTTTACATATTTTATAAATTGGCTCTGAAAAGCATTATTATATTTGTTTTAGTAAAAATGTCCACAATTAAATATTTCAATATTTGTATTATACATAAATTACTTGAATGAGTTGGCCAGTTTTTGTTTTGTTTTGTACCTGCTTTATTTGAAGAATACAGATCGAGTTTTTGCTAAAATATGGATATCTGGCAAAACACACATCTTGGTCATTAGAGAATATCACTATTATCCTCTGATAAAATTATCACATTGATCTTTTTGAGCTAATTGAGATTTATAACTCGAGTAAAACTGCACGTCTTTAAGGTGTATAATGTGATGATGTGATACACATTTGTATTGTGAAGTGATTAGCACAAGTTATTAACACACAGTGTCACCTCACAGCAATTGTGTGTGTGGCAAAAACACTTGAGGTTTACTCTCTCAGCACTCGTCATGGGTACAATATAGCATTGGTCCTAGGGCACCTGGCTGTCCATCACACCCAGAGCTTTCCATCGCACACCGTGACTGAGGCACAGACCTTCACTCTATCCTTTTACAGCTCCCACAGGAGTAGCTGCCGGCCCTCATACACGCCAGCACCTCTCCGAGAACCAGGCGCTCACATCCCAGGCAATGCCCTTCAGCTGCCTACAGCTCATTTCTCTTCAGAGCAAGTGTGTGGTGGATTTCCAAACACGTGGAGTCAGAATTCATTTGCACATATGCACGTTTTGTAAATTACATAACAATATTTTAAATTATTTAGGGTAATCATTTTTAGTTCATTATTCTCCTTGAATTTAAATTTTCCTTTTAAAGGCATTTTCACCATAGAGACTCTTGATAAGAATATCCCACTTTTTTCTTTTAATCTTCTGAAACAAATACCTCTGACACATGTTTACTTTTTTTTGGCATGTTTATGTATTTTTACAGTACATGCGACTCACAGAAAGAATTAATTCTATATCATGTAGCAACAATTAAGGTTGAAATGTTTTAAATATTTTTTATGGAGGGAAATAATGTGCTTCACGGAGTTTTAGGGAATTGAGAGTCACATGGGACCAGAGACTGGGGCAGAGTCGGATGGGATCCTCAAGGGCTAGAAAATGCCTAAGAGTCCAGAACGAGAATCGTCCGGATTTCTGAGATATAAACTAGCAATCTGTTCAGAAAGCCCAGATGGGCATTTTTTGTAAAACTGTCTAGTGTTGGACTCACCTGTTGAGATGCTTTGGTAGCCAACTCCCTTCCGGAATCTGGCGATCAGAAGTTCGACTGAGAGTACAGAGGTGTCTCCAAAATGACTCTACCATCGTTAAAGAAGGTCCTTACAAAATAGGTTGCTGAGAGCCTTGACTTTGTTTCTTTCTTTATTCTTGGATTGTGTGTGCATTTTTTCAAAGAACAGATTTTCCTGGTCCCCTGGTATCTACCCAGTCAGAGTCAGAACTTTCTCTTACCCAGGGTTCTGCGGAGAGCTGCCTGGACCTCCTTGTTCCGTAAACTATAGATGACGGGATTGAGCATGGATGTCACCACGGTGTAGAACAGAGCTAGAAGTTTATCTGTTCCTGGTGAATGGCTGGCCTTGGGTCTCAAGTAAGTGACAGACCCCGAGCCATAGAAGAGCGTCACTACAAGCAAGTGGGAAGAGCAGGTGGAAAGAGCTTTACGGCGGCCCTCGGGGGAGGGCATGTTCAGCACGGCAGCCAGGATCCTGCCATAGGAAGCAATGATTAGTAGAAACGGACTGGAAATGCAAAGAATGGCCGCAACAAAGACGGCGGCCTCGTTATGAGATGTATCCCCACAGGCAAGAGCCAGGATAGGGGGGAGGTCACAGAAGAAGTGGTCTATTTCACAGGGGCCGCAGAAGTTCAAGGAGAAAATGTAGTTGGTCTGGCCCAAGCCTACCATGCAACCCACCCCCCAGGAAGCGACTGCCAGCTGGGCACACACCCCCCGGCTCATTCGCGTTGCATAGTGCAGTGGGGAGCATATGGCCATGTAGCGGTCAAAAGCCATGGCTGCCAAAAGACAGCACTCACTGATACCAAAAAATGTGAAGAAAAACATCTGCGTAGCACACCCCTCCCGGGAGATGCCCCGGGCCTCACTCGCGAGGCTCTGCAGCATCCTGGGTGTGACCGAGCACGTGTAGCCAATCTCTAAGAGAGACAGGTTGGTCAGGAAGAAGTACATGGGTGTGTGGAGGACGGGGTTGGTCCAGATGGCAAGGGTGATGAGGGCATTGCCCGTGAGGGACGCTAAAAACATGAGTAGGACGAGGGCGAATAAAAGGAAACACTGTTCAGGGACCTCCGAGAACTTGGCAAATACAAAGTGCTGGACGGACAGGCTGTTGTCCTGCCACAGGGAGCAGCTGAGGTTCATGACCTGGGGAAAAGGACAACAAGGCAAGTGTCATTCAGCTCTAAGTGCAAATCTCTCTACTGCTTGTCGTAAGTCCGAGAGATACATTTCTGACCTGCGATTCCAAAAATCAAAAAGCTTGGAAATTACACCCGTTCTCACAAGTTTACAAACCAAATCCTGTTCCGTGTTCATGAAGCTACCGTATCTGCTCAAAAATATACCAAGTCGCACTGAAAAGAAATTTAAAAAATAAAAAAAATTTTTTTTTAAAGAGACAAAAACACACCTAGTCATCAAGCATAAAATTGGGGGAAAAATAGCTTAAGCTCAATTCCTTCTTCATTTCTCCAACTAATCCGTTGTTAAATACTTCCAGACAAAGATTTTCTCACACCTGTCTTTTTCTCCATTTTTCTTTTGCCACTGAATTCATCACACATTCATTCAGCAAGTGTTTTCTGAGCACAAAGTATTCTGCACTTACTACTTCAGGTCCTGAAATTTAACAATAAAAAAAACAAAACAAAACTCAACATTTCCTCCCAAATGAAACTTATTTAGTGAAGGAAAGCAGAAATTAAATGGGCATTCAATGAATAAAGAATTGCTGTAATTCAGAGCGTTAAAGCCAGTGTCCCGGGGACTCGGTGTTGGAAGGGGGCTTGAGGCATGGCGCAGCAGCCGCTCAGGTGCGAGGACCCCCACACGCTCTCACACCACACTGACCCTGCACGCTGAGCTCCCTGCTAAAGATGACAAACTTCTCTACCTTTCATACTTCTCATCTGCCAGCCTTTTCCTATCACGGGGTTTTTTGCTAAATGGAAGTTGCCACTGCCTTCAAGTTAACATTCAAATGTCTTCATGTAATTCCTGCAAATCCATGGATTGGCTCACCACCTATTGATAAAAACTTTGTTCTTACCCTGTAACCAAAGGACCTCTTAGTACAGTATATCCAGCCACACACACTAGCAGCCTTTAGCATGTGCCTTGCTTGCTTGATTTCCTTGTCTTTGTGCTCATTTTCTTGCAGGGGCTTGACATCTGCCTCCTTGACTGTCCACCTAGTCTCCTGCTCAGTGGGCTCAGATTGCAGGACAGTGTCTTCTCCTCTCTGGAAACTTCCCCACTGCTGCGCTGCCTCACCCCCATACTTGGCCGGGAAACCCCTCCATGTGTCCCCACCACTCAGTGACCTCCAGGAGAGCACCATCATAGCACTCCAAGGACAACCAATTGTTCATTTCTTCCTGAGCATAGCCTGGACACAGACGTGGAGAGCAGAGCTGCACTTCTCAACTTTACTTACCATTTTACCCACTACACTTAGCAATGAATAGGTTCTCCTGTAACGAGGAAAAGCTGGAACACTAAGCTCTCCTCTGGCTGCCCATGCACCTGCCCATGGCTGCCGAGTGTGTTTTCTGAAGTTAATTACGATAAAGCTCATCTCCCTCAAATGTCTCAATGTGACAGTTGTCTCTCAACCTAATACCTAGGAGTTCCTGACAAAACATTCCTCATTCTTCTTTGTGGGTGTACTGCCGTTTGGCTTTTCTTTGGAAACGTCATCCAGCCCGAGTCTGAGGAATGTTTGCCATGGAAAAGGCAGACGACCAAGGAGGTTTTGCGTCCGCTGCTCTGACTCGACGTGTCCATCGGCATAACGTGAGACCGTGTTTACGCTACGTTTGTTTAGAACACATCATTGTTTATCCCACAGGAATACTTGTTGCAGGTAAATATAACCAAAAAATGTACTTTTTGAGGTCCCAAGTTACTATGAAAAGACAAATATATTAGGGGCATTCACAAAAGATACATACAAGAACATCCATTTTTTGCACGTGTACATCCATCCGTACACCCACACACAAAAGCACACAGATCCAAATCCGTACTTAGGAGCATCAGAATTAAGAGTATTTTGGAGATATTCTATCTGGGTTCAGATCCTAACACAGCCATTTAATGCTGGGCCAAAGTTAACATTTAAACTATCTGTTTCCTCAATTTTTCCACTTATTAAAGGAGATTAGAGTGGCATGTTCCTCATGGGGTTGCTGTGAGGATTAAGTGAGTTAATTCCCATAAAACACTTAGGAAAACGATTCAGTGCTCAGTAAGTATCGGCCATTGTGCTTGCGTCCATGTGTATGTTACTATAGGTTCACCTCCACAAACTCCCGCTTGTGGAATTTCTTTTTATCACCGTCTCTAATCATCCCTCTTGACGTTCATCCCCCTTCATGTTTTGCCATGCACATGCCGTGATGGAGAGAAGAATGGCAGGAAATACGTACATACATATATACATACACACACACAAACACAAAACTGCCACCCAAACATTATGTCCTGGGAAAAGATGGTGGTGTTATGGATCATTTGAATCTACTGCTTTGCTGTAATTTACTCTACTGAGCCTTGCAAAAGCGCCCAACGTTAAGGATGGGAACAAGGGAACACTGAAAAAATAAAATAAAGTTAAAAAAAAAAGGAATAGTCACAGATATATGAAGGTTATGTATCTATAAGCATAGTATATGGTGATCTAACACTTACCCAACAAATATTGCTTGCAACTTTAAATACCTGTGCCTTGTAGTAATATTTGCAATTAAATTGGGATTAAAAATGTTTTAAATATGGCAAAAAAAAAAAGGGATGGGAACAAGCGGAACAATTCAAAACTGCAAAAATGAAGTAACAACTCTGCACAACGACAGGGATCCCAATACATGTGACTGTTGGAAACCCTGCTCACATGTCACGTAGTCAAAGTAGCCATACATATATTATAGCATTTGTAGGCATCTTCCTGACATAGTAGTTTATTTTAATATGTGTGGGTCCCATGAGGTAAGGTAATTCAAGCAAGGCTGAAGCAAAGAAAACAGGTCATGATTGCTTATATATATATATTTTTTTTGACCCAAAAGATTCTCTTAAACATCCTAACTCTACAGTAGTCAGATTCTCTGCTCCCTCCCTAATGGTCATTTGGCTTGACATGGAAATAGGTAAAATCTTATTTTTAAAATTACACCTGCTATTGTTTTCATGAGTTACTCTCCACAGACCTTAGACTGGGGGGACTGGGGTCCATGTAGTAGCAACCAGCTTTATGTACATACCAAAACAATTTATTTTAATCACTGCTATGGAAAGAGTGAGATACTTGAAGCAGGTGCCAGGTGTCTCCAGAAAGAGCATTAAGCCAGTAGAACCACTGGATTTGAACATGGCTTCTGTCCCTCACCTGACATATTTTCTTGACTTAAAGTTTCTGAATCATCATTTCCATGTAAGTGAAGGATGATGAAGCCCTTTCCTGTCTTTCTTGCTGTGTTGGTTAGAGTTAAAAATGCAAACTGTAGAGCCAAATCGTGAAGATAAGGTAAGAAATGGCCTTAGAATGGAGTTTATCAGCATCAAAACCTCTTGTCTTTTAAAACACCATGTTAAGATGTGGAGAAAGGGGAACCCTCTTACACTGTTGGTGGGAATGCAAGTTGGTGCAGCCACTTTGGAGAACAGTGTGGAGATTCCTCAAGAAATTAAAAATAGAGCTTCCCTATGACCCTGCAATTGCACTACTGGGTATTTACCCCAAAGATACAGATGTAGTGAAAAGAAGGGCCATCTGTACCCCAATGTTCATAGCAGCAATGGCCACGGTCGCCAAACTGTGGAAAGAACCAAGATGCCCTTCAACAGACGAATGGATAAGGAAGATGTGGTCCATATACACTATGGAGTATTATGCCTCCATCAGAAAGGATGAATCCCCAACTTTTGCAGCAACATGGACGGGACTGGAAGAGATGATGCTGAGTGAAATCAGTCAAGCAGAGAGAGTCAATTATCATATGGTTTCACTTATTTGTGGAGCATAACAAATAGCATGGAGGACAATGGGAGATGGAGAGGAGAAGGGAGTTGGGGGAAATTGGAAGGGGAGGTGAACCATGAGAGACTATGGACTCTGAAAAACAATCTGATGGTCTTGAAGGGGCAGGAGTGGGATGTTGGGGGAACCAGGTGATGGGTATTAGGGAGGGCATGGATTGCATGGAGCACTGGGTGTGGTGCAAAAACAATGAATACTGTTACGCTGAAAAGCAATAAAATAAAAACAAAAACAAAAAAACAAAAAACACCATGTTAATGAATTCATAGGACACTGCATGGAATATTCTCTATTATTATCAATATCTATTGTTATATTATATACAAAATAAAGGTGTATCTTATTACTATAAATGTCTATATATTATTATCAGTGTATAAAAGTTTCCTATGAAGAGTCCCTGATTAAGCAAATGGCTCTGTCATATAATCTGAAGATACAGGAGTTTCATGCTCTATGAGAAATTCTATTTGTAGATCCCCATTCAACATAATAAAGATTAAGTGGTCTTTGAATGCAGGTGAGATTCTGAAGGTTTACACATTGAGGTGGACTTTCAGTGTCACTTGGACATCGAGAGAAATAGAGAAATAAGGCAATGTCCATGGCTCAGCTTCATGGGCTTCCTCGCCCAGCCCTGAGAGCCAAGACAAGCACTCAGTATGTGATTCTGGCTTGGAAATAACCCAGCACAAGTGATTCATTTCGGGTCGTTCCCACACAATTAGATATGTTGCTTGAGTTCTCAGCCTCTTATGAATCTCTGTTTTCATAACAAATGTTTATTTCTCCTATCAACCAAAGGAAAACATGGTAAATGTTATTGGACATTATAACTGAAACACTACAAGAAACATTTAGTAAATATCAATCCTCATTAGTATGAAATTTTCACTTCTGAAATGTCTTTATGTAAATGGCTCATTAAAGATGATAGAAATGATTACCCACTGCTTTCCACAATCTCCCCAGTCACTGCACCGAGGATCTGATAACAAGGTTATGCCTTATCACGATGCAGCAGAAACTATTTTATCATTCGACTGGACTCAGGTGTGCAGGAGAATCCAGGCATTTCCTTCCCCAACAGTAACAGACAGTTCCTATGGAATAATTAATTTAGAACAATTCACAGGAAACTTATGACAGGAATACTGGTAAACTGAGTAAGTTATACTCTTTGGAGAAGGAAAAAACAGCTGATTATGGTTACGGTCAGCATCGAAACATGCTTCGAGCTTGGCTGTTATGTTCATATTGGAATCCGTTGTCTTCCATGGCCCTTTTCTTAAGATATCTCTTGTGCCACATACCTGTAATCCTAACATTTAAGGGAAACACTAGATAGTTGTTGCTTCTGATAAGCCACTCCCTGACTTTCTCTGCTCTGTCCCCTTACCTTACAACCTCTCACACTCCAGATGATGTCAGTCTCCCAGTCCTCTTAGACTCTGCACCCAGAAGCTTTTGTGGTAGTCAGTGCTGCATCCTGTCTCAGGAAGCCTGTGTGTCTCAGGGGAGAGCATCACGTAACCTGCAGCCATGCCCGCCACACTCCCTTCTCCCCCCACCGCAGAAGCGTGCAGGGCTGTGCTCATCACTGGGTGATTCAGTTGAGCCTTCCTCCTTCCTGAAAAACCCTGGCGTAGGAACATGTTATATTTCAATTCTTCTTGTTCTGGATCTGTACCCTTCCCCCTCCCAGAGGAGGCACATTTTCTTTTCACTGGAGAGTGTAGGAAGATGTTTGATTCTGTCTCTCAGTAATTGTCATAGGCAGGTCCGTCTCTCCCTGTTGGTGAGTGCTAACGTTTAGGAGAACAGAAATCAACATTAAAGGATAGAAAAGTCAGTAGTTAATATAATGAATAGCTTATACTTTGGAATTCCCTGTAAAGAACTTAGTGTCCCAATAGCTCTTGGTGGTGGAGAAGGGGACCCCTTTTCAATGAGTCCCCTGCATTTAGTTGGATATCTGCCAGGCGATTTCGAACACCTATGAAATCATTGTGAGTTCTAAGAATATATATCAGGATCTCTACAAGCAGAAAAGTGACTGCTTTTTGCAAGGTTGGAAGCGTGGAGTCATGAATCCACAGGGAAATATCAGAAGAGAAACAGAAGGGGGAGGCAGCCTCCATAAGCCGGCTCCTGGAAGATGAGAGAACACCAGAGTGCAAACTCAGAACCCGTAGAAATCTGCTCTAGGACAGACATCCCTCTCTGAAAGGGGCTCTGGAAATGAAAAGGCAGAATTCTAGGTAGAGCACTGTGGTCTCAGGATACGAGGGACCTCAGAGAAAAGGGGGAGCCTGAACTGGTAGACTGACATCGCACTGGAGCCAGGAGGAGCTTATGGTCAGCAAGACCAAGAAGAGGCCCTCAGCTTGGATTGCCAGAAACCGAACCCAGTGGGTCGCCATCCACTCTTTCCTTGAACAGTTTGAAGAAGATGTGAAACCTGAACATAGGACTGGGCAAAAAATCGCGGAGCAGTAGTGGCCGGGAAAGGACTTTAGGGTGGAACACAGACCTGATTCTGGAGCTTTGGGTGTGTGCGTGACCCACAGCTACTTGGCGGTTTTCAAGGCACAAAAGGCTCCTTAAAACACTTCTGAGAGATTGCAGTGGGCACGCACTGCAGGAGGCTATGGTTTGGGGCACCTACAGAAGTGGGGACTGTTTATCCCAGAGGGTTTATTAAAGAGGGCAGAATGCAAATTTTCTGCTCTGGCCCAGAGGTTTGGCTGTGGCCATGTTGGCCCTGATCCCCTGAAGAGGTGTGGAAAGACCCCAGGGAACAAAAGCCAAAAAGAGGGCCAGTTTCTACTGAGCCCATCTCCCTGACAGAGTGTGGGGCAACTCTGCCCAGGCGGGGATACCTGAGAAACAGTGAGGCAGGCCCCTCTCCCAGAACACAGGCTGGAAGGACAGGTGGAAACAACCCTATGACCCCATAAGACTGTAAAATCCCACTGCCCGGGGAAATTGTATATTGAGCTCCAGGCGTTGCCTCAAGGCTTGTCTATTTTCAGATATAATTCTTTTCTTTTCTTTTTCTTTTCTTTTCTTTCCTTCTTTTGTTCTCCTTCTCTCCTGCCATTTCCCCCTGCTGTATTTTCCTTCATACCTTATCCTCATTTCAACTAGATGTCTATTACACCAACTCACGATTCACAGTGTCTTTGAACTTGTATTTTTACACACCTATTTTTTAATAGACATAGCCTTTATTTTAGCCCGTGTTTCACTCTATTCTGTTTTCCCTTTTTATATATACAAGTTTTACTTTCCTCATAATTTTGGGATGTAGTGGCCTCTAAAACACGCACTAAAATACACCCAGGGAGAACTGAAACACCCTGCTTTGTCCACACTGAGAGTTATGGCCTGCCTTCCCATCTCCTCTTTTTTGAGATTATTTCTTTATTTTTAAATTTTTTCTGTTTTTTATTTTTACTCTTGTGTTTCATTTTAGCTTTGACTTTTTAGTGGTGGCAACTGACCACTCTGGATTTTGCTAGGGTACATCTATCTTGGGTCGGGTTGATATTTTAGACTCCACCCATTTGCTCATCCATCCCTCAATAGAATGACTAGGAGGAGGAACTCCAAGTAAGGAAAAGAACCAGAGACAATGTCCTCTGCAACAGAAAAAATGCATATAAACAAAAGGAAGATGAGAAAGATAGACTTCAGGAGAGCAACCATGAAGTCAATAGCAAGGCTTGAGAAAAGTATTAGTGGCAATATAGATTCTCTAAGGGCAGAAATGAGATCTAATCAGGCTAAACTTAAAAATGCTGTGAATGAGATGCTGTCTAAACTGAATAACAGCAAGGGTAACTGAGGCAAATAATGAATTAGTGAGCTAGAAGAACAGCTAATAGAGAGGAAGGAAGCTGAAGAAGGTAGGGATAGGCAGCTAGTAGCACATGAAAATAGACTTAGAGAGATGAACAACACCGTGGAATGTTTTAATGTCAGAATTATTGGGATCCCTGAGGGGGAGGTGGGTAAGAGAGAGAGAAAGAGGACTAGGAGATATATTTGAACAAATCACAGCTGAACTTCCCTAATCTGGGGAAGGAAACAAACATTCATGTCCAAGAAGCAGAGAGGACCCCTCCCAAAATCAATAAAAATAGATCAATATCCTGACATGCAACAATGATGCCTATAAATTTTAGAGCAAAGGAAGCTATCCTGAGAGCATCTGGGGGTAAGAGATTTCTTAGGTATGGAGGGAAGAACTTCAGAATAACGTCAGACATGTCCACATAGTCCTGTTAAGCCAGAAAGGGCTGGCAAGACACATTCAGGGTATTAAATGAGAACATGCAGCCAAGAATACTTGACCCAGCAAGGCTGTCATTTGGAACAAATGGAAAGATAAATAGTTTTCAGAACAGGCAGAAGCTGAAAGAATATGTTATCACCAAGCCAGCCTCATAAGAAGTATTAAGGAGAATTCTGTAAGTGAAGGGAAACCCCAAGAGTGGCATAGACCAAAAAGAAACAGAAAATCTACAGAAATGGGGACTTTACAGGTAATACAATGACACTAAATTTATATCTTTCAATAGTTACTCTCAATGTGAATGGGCTGAATGCTCCCATGAAATGTTACAGAGTTGTAGACTGGATAAAAAAGCAGGCATAATACTCCATAGTGTATATGGACCACATCTTCCTTATGCATTTATCCATTGAAGGGCATCTTGGTTCATTTCACAGTTTGGCGACCGTGGCCATTGCTGCTATAAACATTGGGGTACAGATGGACCTTCTTTTCACTACATCTGTATCTTTGGGGTAAATACCAGGAGTGCAGTAGCAACATGGACGGGACTCGAAGAGATGATGCTGAGTGAAATCAGTCAAGCAGAGAGAGTCAATTATCATATGGTTTCACTTATTTGTGGAGCATAACAAATAGCATGGAGGACATGGGGAGTTAGAGAGGAGAAGGGAGTTGGGCAAATTGGAAGGGGAGGTGAACCATGAGAGACTATGGACTCTGAAAAACAATCTGAGGGGCTTGAAGTGGCGGCGGGGTGGGAGGTCGGGGTACCAGGTGGTGGGTATTATAGAGGGCATGGATTGCATGGAGCACTGGGTGTGGTGAAAAAATAATGATACTGTTATGCTGAAAATAAATAAAAAAATTTTTTTAAAAAAAGAGAAAAAAAAGAAGACACAAAATAAATAAACAAAAACATCACTGCTTTAAAAAAAAAAGCAGGACTCATCCATATGCTATCTACAAGATGCTCATTTTGAACCTAAAGTCACCTCCAGATTGAAAGTGACAGGATGGAGAACCATTTACCATGCCAACAGACCTCAAAAGAAATCTGAGGTGGCAATTCTCATATCAGAAAAATTGCATTTTAAGCCAAAGACAGTAGTAGATGTAGAGGGACATTATATCATACTTAAAGTGTCTCTCCAACAGTGTGGAGATTCCTTAAGATATTAAAAATAGAGCTTCCCTATGACCCTGCAATTGCACTACTGGGTATTTACCCCAAAGATACAGGTGTAGTGAAAAGAAGGGCCATCTGTACCCCAATGTTTATAGTAGCAATGGCCACAGTCGCCAAACTGTGGAAAGAACCAAGTTGCCCTTCAATGGACGAATGGGTAAGGAAGATGTGGTCCATATACACCATGGAGTATTATGCCTCCATCAGAAAGGATGAATAACCAACTTTTGTAGCAACATGGACAGGACTGGAGGAGATTATGCTGAATGAAATAAGTCAAGCAGATAGAGTCAATTATCATATGGTTTCACTTATTTGTGGAGCATAAGAAATAACACGAAGGACATGGGGAGATGGAGAAGAGAAGGGAGTTGAGGGAAATTGGAGGGGGAGGTGAATCATGAGAGACTGTGGACTCTGAAAAATATTCTGAGGGTTCAGAAGGGGCAGGGGGCAATTTGGGTCAGCCTGGTGGTGGGTATTGTGGAGGGCACATATTGCATGGAGTACTGGGTGTGGTGCATAAATAATGAATTCTAGTACATGAAAAGTAATTTAAAAAATAAAAAATTAAAAAAATAAAGTGTTTCTCCAAAAAGAAGCTCTAACAATTTTAAATATCTATGCCCCAACATGGGAGCAGCAAATTACATAAACCAATTAATAACCAAAATAAAGAAACATATTGATAATAATATATTAATAGCAGGAGACCTCAACACTCCACTCACAGCAATGGACAGATCATCTAAACAGAAGATCAACAAAGACACTAGGGCTTTGAATGAAGCATTGTACCAGATGTACTTCATATATATATATATATATATATATATATATATATATATATATATATACAGAACATTCATTCTAAAACAACAGAAAATTCATTCTTCTCAAGTGCACATGGAACATTCTCCAGAATAGACCACATACTGGTCACAAATCAGGTCTCAATCAATACCAAAAGACTGGAGTCATTCCTTGCATATTTTCAGACCACAGTGCTGTGAAACTGGAATGAAACCAGAAGAAGAAATTTGGAAGGAACTCAAACACTTGGAAGTTAAAGAGCATCCTGCAAAAGAAGGATTGGGTCAACCAGGAAATTAAAGAAGAGCTTAAACAATTCATTGAGACTAATGAGAATAAAAACACATCAGTTCAAAACCTATGGGATACAGAAAAGTGATCCTAAGGGGGAAGTACATAGCCATCCAAGTCTCTCTCAAAAATATAAGAAAAATCCCATGCACAAGTGAACCTTACATCTAAAGGACCTGGAGAAAGTACAATAAGTAAGGCCTAAACCAAGCAAAAGAGAAATAATAAAGATTAGAGTAGATATCAATGAAACAGAAACCAGAAAAATAGCAGAAGAGATCAAGGAAACTAAAAGCTGGTTCTTTGAAAGAATTAATGAGATCAATTAACCCCTGGCCAGACTTATCCAAAAGAAAGGATAAAGGACTCAAATTAATAAAATCATGAATGAAAGGGGAGAGATCACAACTAATACCAAGGAAATAGAAACAATTATTAAAAATTATTACCAGCAACTATTTGTCAACAAATTAAGCAAACTGGAAGAAATAGATGCCTTTCTGGAAACTTATAAACTACCAAGACCGAAACAGGAAGAAATAGACAATCTAAATAGACAGATAACCAGCAACGAAATTGAAACAGTAATCAAAACCTTCCAGAAAACAAAAGTCCTGGGTGTGGTGCATAAACAATGAATTTTGAAACACTGAAAAAATAAAATATAAAGCAAACAAATAAAAAACAAACAAATAAAAGTCCAGGGCCAGATGGCTTCACAGCAGGGGAATGCTACCAAACATTTAAAGAAGAAATAATACCTATTCTACTGAAGTTGCTTCAAAAAATAGAGGTATTAGAGAGGAGAAGAGAGTTGGGGTAAATTGGAAGGGGAGGTGAACCATGAGAGACTATGGACTCTGAAAAACAATCTGAGGGGTTTGAAGTGGCAGGGGGGTGGGAGGTTGTGGTACCAGGTGGTGGGTATTATAGAGGGCACGGATTGCATGGAGCACTGGGTGTGGTGAAAAAATAATGAATACTGTTTTTCTGAAAATAAATAAATTAAAAAAAAAAGCCAAAAAAAAAAAAAAAAGGAATAGGAGGAAAACCTCCAAACTCATTCTATGAGGCCAGCATTACCCTGATCCCCAAACAGACAAAGACCCCATGAAAAGGAGAATTACAGGGAGGGAGTGAAACTATGAGAGACTCTTTATTATAGGAAAGAGGGGAGGTGGGTGGGAGAATGGGGTAATTGGGTGATGGAGATTAAGGAGGGCATGCGATATGATAAGCAGTAGGTGTTACATGCCACAGATGAATTACTGAATGCTACATCTGAAACTAATGATGTTGGCCAATTGAATTTAAATTAAAAAAGAAAGTTGAAGAAATAGAAAAAAAGAGGATTACAGACCAATATCATTGATGAACATGGATGTAAAAATATTCAGTAAGATTCTACCAAATGGGATCCAACAGTATATTAAAAGGACTATTCACCAGTACCAGTTGGATTTATTCCTGGGATTCAAGGTGGTTCAACATTTGCAAATCAATCAATGTGATAGAGCATATTAATAAAAGAAAAGACAAGAACCGTATGATTCCCTCAATCAATGCAGAGAAAACATTCGACAAAATATAACATCCTTTCCTGATTAAAACTCTTCAAAGTATAGAGGTAGAGAGTACACACTTTAATATCATAAAAGTCCTCTATGAAAAGCCTGCAGCGAATAACATTCTTAAGACTAGGAACATGACAAGGATGCCCACTCTCACCATTATCATTCAGCATGGTACTAAAAGTCCTAGCATCAGCAACCAGACAACAAAAAGAATAAAAGGCATTTAAGAGATTGAAGAAGTCAATCTCTCTTTCTTCATGGATGATATGATACTTTATGTGGAAAATCCAAAAGACTCCACACTCAGGTGGCAGGATACACAAATAAATCCACAGAAATCAGTTGCATTTCAGGTGCCTGGGTGGCTCAGTTGTTAATCATCTGCCTTGAGCTCAGGTCATGATCCCAGGGTCTTGGGAATGAGCCCAGCATCAGGCTCCTTGCTCGGTAGGAAGTCTGCTTCTCCCACTCCCCCTTTTTGTGTTCCCTTTCCAATGTGTCTCTCTCTGTCATATAAATAAATGAAACCTTAAAAAATCAGTTGCATTTCTATACACAAACAATATAAATGAAGAAAGAGAAATTAAGGAATTTCAATTTACAATATCTCCAAAAACCATAAGATCCTTAGGAATAAACCCAATCAAAGGGGAAATGGAGCTATACTCTAGAAAGTACAGACAGTTATGAAAATAACTGAGGAAGACATAAAGAGAAGGAAAAACATTCCATGCTCATGGATTGGAAGAATAAATATTGTTAATATGTCTATGCTCCCCAGAGCTGTTAAGACGTTTAATGCAACCCCTATCAAAACACCACTGACATTTTTTTTTTCACAGACCTGGAACAAACAATCCATAAATTTGTATGGAACCAGAAAAGACCCTGAATCACCAGGAGTATGTTGAGAAAGAAAACCAAAGCTGTGGGAATTACAATGCTTGACTTCAAGCTTTATTACAAAGCTGTAGTCATCAAGATGTTATGGTTGGCACAAAAACAGATGCAGAGATCAATGGAACAAATAGAGACACCCCCCCCCCCCAAATGGACCCTCAACACTATGGCCAACTAATCTTTGACAAATCAGGAAAAGTCATCCAATGGAAAAAGGAAGTCTCTTCAATAAATTGAGCTGGGAAAACTGGAGAATCACATGCAGAAGAATGAAACTAGACTATTCTCATATACCATACACAAAGATAAACTCAAAATGAACGAAAGACCTCAGTGTGAGATAGGAATTCATCAAAACCCTAAAGGAGGGAACAAATAATCCTAAAATTTATATGGAACCAGAAAAGACCTTGAATACCCAGAGTAATGTTGAAAAAGAAAGCCAAAGTTGGTGGCATCACAATTCCAGACTTCAAGCTCTATCACAAAGCTGTCATCATCAAGAAAGTATGGTACAAAAACAGACACATAGATCAATGGAACAGAACAGGAAGCCTAGAAATAGACCCTCAACTCTATGGTCAACTAATCTTTGACAAAGCAGGAAAGAATGTCCAATGGAAAAAAGACAGTCTCTTCAACAAATGGTGTTGGGAAAATTGGACAGCCATGTGCAGAAGAATGAAACTGGACCATTTCCTTACACCACACATGAAAATAGACTCAAAATGGATGAAGGACCTCAATGTGGTAAAGGAATTCATCAAAATCCTTGAGGAGAACACAGGCAGCAACTCTTCAACCTCAGCCGCAGCAACTTCTTCCTAGAAACATCACCAAAGGCAAGGGAAGTAAGGGCAAAAATGAACCACTGGGACTTCATCAAGATCAAAAGCTTCTGCACAGCAAAGGAAACAGTCAACAAAACCAAAAGAGAACCTACACATTGGGAGAATATATTTGAAAATGACATATCAGATAAAGGGCTAGTATCCAAAATCTATAAAGAACTTATCAAACTCAACACCCAAAGAACAAATAACCCAATCAAGAAATGGGCAGAGGACACGAACAGACATTTCTGCAAAGAAGACATCCACATGGCCAACAGACACATGAAAAAGTGCTCCATATCACTCGGCATCAGGGAAATACAAATCAAAACCACAATGAGATACCACCTCGTGCCAGTCAGAATTGCAAAAATTAACAAGTCAGGAAATGACAGATGCTGGTGAGCATGCAGAGAGAGGGGAAACCTCCTACACTGGTGGTGGGAATGCAAGCTGGTGCAACCACTCTGGAAAACAGCATGGAAGTTCCTCAAAAAGTTGAAAATAGAGCTACCCTACGACCCAGCAATCGCATTACTGGGTATTTACCCTAAAGATACAAATGTAGTGATCTGGAGGGGCACGTGCACCTGAATGTTTATGGCAGCAATGTCCACAAGAGCCAAACTATGGAAAGAACCTAGATGTCCATCAACAGATGAATGGATAAAGAAGAGGTGATGTGTGTGTGTATATATATATATAATGGAATACTACGCAGCCATCAAAAGAAATGAAAGCTTGCCATTTGTGATGGCATGGATGGAATTAGAGGGAATTAATGCTGAGTGAAATAAGTCAATTAGAGAAAGACAATTATTGTATGATCTCCTTGATATGAGGGAGTTAAGAGGCAATGCGGGGGGCTTGGGGGGTAGGAAAGGAATAAATGAAACAGGATGGGATTGGGAGGGAGACAAACTATAAGAGACTCTTAATCTCACAAAACAAACTGGGGGTTGTCCGGGGAAGATGAGGGAGGGAGGGAGAGGGTAATTGGGTTATGGACATTGGGGAGGGTATGTGCTTTGGTGAGTGCTGTGAAGTGTAAACCTGGAGATTCACAGACCTGTACCCCTGGGGCTAATAATATACTATATGTTAATAAATTTTTTTTATTTTCAGCATAACAGTATTCATTATTTTTGCACCACACCCAGTGCTCCATGCAATCTGTGCCCTCTATAATACCCACCACCTGGTTCCCCCAACCTTCAAACCCCCACCCCTTCAAAACCCTCAGATGTTTCTCAGAGTCTGTAGTCTCTCATGATTCACCTCCCTTTCCAATTTCCCCCAACTCCCTCTCCTCTCTAACTCCCCATGTCCTCCATGCTATTTGTTATGCTCCACAAATAAGTGAAACCATTAAAAGTTTTTTAAATTTTAAAAATGAAACAAGATGGGTTTGGGAGGGAGACAAACCATAAGTGACTCTTAATCTCACAAAACAAACTGAGGGTTGCTGGGGGGAGGGGGATTGGGAGAAGGGGGTGGGATTATGGACATTGGGGAGGGTATGTGCTATGGTGAGTGCTGTGAAGTGTGTAAACCTGGTGATTCACAGACCTGTACCTCTGGGGATAAAAATATATGTTTATAAAAAAAAAAGACTTTGTTCTAGGAAAAAAAAAAAAACCCTAAAGGAGAACATAGGCAGTAACCTCTTTGACATTGGCCACAGCAACTTCTTTCAAGACATGTCTGTAAAGGTAAGGGAAATAAAAGCAAGAAGTGAACTTCTGGGACTTCATCAAGATAAAAATCTTCTGTACAGTAAAAGAAACAGTCAACAAAACTAAGAGACAATCTCCAGAATGGGAAAAGATATTTGCAAATGACATGAGAGATAAAAGGCTGATATCAAAGATCTATAAAGAACTTCTCAAACTCAACACCTAAAAAAACAAATAATCCCGTCAAGAAAGAGGCAGAAGACATGAGAAGACACTTCTCCAAAGAAGACATAAAAATTGCCAACAGACACATGAAAAAATAATTCAAGATCACTCGACATCAGGGAAATACAAATCAAAACCACAATAGGATACCACCTTACACCAGGTAAAATGGCAAAAATTAAAAAGATAGGAAACACTTACACTGTTGGTGGGAATGCAAGTTCATACAGTCACTCTGGAAAACAGTACGGAGGTTCCTCAAAAATTTGAAAATAGAACTACCTTATGACACAGCAATTGTATCTGTGCCCCAACGTTTACAGCAGCAATGTCCACAATAGCCAAACTGTTGAAGGAGCTGAGATGCCCGTCAGTAGACGATGGACACAGAAGATGTAGTTCATATACACAATGGAATTTTACTCAGCCATCAGAAAAGATGCATACGTACCATTTACCTTCACATGGATGGATCCAGGTGGTATTATGCTCCGCAAAATATGTCATTCAGAGAAAGACAGTTATCATACGGTTTCACCTATATGGGGAATATAAGAAATAGCATAGAGGATCATAAGATAAGGGAAGGAAAACTGAAGGGGAAGTCATCAAAGACTGAGGAAAACCATGAGAGATGGTTAACTCTGGAAATAAACTGGGAGTTGCTGGAGGGGAGGTTGGTGGGAGATGGGATAATTGGGGGATTTCTCTGTATAGATTAAGGAATATTCTTGCCTTTATTATAGGAAGAATCTCAAGAAACAATAATCTGAGGAAAATATAAATGAAAGAAAATTCTTTCTTGACATCAAAAACATTTATGTTAAATGTTAACTGATATGTAAGGAAATTTTCTATGAAATGTTGAGGTAGATGCATTTTTCCAAGATTCTTTTTTTCCCCAAGATTCTTTTACTCCTGAGTCCATTTCTCACAACAAGGAAAATTTCAAAATTTATCTTTCCGTTTTATTGTGCCAAGAAGAAAACTAGAAAGTAGTATTCCCATGAGGGGATTTCTATAGTGTTTCTTGCCAAGTAATGTCCAGTGAGATTTATTATCTCTATGAAGAAAATGCCCCTCCAGCTTTATATACAGGGAGGAAACCTTCCTTAGCAAATATTACTTTAGGGGAAAATTGTTTGCCACATCAAAATATATTTGGGATTCTTCAAATCAAACAAATAAATAATATTATGGAACTAAGATATGATGAGGCAAAGCTGCTGAATGCAGAGAAAATATTCAATCCTTGTCTCTAACTAACACTTAATACTGTTGGAAAGAAAAGATCAACGTCAATTTTGCAAAAACAGGGAGTATGACCATTGGTTACCTGCAGTGATTTAAGGTGGGTATTGTATGTGGGTGGGAGTGATCTATTTAGCTTCACTGGTTTTATCTTTTTGGAACTCCATGTGTATTGTTGCCTCTCTATGCAAAGTCATATACTAAAAGAAATGTGGAAATAAATCAACACCTTTAATAATGCAATATCATTATAACTTAAAATATATCTCTTTTAATGAAAAATAATGTAGGTTCACTGCATCAGTGGGCATTTCTATGAATTAAATTATTTATGTATTGTCATAAAAAGCTTAACATCATGAACACTGGATTCAAGTCACATGATAGGAGTGATTTGGGGAATGAAAGGGAAGAAAATGTAATCTTTGTGAGGCTTCCAATTGGGGTAAGTACACTGTGAATACTTAGATGCAACTGGAACAAGGATTAATGAATTGATATAGACTCTAAATCACCACTGGGCACCACACCTCATAAAAGTAATCACCCACAGATTAAGTATTTCACTTAATGAAGCATAGTCACACATATTGGATTAACTAATAATCACAAAACACAGTTGGTATTCACAACTGACACTACAAAGGGCTGAAATCCAAAATCTATAAAGAACTACTCAAACTCAACACACACAAAACAGATAATCACATAAAAAAAATGGGCAGAAGATATGAACAGACACTTCTCCAAAGAAGACATACAAATGGCTAACAGACACACGAAAAAATATTCATCATCATTAGCCATCAGGGAGATTCAAATCAAAACCACATTGAGATACCACCTTACACCAGTTAGAATGGCCAAAATTAACAAGACAGGAAACAATGTGTGTTGGAGAGGATGTGGAAAAAGAGGAACCCTCTTCCACTGTTGGTGGGAATGCAAGTTGGTGCAGCAACTTTGGAAAACTGTGTGGAGCTTCCTCATAAAATTGAAAATAGAGCTACGCTATGATCCTGCAATTGCACTACTGGATATTTACCCCAATGATACAGATGTAGTGAAAAGAATGGCCATTGTGCATAGCAGCAATGGCCACGGTCACCAAACTGTGGAAAGAACCAAGATGCCCTTCAACAGATGAATGGATAAAGAAGATGTGATCCAGGGGCACCTGGGTGGCTCAGTTGGTTGAACAACTGCCTTCGGCTCAGGTCATGATCCCAGACTTCCAGGATCGAGTCCCACATTGGGCTCCTAGTTCCTTGGGGAGTCTGCTTCTCCCTCTGACCCTCTCCTCTCTCATGCTCTCTCTCACTCATTCTAACTCAAATAAATAAATAAAATCTTTAAAAAAAACAGAATATGTGGTCCACATACACAATGGAGTATTATGCCTCCATCAGAAAGGATGAATACCCAACGTTTGTATCAACATGGACGGGACTGGAGGAGATTATGCTGAGTGAAATAAATCAAGCAGAGAGAGTCAATTATAAGGTTTCACTTACTTGCGGAGCATAAGGAATAACACGGAGACATTGGGAGAAGAAAAGGAGAAGTGAGTTGGGGGAAATCAGAGAGGGAGATGAACCATGAGAGACTGTGAACTCTGAGAAACAAACTAAGTGTCTCAGAGGGGTGGGGGATGGCGGATAGGTGAGCCTGGTGGTGGATATTAAGGAGGGCACGTATTGCGTGGAGCATTGGGTGTGATGCATAAACAATGAATCTTGGAACCCTGAAAAAAATAAAATTAAAAAAAAATAAAACCACAGTTGGCAAGTAAGCAATGCAGAAAAGCTCTATGTGTTAACTATTAGCAGTCGACTGGATCCAGGTTCTCTGATTTCACATTCTCTTTTCTACTACAACAGTGCTTGAAACTTCTTACTACTTCTGAATATAAGATGTACATTTTACATCATAACCCAAGTGACATGCGTACACATACACTCATAGGTGCAATGGAAACAAACAGCAAATCCATAAAGAACCATAGAGCTGTCAAGTTTGTGATAGATTACAACTCCTGATGTGACAAGCACCAGCACATATGATATCATTTTTTAAACACTGATGTCTTGGAAGTCTCATATCACCAAGATTTAGCATTTGATTTGTTCCTCAAGTACTGAACATGTGGAAAGGGATCATTTCCTTTCAGCTGATGTTTCCCGTTATGACAAAAGGTTTATGCTACAAAATTCATTTTAGGATTTGAGGCATAGACCCAAGGAACAGCACTATGCCTTCTTTCTATGCATTCAGACTGATCTGGCTGGAGCTCAGAAAGTCCTGAACTTACCTAAACCAAGTCATGAATTCAAGCAGAGTGGCCCAGGGCCAGCAGATGGTGGATGAAAGAAATGAAGCCATGTGGTAAGTCAGCATGGGTGGTTCCTGGAAAACACTCCTTTGCTTTATGCTATTCTCTGACACAAGAGCAATTCTGACTTTCCCCTTCCCTAATCATTTTTCTATAAACATTTGTTCTATTGCATCTCCTAGGCAAACTAGAGAGATTTGTTGGCCTTTCTTTTAGATGTGCTTAAAAATAATCATATTTGACATTTAGGCTCCTACTTTTTCATGAGTACAAATATTAGATCACTTCACTGGAGTGACACCACAGAGAAATTCCCTGCATAATTTACTGTACTTAAATGACTAAATGGACAATCAGGAAAATCCAATACTGAAGTAAAAGTCCTCACTTTGACTTGAATCCACCAACAAGAGGAATAATGGTCATGAGTCTGGGCAATGCAAGTACTCCAACGGTCTTCATCCTCTTGGGTTTCTCTGACCATCCCTGGTTGGAAATGCCACTCTTCATAATGGTGTTTGTGGCTTACATCTGCACACTGGTGGGCAATATCTTGATTATTGTGGTGTCCAGGGTAGACCCTCATCTTGACAGCCCTATGTACTTTTTCCTTTCCAACCTCTCCTTCCTGGACCTGTGTTTTACCACAACCACCATCCCTCAACTGCTGTGGAATCTCTGGGGACCAGATAAGTCCATCAGTTATGGAGGCTGTGTGGCCCAGTTCTATATGTTTCACTTCCTGGGGGCCACAGAATGCATCCTCTTGGCAGTCATGTCCTTAGATCGGTTCATGGCCATCTGCAAGCCCTTGAGGTACCAGGCTATCATGGATCGGCGATTTTGTGTCTCCCTGGTGGCTGTGGCATGGATAAGTGGTTTGGCTAACTCCTTGCTTCAGTCGTCCCTCACTATCCAACTGCCACTTTGTGGTAACAACAAGGTGGATGACTTCCTGTGTGAGATTCCAGTGATGATCAAGATGTCCTGTGTCGACACCACTTTCAATGTAACTGTGCTCTCTCTTGTGGTGACATTTTTTACCCTGGTTCCCTTGTCCCTTATCCTTCTCTCCTACGGGTTCATTGTAGCTACAGTACTCAGAATTCGGTCATCAACAGGAAAGAAGAAGGCCTTCAACACCTGTGGCTCTCATGTTATTGTGGTCTCTCTCTTCTATGGGCCAGTGATATGCATGTACGTGCAACCTTCTGGTACTAAATCCCAGGACAAGGACAAACTCATGGCTCTGTTTTACAGTCTGCTGACTCCTCTGCTTAACCCTTTTATCTATACTTTGAGGAACAAGGACATGAAGGGGGCAATCAGGAGGCTTGTCTTCCCATTGATCTGTCATGGAAGAGAATAAACTGCTTGTATACTCCACACTCTTTATGTAGGATTCTGAAGATCCCCTACTCTTAATTTTCCTCTGGATTTACCTTCCTCCGAAATGGTTAGCTTCCTTCAGTCATTATCTGTTCTACACATACATATTCACCACATTGCTACGATTCATTGGCCCTCACTTTGCATCGTGAACCCTAATTCCCACTTGACTGCAATTTACATGAGAGTGAATCCCTGTCTTCATGTCCTCTAAGTCCACTGAGATTCTGCTACAGGAATCTGAAAAGTCGGCAATGAATGAATGCTCACTGACTGACTCGTTGATCATCAATCAAACAAATGAAAGTCTACCATTTTATGTGTAATTTTATAAAAGGAATGCAAGTAATACAGATCGCAGTTTACCTTCTTGCTATGGTAGATGTGATATCATGGGTATGATTTGCTAATCAACATTTGATTTTGTTTTTTATTGAAGTACAATAGATGTACAACATAATATTAGCTTCAGGTGTGCAATATAGAGATTCAACAATCATACGCCTTATCAAATGCTCACCACAATAAGTGTAGCTACCATTTGTCACCCTACAATGTTATTACAATGTTTTTCACAATATTCCTTATGCTGTAGTTTCTGTTACTGTGACTTAATCATTTTATAACTAGAAAATTCTACTTCTTAATTTCCTTCACCTCATTTGTTTACCACATGCACCTGCCCTTCTTGCAACAAACACTTCGTTTTCTCTATTTATGAGTCTGTTTCTGGGGTTTTTTGTTCTTGCTGCTTGCTCACTAGTTTTTTTTTTTTTTTTGATCCTGCATATAAGTGAAATATGTTGCCTTTTCCTGCCAGACTTCTTTCACTTAGCTTTATATCTTCTAGTTCCATCCATTTTGTTGCAAATTAAAAAGTTTCCTTTTTTTAATGGCTGCATAATATTCAGTGTGTGTGTGTGTGTGTGTGTGTGTGTGTGTGTATTACTTCTTTATTCATCTATGATGGATATGGGCTGCTTACATATCTTGGCTATTGTTAATAATGTTGGGATACATAATGTTAATAATGTAAAAATGCATATATCTTTTTGAATTAGTGTTTTTTGTTTCTTGGGTAAATACTGGATGTGGAATTACTACATTGTATGGTATTCCTATTTTTATTTTTATTTTATTTTTTTACTTTTTTATTATTTTATTTTATTTTTTCAGTGTTCCAAGATTCATTATTTATGCACCTCTCCCACTGCTCCATGCCCTCCTTAATACCCACCACCAGGTTCACCCAACCCCCTACCCCTCAAAACCCTCAGTTTGTTTCTGAGTCCACAGTCTCTCATGGTTAATCTTCTCCTCCAATTTCCCCCAATTCACTTCTCCTTTCCTTCTCCTAATGTCCTCCATATTTCTACTTTTAATTTGTAAAGGAATCTCCACACTATTGTCCACAGTGCCCACATCAATTTATACTGCCACCAACAGTGCTAATCAACTACTTTTATCAATTACCAAAAAGATTAGATGGGATAATATCTCATATCCTATAACTGACCCTTTTAACCATGCATTCACTATCTGATCTTTTATAAATAATGTAATTCAAATATAATATCTGGCTCTTTCCTACATGTCTCCATGGGACTTCTTCCTTCTGAGCTATTTGACTGAAGTAACTATTTTTAGGTTTCCAAAGGGAAATGTTGAGGATTCAAATCCTGAGAGGCTTTTGTGTAGTCTCCTAGTGTTGCAAGTCACATAGCCTTCACTTGGAAGACAATTTACCTAGCTTGAGAATATTAGGTGTATTTGGTAGCTACTCAAAGATGAACTAGTTTAATCATTTAGGAATCAGAGCATTAGATGTTAGGAAGAAAGATAATGGGGAAAGCGGAAGATAACATGGAAGGGATGGAAAATAAATAGGCTGTCACCTCATCAATTCTGAGATAGAGTGATGAGGTATGAAGATTTATGATGATGCAGGAGGGAGAATTCTATTAATTTGGGGGGAATATTAATTCATTATAAATCTGTCATTTTCAAATACTTCTTCACTCCCCACACTTATAAGAAATCTCATCCTTAGCTTATATTTGACATAAATATGCAATTATATTTCTTTTTTTTTTTTTTTAATTTTTTATTTTTTATAAACATATATTTTTATCCCCAGGGGTACAGGTCTGTGAATCACCAGGTTTACACACTTCACAGCACTCACCAAAGCACATACCCTCCCCAATGACCATAATCCCACCCCCTTCTCCCAAACCCACCAAAGTACATTTATGTAAGGTGTTCACACATCTGGTGCCACGGTGTGTTTCCACTATTCACTTCCAAATGGCAAAGAAAAAACCCACTGACTCATATTGTATAAGCCCCTAACACAGAAATACTCTGATAGCAATCAATCATAATAAATTAGTTCACTCTTCATGAGAGACTATGGACTCTGAAAAACAATCTGAGGGTTTTGAAGGGGCGGGGGGGTGGGAGGTCGGGGTACCAGGTGGTGGGTATTATAGAGGGCACGGATTCCATGGAGCACTGGGTGTGGTGCAAAAATAATGAATACTGTTATGCTGAAAATAAAAAATAAATTTAAAAAAACCATTTAAAAATAAAAAAATAAATAAATTAGTTCACTCTATGTTCTATGCACTGAAATAGTTTTCTTTGTAGACTTGAATGGAAGGACACTACCATTCTGCTGCTGTTGGAGACAAGGAAATACACTCTTTTGGAGGCAGGATGATTCTCTGGCATGGTCATGTGTCTGTTCAAAACAAGGTCTTCTGATTTCGCTGGTGGGCCTCTTTCATAGTACTGAGCACTTGAAACTTTACATTCCTGTGGATGACCACTTCTCATTCCAAAACAAACAAACAAACAAACAAACACCAGGAAGTCTTTTTATCTCACTTGGTACATGAGGAATCTGCACAATAGGAGCCAACAGCTAGGCCTTGAATAAATATATTTTAGATGGGTGAGTGAATGAGAAGTATGACCTACATCCTCATTACTCATGGTTAAAGCACACATCACAGGTTCATGTAAAGTGTGTCATAGCACATGGAGCACTGGGTGTGGTGCACGAACAATAAGCCTTGGAACGCTGAAAAAATAAAATAAAATAAAATAAATAAAATAAAATGTGTCTTGTACTAAACAATGAGTTTAACAAATGTGGTTAGTGACCCATACTTGAGGCAATGTTTCTCAAACTATCTTCTGGCACTGTTCCAGGAGACCTTAAGAGGAAATAATGTATCACAATTTGGGAATTAACTCATTGGAAAACTGATACCCAGAGTGGAAGCAGAAATTATAGAGGAGCTGAAGGAGGCAGAAAATCTCACTGTTGGGCTGTGTGAATAAACAGCCTTTTACAAAGTGTTTGTGGGGTTTTGAAATAAAGCTGCTCATTATATTTCCATTATACCTTCCCTTGAGTCTGATATCTCAATACTGTTTATTCCTTCAGGATATAATATTTGCAGTCAATTACTACATTTGTAACTTCAAATAAGTATGCACTAGGCTAATTGTTTCCTCTTATTTATGGTATAAGTATATTAGTAGTTACCACATAGGACATGATAATTTAGTTAATTGCACTGTAATTTAAACATAAAGATAGAGAATGTTTCCTTTTTACTGAATACATTTCACCTAAAAATGGAACTCTTTAGTATATAGCTATTATAATCAATAAGGAGATGGTGCATACTTTTAGGTGAATTCTACAAAAATATTAATATTCATAATCTAAATATAGTGTTTTCAGTAATCATACTGAAAAACATTTCTAACCAACTGAGCTAACCGGCCAGGATTTGAAAAACATTTCTATGATGGATGTTCAAATGTATTTCCTTGTAATAGGCACATGTGATGTGACTAGTTTAACCTGCTGGAAGGCTGCTGCTCAACCATGATACACATCGGAACATTATCAAGCTTTTAAAAATCACAAACTTGACTCCACTGCAGACTTCCTGTATCAGAATCTTGAGAAATCATGTCCAGAAAACTGTTTGGAATCTTTTTTTTTCCCAGTAGATATTTATGTGCATCCAGAGTTAGTGAAGGCCACTGCAGGTAAAACATTTGGGATACCCACTGGAGACAGAAGACAGACAGGATTGAACTAATGGGAGATGTATAGCCCAAAACAAGAAAAGAACATAATTCTTCCCGTAAGTATGAGAATTCTACATGCTGCAAACCTACAAGAAAGAGATATAAACCCATTTCCACACTAGTAAAAATCACAACTCATAAGAAACACTAAGGCAGTGCAACAAGACCAAGCTGACCAATGAGAAGAGGCAGTTTCCCCTGAAGTAAATGTTATGTGAAAATCATGTAAGAACTTCAATCAATAAAGAAACTCACACTTCTGTGCAACAAAGTCTTTAGAAATGTGATTTTCTAAAATTAAAATATACTATAAAAAACTGAGAAGTGAATCATTACTGTTGATAACCAAACTATCAGTCTGAGTAAGCCAATATAAGAAATATTGTTGTATTGTGTTGTATTATACACAACTAATGAATCATTGAACACTACAACAAAACTTCTAAGGTTCTATATGTTGACTAACTGAACATGATAAAAAAAATTTTAAAATGCACTGCTGGTGACCAGAGGAGAGGTGGGGAGGAGGGGTGAAATAGGTGATGGGAATGAGGAAGGGCACTTTTGATGAGCACCAGGTGTTGTATGGAGTGTTGAGTCACTATACTGTCACCCTGAAACAAATTCTACACTGTAGGTTAAATAACTGAAATTTATTTATTTTTATTTTTAAATATTTTGTTTACTCATCAGAGAGAGAGAGAGAGAGCGCCCAGAATCAGGGGGAAAGGCAGAGGGAAAGTGAGAAGCAGAATCTCCGCTGAGCTGGGACCCCACCATGGAGCTTGATCCCAGGACTGTGGCATCATGACCTGAGCTGAAGGCAGACATTTAACCAAATGAGCCACTCAGATGTCCCATTAAGTTGAAATTAAACAAAAAAAAATTTATTATTTTTTGTTTTCTCTCTCTCTTTTTAATTCAAATTCAATTAGCCAACATATATTACATCATTAGTTTCTGGTGCAGCGTTTGATGATTCATTAGTTGAGTAAAACACGCAGTGCTCATCACATCACATGCCCTCCTTGTTGCCCATTACCCAGTTACCCATCCCCCCACCCACCTCCCTTTCCACAACCTTCAGTTTGTTTCCTGGAGTCAAGAGTCTCTCATGGTGTGATTCCCTCTGATTTCTTCCTATTCAGTTTTTCCTCCCTTTCCTATGATCCACTGTGCTATTTCTTATATTCCACATATGAATGAATAAAAAAATTTTTAAAAAGAATTATTCACCACAATCAAGTGGGATTTATTTATTCCTGGGCTGCAGGGATGGCTCAATATTGGCATATCAATCCATGTGATACACCACATTAATAAAAGGAAGGACAGGAACCATGTGATCTTCACAATAGATGCAAAAAAAGCATTTGACAAAATACAATGCCCATTCTTGATAAAAACCCTTAAGAAATTAAGTATAGATGGAATATACCTCAGCATCGTAAAGGCCATATATGAAAGACCCACAGCTAATGTCATCCTCAATGGATGGAACAAGACAGAGATTTCCAGAAACATTTTGCATTTCTATACCCCAATAATGAAGCAGCAGAATAAGAAATTGAGGAATCAATCCATTTAGAATTACACCAAAACCACAAGTTACCTAGGAGTAAAAGTAATAAAAAAGGTAAACATGTATAATGTGAAAACTATAAAACACTGATGAAAGAAATTGAAGAGAACACCAAAAAATGGAAAAATATTCCATGTTCATGGGTTAGAAGAACAAATATTGTTAAAATTTCTATACTATCCAAAGCAATCTACACGTTTAATGCAATCTCTATCAAAATACCACCAGAATTTTTCACACACTGAGAGCAAACTATGTTAAATTTTATGGAATCAATAAAGACCCCAAATAGCCAAGGCAATCTTGAAGATGAAAAGCAAAGCTGGAAGCATCATGACTCCAGACTTCAAACTATATTACAAATCTATAGTCATCAAGACAGTGTGGAACTGGCACAAAAGCAGGCACAGATAAATGGAACAGAATAGAAAACCCAGAAACGAACCCCCAACTCTATGATCAACTAATTTTCGACAAAACAAGAAAAAATACCCAATGGAGAAAAGACAGTGTTTTCAACAAATGGTACTGGGAAAACTGGACAGTAACATGCAGAAGAATGAAACTGGACCATTTCCTTACACTACACAAAAAAGTAAATTCAAAATGGATAAAGGTAATCATGTTAAAAAACGGGCAGAAGATATGAACAGACACTTCTCCAATCAAGACATACAAATGGCTATCAGACACATGAAAAAATGTTCATCATCACTAGCCATCAGGGATATTCAAATTAAAACTACATTGAGATACCACCTTACGCCAGTTAGAATGGCCAAAATTAGCAAGACAGGAAACAACGTGTGTTGGAGGGGATATGGAGAAAGGGAAACCCTCTTATGCTGTTGGTGGGAATGCAAGTTGGTGCAGCCACTTTGGAGAACAGTGTGGAGATTCCTTAAGAAAATAAAAATAGAGCTTCCCTATGACCCTGCAATTGCACTACTGGGTGTTTACCCCAAAGATACAGATGTAGTGAAAAGAAGGGCCGTCTATACCCCAGTGTTTATAGCAGCAATGGCCACAGTCGCCAAACTGTGGAAAGAACCAAGATGCCCTTCAATGGATGAATGGATAAGGAAGATATGGTCCATATACACTCTGGAGTATTATGCCTCCATCAGAAAGGATGAATCCCCAACTTTTGCAGCAACATGGACGGGACTGGAAGAGATTATGCTGAGTGAAATAAGTCAAGCAGAGAGAGTCAGTTATCATATGGTTTCACTTATTTGTGGAGCATAACAAATATCATGGAGGAAAAGGGGAGATGGAGAGGAGAAGGGAGTTGAGGGAAATTGGAAGGGGAGGTGAACCATGAGAGACTATGGACTCTGAAAAACAATCTGAGGGTTTTGAAGGGGTGGGGGGTGGGAAGTTGGGGGAGCCAGGTGGTGGGTACATATAGCATGGAACACTGGGTGTGGTGCATAAACAATGAATTCTGTTACACTGGAAAGAAATTAATTTAAAAAATGGATAAAAAACCTAAATGTGAGACAGGAATCCATCAAAATCCTAGAGGAAAACACAGGCAGCAACCTCTTTGGTCTCAGCCATAGCAACTTCTTATTGGACACAAACCTGAAGGTAAGTGAAACAAAAGCATAAATGAACTCTTGGGACTTCATCAAGACTCAAAGCTTCTGTACAGAGGAGGAAACAATCAACAAAACTATAAGTCAGCATAGGGAATGGGAGAGGATATTTGCAAATGACATATCCAATAAAGGGTTAGTATCCAAAATATATAAAAAGGTTTTTAAACCCCAAACCCCAAAAAACAAACAATCCAATTAAGAAATGTGCAGAAGCTGATCGTTCCCTTTGAGATCAAGAACACGACAAGGATGCCCACTCTCACCGCTCTTGTTCAACATAGTATTAGAAGTCCTAGCAACAGCAATCAGACAACTAAGAGAAATAAGAGGTATTCGAATTGGCAATGAAGAAGTCACTCTCTTGCTTCGCAGATGACATGGTTCTTTATATGGAAAGCCCAAAGGACTCCACCCCCAAACTACTAGAACTCATAAAGCAATTAAGTAATGTGGTGGGATACAAAATCAATGTACAGAAACTAGTTGTTTTCTTATACACTAAAAATGAAAATACAGAAAGAGAAATTAGAGAATCAATTCCATTTACTATAGCACCAAGAACCACAAGATACCTTAGAATAAACCTAACCAAAGAGGTAAAGGATCTTTACTCAAGGAACTACAGAACACCCATGAAAGAATTGAAAAAGACACAAAAAGATGGAAGACCATTCTGTGCTCATGGATTGGAAGAATAAACATTGTTAAAATGTCTATACTGCTGGGGTGCCTGGGTGGCTCAGTGGGTTAAAGCCTTTGGGTTCAGCTCAGGTCATGATTCCAGGGTCCTGGGATTGAGCTCTCTGCTCAGCAGGGAGCCTGCTTCCTCCTCTCTCTCTGCCTGTTTCTCTGCCTACTTGTGATCTCTGTCTGTCAAATAAATGTAACCATGAGAGACTATGGACTCTGAAAAACAACCTGAGGGTCTTGAAGGGGTGGTGAGTGGGAGGTTGGGGGAACAAGGTGGTGGGTATTAGGGAGGGCATGGAGCACTGGGTGTGGTGCAAAAACAATGAATACTGTTACGCTGAAAAGAAATTAAAAAAAAAAAGTCTAAACTGCCTAGAGCAATCTATACTTCCAATTCCATCCCAATCAAAAATCCATGGGCATTTTTCAAAGAGTTGGAACAGACAATCCTAAAATTTGTATGGAATCAGAAGAGACCCCGAATTGCTAAGGAAATGTTAAAAAGATTATCCACCATGATCAGGTGGGATTCATCCCTGGGCTACAAGGATGGTGCAACATTTGCAAATCAATCAATGTGATACAACAAATTAATATGAGAAGAGAGAAGAACCACATGGTCCTCTCAATTGATGCAGAAAAAGCATTTGACAAAATCCAGCATCCGTTCCTGATTAAAACACTTCAAAGTATAGGGATAGAGGGAATATTCCTGAACTTCATCAAATATATCTATGAAAGACCCACAGCAAATATCATCCTCAATGGGAAAAAGCTTGCAGCCTTCCCGTTGAGAACAGGAACAAGACAAGGATGCCCACTTTCACCACTCTTGTTCAACATAGTATTAGAAGTCCTAGAAACAGCAATCAGACAACAAAGAGAAATAAAAGGTATCCAAATTGGCAATGCAGAAGTCAAACTCTCTCTCTCTGCAGATGACATGATTCCTTATAAGGAAATGTTAAAAAAGAAAAACAAAACTGGAGACATCATGTTGCCTGATTTCAGGCTATATTACAAAGCTGTGATCACCAAGACAACATGGTACTGGCACAAAAACAGACACATAGACCAGTGGAACAGAGTAGAGAGCCCAGATATGGACCCACAACTCTATCATCAAATAATCTTTGATAAATCAGGAAAAATTATACAGAGGAGAAAAGAAAGTCTCTTCAATAAATGGTACTGGGAAAATTGGATACCTACATATAAAAGAATGAAACTTGGCCATTCTCTTATACCATATACAAAGATAAACTCAAAATGGAAAAAAGATCTCAACGTGAGGCAGGAATCTATCAAAATCCTAGAGGAGAACATAGGCAGTCACCTCTTCGACATCGGCCACAGCAATTTCTTTCAAGACATGTCTCCAAAGGCAAAGGAAACAAAAGCAAAAATGAACTTTCAGGATTTCATAGAGATCAAAAGCTTCTGCACAGCAAAGGAAATAGTCAACCAAACAAAGAGGCAACCCATGGAATGGGAGAAGATATTCAAAAATGACAGTGCAGACAAAGGTCTGATACCCAAGATCTATAAAGAACTCCTCAAACTCAACACACACAAAACAGATAATCACGTCAAAAGATGGGCAGAAGACATGAACAGACACTTCTCCAAAGAAGACACACAAATGGCTAAAAGGCACATGAAAAAATGTTCGTCATCACTAGCCATCAGGGAGATTCAAATCAAAACCACATTGAGATACCAGTTTACACCAGTTAGATTGGTCAAAATTAACAAGACAGGAAACAAAGAGTGTAGGAGAGGAAGTAGAAAAAGGGGAACCTTTTTACGCTCTTGGTGGGGATGCAAGTTGGTGCAGCTACTTTTGAAAACAGTGTGCAGATTCCTTAAGAAATTAAAAATAGAGCTTCCCTATGACCCTCCAATTGCACTACTGGGTATTTACCCCAGAAATACAGATGTAGTGAAAAGAAGGGCCATATGTATCCCAATGTTCATAGCAGCAATGGCCACAGTTGCCAGACTGTGGAAAGAACCAGATGCCTTTCAATGGATGAATAGATAAGGGAGATGTGGTCCATATACACTATGGAGTGTTATGCCTCCATCACAAAGGACGAATACCCAACTTTTGTATCAACATGGACGGGACTGGAAGAGATTCTGCTGAGTGAAATAAGTCAAGCAGAGAGAGTCAAGTATCATATGGTTTCACTTATTTGTGGAGCATAAGGAATAACACGGAGGACATGGGGAGATGGAAAGGAGAAGGGAGCTGGGGGAAATTGTGGGGTGGGGGAGATGAACCATGAGAGACTGTGTACTCTGAGGAACTAACTAAGGATTTGGGAGGGAAAGCAGGTGGGAGATCGGGTGAGCCTGGTGGTGGATATTAAGGAGGGCACATATTGCATGGAGCATTGGGTGTGGTACATAAACAATGAATTATGGAACACTGAAAAGAAGTTAAAAAAGAATTTTACCCCTGGGGGTAAAAATATATGTTTATAAAAAATAAAAAATTAAAAAAAAAAGAAATTAAATTTTTTTTTTAAATCTTAAAAAAAAAAAGACATCTAGTTGGCTAACAGACACCTGAAGAAATGCTCAACATCACTCATTGTCAGGGAAATACCAGGATGAGATACCACCTCATACCTGTCAGGATGGCTAAAATTAACAACACAAGAAACAATGGGTCTTGGTCAGCATGTAAGAAAGAGGGAACCTCTTGTACTGTTGCTGAGAATGCAAACTGGTGCAGCTAATATGAAAAATAGTGTGGAGGTTCCCAATTGCTGGATAATTGGTTAGTTCTATTTTTAAATTTTGATAGCAGAGAAAGACAACTATCAAAATTTAAAAATAGGACTAACCAATTATCCAGCAATTGCACTAGTAGGTGTCTACCCAAAGGATACAAACATACAGATACGAAGGGTTACAGGTATTCCCATGTTTATAGCAGCACTACCAACAATAGCCAAACTATGGCAAGAGCCCAAATAACCAACTGATGAGTGGGTAAAGAAGATGTGGTATATATACAAAGAAATATTACTAATCCATCAAAAAAGAATGAAATCTTGCTATTTACAATGATATGAATGGAGCTAGAGGGTATTATGCTAAGTGAAATAAGTCAGTCAGAGAAAGAGAAATACCATATGATTTCATTCATATGTAGAATTTAAGAAACAAAATAGATGAATATATGGGATGGGGGAAAAGAGAGAGGGAAATAAAGCATAAGAGATTCAATGATAGAAAACAAACTGATGGTGATGGAGGGAGGTTATTGGGGGATGGGCTAGATGGGTGATGGATATTAAGTAGGGCACTTGTTATGATGAGCACTGGCTGTTGTAAGTCAGTGATGAATCACTGGATTCTATTCCAGAAATCAATATTGCATCATATATTAACCAACTAGAATTTAAATGAATATTTGAAGAAAAAAGAACGTGTACAACTCAACATGCAACCCCCCCCCAATAATCCAATCAAAAATGGGTAGGAGATATGAACAGACATTCTCCAAGGAAGACGAAGGGATGACCAATATACACATTAAGAGATACTCAACATCACAAGTATTAGGGAAGTACATATCAAAACTACAATGAGATACTACCTCACACCAGTTAGAATGGTTAAAATTAAAAACACAAGAAACAATAGGTGTTGGTGAGGATGTGAAGAAAGGGGTACCCTCTCAGACAGCTGGGAATGCAAACTGGTGCAGCCACTCTGGAAAATGGTATGGACATTCTCAAAAAGTTAAAAATAGAACTGCCCTATGAACTGGAAACTGCACTAGATATATTTACCTAAAATATACAAAAATGCTATTTCAAAGAGATACACACACCCAGATATTTATAGCAGCATTATCAGCAACAGTCAAGTTATGGAAATAGTCCAGGTGCCCATGGGCTGATGAATGGATAAAGATGTGCTATATATCTTGGAATATGCAATGGAACATAACTCAGCTGTAGAAAAGAATGAACTCTTGCCATTTGCAACAACACGGATGGAGCTTGAGAGTATTATGCTAAATGAAGTAAGTCAAAGACAGACAAATACCATATGATTTCACTCATGTGTAAAATTTAAAAAGCAAAAGAAATGAACAAAGCGGTAAAGAGAGAGAGAGAGAGACAGACAAACCAAGAAACAGACTCTTAACTGTAGCGAATGAACTGATTGCTACCAGCGGGAGGTAGGTGGGGGTTGGGTAAATAGGTGATGGGGATGAAGGAGTGCACTTGTGGAGAGCACAGGTTTTGTATGGAAGTGATGAGTCACTATATTGTATACCCAAAACTAATATTACTACTAATATTAATTGCTAACATTAACTAAATAGAATATTTATTTATTTATAAGTGCGAGCAGGGAAGGGGCAGAGGGAGGAGAGAGAGAATCTCAAGTAGACTCCAGACTGAGCATGGAGTATGATGCAGGTCTCAATCGCACCACCATGAGATCATGACTTGAGCTGAAATCAAGAGTCAGACACTTACCCAAACTTACCCATCCATATGCCCCTAACTGAAATTTAAATAAAAACTTTTTTAAAATGAAAAAGCACCCTACTGAATAGACGATATTTCCAAATGATATATCTGACAAGATATTAATATATATGATATATAAGGAACTAATGTGATTACTACATTAGTTTTACATTTGAGAGCTCTGAATTCATAAAATATACTCAAGGACAAAAAGGAAAAAAAATTCATACCCAGCCTATACAATATCAATCCTCTGGTGTAATATGGAACTCCAAAAGTGGGTTGGACTTCTATGATAGATGTATATTCATCCATGGCTTCATAAAAATCAACCCTGAAATACTTGATTTGTCCCCTGTTGTTATATGCAGTAGCCAAACCCACAGGGCTGCATTTACTTTAAACAAAAATTTCAGATTAAAAACACATGTTGAAAATTGGAAGGGGAGGTGAACCATGAGAGACTATGGACTCTGAAAAACAATCTGAGGGTTTGAAGGGGTGGGGGTGGGAGGTTGGGGGAACCAGGTAGTGGGTATTGGAGAGGGCACAGACTGCATGGAGCACTGGGTGTGGTACAAAAATAATGAATACTGTTAGGCTGAAAAAATAAAAAGTTAATAAAAAAATAGAGAAAAAAAACATATGTTACCAATGGGGCACCTGGGGGGGGGGGGCTCAGTGGGTTAAAGCCTCTGCCTTTGGCTCAGGTCATGATCCCAGAGCTCAGCGGGGAGCCTGCTTCCCCCACCTCCTGCCTGCCTCTCTGCCTACTTGTGATCTCTGTCTGCCAAATAAATAAAATCTTTTTAAAAGATGTGTTACCAAACAAAATACAACTCCTCCAAAACCCAAAAATCAGAAAACAAAAAAACCCACTACCACCACCACCAACAAAAAACCTCATACGAATCAACAACAAACAACAATCTGATTTAAAAGTTAAAAAAGTTCCACTGGTCTATGTGTCTGTTTTAATGCCAGTACCATGCTGTCTTGGTGATCACAGCTTTGTAATAAAGCTTGAAATCAGGTAACGTGATGCCCCAGCTTTATTTTTATTTTTCAATATTTCCTTAGCGATTCGGGGTCTCTTCTGATTCCATACAAATTTTTGGATTATTTGCTCCAGCTCTTTGAAGAATACCGGTGGAATTTTGATCGGAATGGCATTAAAAGTATAGATTGCTCTAGGCAGTATAGACATTTTAACAATGTTTATTCTTCCGATCCAAGAGCATAAAATGGTCTTCCATTTTTTTGTGTCTTCTTCAATTTCTTTCATGAGTGTTCTGTAGTTCCTCGAGTACAGATCCTTTACCTCTTTTGTTAGGTTTATTCCCAGGTATCTTATGGTTCTTGGTGCTATAGTAAATGGAATCATTCTCTAATTTCCCTTTCTGTATTTTCATTGTTAGTGTATAAGAAAGCCACTGATTTCTGCACATTGACTTTGTATCCTGCCACGTTGCTGAATTGGTGTATGAGTTCTAGTAGTTTAGGGGTGGAGTCTTTTGGGTTTCCCATATAAAGAATCATGTCATCTGCAAAGAGAGAGAGTTTGACTTCTGCATTGCCAATTTGGATACCTTTTATTTCTCTTTGTTGTCTGATTGCTGTTGCTAGGACTTCTAATACTATGTTGAACAAGAGTGGTGAAAGTGGGCATCCTTGTCTTGTTCCTGATCTCAACGGGAAGGCTGCAAGCTTTTTCCCATTGAGGATGATATTTGCTGTGCGTCTTTCATAGACAGATTTTATGAAGTTCAGGAATGTTCCCTCTATCCTTATACTTTGGAGCGTTTTAATCAGGAACGGATGCTGGATTTTGTCAAATGCTTTTTCTGCATCAATTGAGAGGACCATGTGGTACTTTTCTCTTCTCATATTAATTTGTTGTATCACATTGATTGATTTGCGAATGTTGAGCCATCCTTGTAGCCCAGGGATGAATCCCACCTGATCATGGTAGATAATCTTTTTAATGTGCTGTTGGATCCTGTTGGCTAGGATCTTGTTGAGAATCTTAGCATCTATATTCATCAGTGATATTGGTCTGAAACTCTCCTTTTTGGTAGGGTCTTTGCCTGGTTTTGGGATCAGGGTAATGCTGGCTTCATAGAAAGAGTCTAAAAGTTTTCCTTCTGCTTCAATTTTTTTATCCATTCTGATACCCTGTGTCTTTTGACAGGGGCATTTAGCCCATTAACATTCAGGGTAACTATTGAGAGATATGAATTTAGTGCCATTGTATTGCCTGTAAGGTGACTGTTACTGTATATGGTCTCTGTTCCTTTCTGATCTACCACTTGTAGGCTCTCTCTTTGCTTAGAGGACCCCTTTCAAGATTTCCTGTAGAGCTGGTTTGGTATTTGCAAATTCTTTCAGTTTTTGTTTGTCCTGGAAGCTTTTAATCTCTCCTATTTTCAATGATAGCCTAGCTGGATATAGTATTCTTGGATGCATGTTTTTCTCGTTTAGTGCTCTGAATATATCATGCCAGCTCTTTCTGGCCTGCCAGGTCTCTGTGGATAAGTCAGCTGCCAATCTAATATTTTTACCATTGTATGTTACAGACTTCTTTTCCCGGGCTGCTTTTAGGATTTTCTCTTTGTCACTGAGACTTGTAAATTTTACTATTAGGTGACGGGGTGTGGGCCTATTCTTATTGATTTTGAGGGGCGTTCTCTGAACCTCCTGAATTTTGATGCTCGTTCCCTTTGCCATATTGGGGAAATTCTCCCCAATAATTCTCTC